>NC_142088.1:84672477-84976129 GCF_054644295.1 Miniopterus natalensis
TTTACGGTTCCGATTGGACCTAGGGTTAGGGTTATGTTGAGGGCTAGGGTTAGAGATTAGGTTAGGGTTCCGATTCGACCTAGGGTTAGGGTTATGTTGAGGGTTAGGGTTAGAGATCCGGTTAGGGTTCCGATTGGACCTAGGGTTAGGGTTATGTTGAGGGCTAGTGTTAGAGATCCGGTTAGGTTTCCTATTGGACCTCGGGTTAGAGTTATGTTGAGGGCTAGGTATACAGATCCGCTTAGGGTTCCGATTGGACCTAGGGGTAGGGTTATGTTAAGGGCTAGGGTTAGAGATCCGGTTAGGTTTCCGATTGGACCTAGGGTTAGGGTTATGTTGAGGGCTAGGTATACAGATCCGTTTAGGGTTCCGATTGGATCTAGGGTTAGGGTTATGTTGAGGACTAGGGTTAGAGATCCGGTTAGGGTTCCGATTCGACCTAGGGTTAGGGTTATGTTGAGGGCTAGGGTTAGAGATCCGTTTAGGGTTCCGATTCGACCTAGGGTTAGGGTTATGTTGAGGGCTAGGGTTAGAGATCCGTTTAGGGTTCCGATTGGACCTAGGGTTAAGGTTATGTTGAGGGCGAGGGGTAGAGATCCCGTTAGGGTTCCGATTGGACCTAGGGTTAGGGTTATTTTGAGGGCTAGGGTTAGAGTTCCGGTTAGGGTTCCGATTGGACCTAGGGTTAGGGTTATGTTGAGGGTTAGGTTTAGAGATCCGATTAGGGTTCCGATTGGACCTCGGGTTAGGGTTATGTTGAGGGCGAGGGGTAGAGATCCGGTTAGGGTTCGGATTGGTCCTTGGGTTAGGGTTATGTTGAGGGCTAGGGTTAGGGATCCGGTTAAGGTTCCGATTGGGCCTAGGGTTAGGGTTACGTTCAAGGGAAGGGTTAAATATCCATTTAGGGTTCCGATTGGTCCTATGGTTATGGTTATGTTGAGGGCAAGGGTTAGAGTTCCGTTTAGGGTTCCGATTGGACCTAGGGTTAGTTTTATGTTGAGGGCTAGGGTTAGATATCCGTTTATGGTTCCGATTGGACCTAGGGTTAGGGTTATGTTGAGGGCTAGGGTTAGAGATCCGGTTAGGGTTCCGATTGGACCTAGGGTTAGGGTTATGTTGAGGGCTAGGGATAGATATCCGTTTTGGGTTCCGATTGGACCTAGGGTTAGGGTTATGTTGAGGGCTAGGGTTATAATTCCGGTTAGGGTTCCGATTGGACCTAGGGTTAGGGTTATTTTGAGGGCTAGGGTTAGAGTTCCGGTTAGGGTTCCTATTGGACCTAGGGTTAGGGTTATGTTGAGGACTAGGGTTAGAGATCCGGTAAGGGTTACGGTTGGACCCAGGGTTAGTGTTGTGTTGAGGACTAGGGTTAGAGATCCGGTTAGGGTTCTGATTGGACCTAGGGTTAGGGTTATGTTGAGGGCTAGGGTTAGAGTTCCGTTTACGGTTCCGATTGCACCTAGGGTTAGGGTTATGTTGAGGGCTAGGGTTAGAGATCAGGTTAGGGTTCCGATTGGACCTAGGGTTAGGGTTATGTTGAGGGTTAGGGTTAGAGATCCGGTTAGGGTTCCGATTGGACCTAGGGTTAGGGTTATGTTGAGGGCTAATGTTAGAGATCCGGTTAGGTTTCCGATTGGACCTAGGGTTAGGGTTATGTTGAGGCCTAGGTATACAGATCCGGTTAGGGTTCCGATTGGACCTAGGGTTAGGGTTATGTTGAGGGCTAGGGTTAGCGTTCCGTTTACGGTTTCGATTGGACCTAGGGTTAGGGTTATGTTGAGGGCTAGGGTTAGAGATCAGGTTAGGGTTCCGATTGGACCTAGGGTTAGGGTTATGTTGAGGGTTAGGGTTAGAGATCAGGTTAGGGTTCCGATTGGACCTAGGGTTAGGGTTATGTTGAGGGCTAGTGTTAGAGATCCGGTTAGGTTTCCGATTGGACCTAGGGTTAGGGGTATGTTGAGGGCAAGGTATACAGATCCGGTTAGGGTTCTGATTGGACCTAGGGTTAAGGTTATGTTAAGGGCTAGGGTTAGAGATCCGGATATGTTTCCGATTCGACCTAGGGTTAGGGTTATGTTGAGGGCTAGGTATACAGATCCGATTAGGGTTCCGATTGGACCTAGGGTTAGGGTTATGTTGAGGACTAGGGTTAGAGATCCGGTTAGGGTTCCGATTCGACCTAGAGTTAGGGTTATGTGGAGGGCTAGGGTTAGAGATCCGGTTAGGGTTCCGATTCGACCTAGGGTTAGGGTTATGTTGAGGGCTAGGGATAGATATCCGGTTAGGGTTCCGATTGGACCTAGGGTTAGGGTTATTTTGAGGGCTAGGTTCAGAGATCCGGTTAGGGTTCCGATTGGACCTAGGGTTAGGGTTATGTTGAGGGCTAGGGTTAGAGATCCGGTTAGGGTTCCGATTGGACCTAGGGTTAGGGTTATGTTGAGGGCGAGGGTTAGAGATCCGGTTAGGGTTCCGAGTGGACCTAGGGTTAGGGTTATGTTGAGGGCTAGGGTTAGAGATCCGGTTAGGGTTCCGATTGGACCTAGGGTTAGGGTTATGTTGAGGGCTAGGGTTAGAGATCAGGTTAGGGTTCCGATTGGACCTAGGGTTAGGGTTATGCTGAGGGCTAGGTATACAGATCAGGTTAGGGTTCCGATTGGACCTAGGGTTAGGGTTATGTTGAGGGCTAGGTATACAGATCCGGTTAGGGTTCCGATTGGACCTAGGGTTAGGGTTATGTTGAGGGCTAGGGTTAGAGGTCCGGTTAGGGTTCCGATTGGACCTAGGGTTAGGGTTATGTTGAGGGCTAGGTTTAGAGATCCTGTTATGTTTCGGATTGGACCTAGGGTTAGGGTTATGTTGAGGGCTAGGGTTAGAGTTCCGGTTAGGGTTCCGATTGGACCTAGGGTTAGGGTTATGTTGAGGGCTAGGGTTAGAGTTCCGGTTAGGGCTCCGATTGGACCTAGGGTTAGGGTTATTTTGAGGGCTAGGGTTAGAGTTCCGGTTAGGGTTCCTAATGACCTAGGGTTAGGGTTATGTTGAGGGCTAGGGTTAGAGATCCGGTAAGGGTTACGGTTGGACCCAGGGTTAGTGTTGTGTTGAGGGCTAGGGTTAGAGATCCGGTTAGGGTTCTGATTGGACCTAGGGTTAGGGTTATGTTGAGGGCTAGGGTTAGAGTTCCGTTTACGGTTCCGATTGGACCTAGGGTTAGGGTTATGTTGAGGGCTAGGGTTAGAGATCAGGTTAGGGTTCCGATTGGACCTAGGGTTAGGGTTATGTTGAGGGTTAGGGTTAGAGATCCGGTTAGGGTTCCGATTGGACCTAGGGTTAGGGTTATGTTGAGGGCTAGGTATACAGATCCGGTTAGGGTTCCGATTGGACCTAGGGTTAGGGTTATGTTGAGGACTAGGGTTAGAGATCCCGTTAGGGTTCCGATTCGACCTAGGGTTAGGGTTATGTTGAGGGCTAGGTATACAGATCCGGTTAGGGTTCCGATTGGACCTAGGCTTAGGGTTATGTTGAGGACTAGGGTTAGAGATCCGGTTAGGGTTCCGATTCGACCTAGGGTTAGGGTTATGTTGAGGGCTAGGTATACAGATCCGGTTAGGGTTCCGATTGGACCTAGGGTTAGGGTTATGTTGAGGGCTAGGGTTAGAGGTCCGGTTAGGGTTCCGATTGGACCTAGGGTTAGAGTTATGTTGAGGGCTAGGTTTAGAGATCCTGTTATGTTTTGGATTGGACCTAGGGTTAGGGTTATGTTGAGGGCTAGGGTTAGAGTTCCGGTTAGGGTTCCGATCGGACCTAGGGTTAGGGTTATGTTGAGGCCTAGGGTTAGAGTTCCGGTTAGGGTTCCGATTGGACCTAGGGTTAGGGTTATTTTGAGGGCTAGGGTTAGAGTTCCGGTTAGGGTTCCTAATGACCTAGGGTTAGGGTTATGTTGAGGGCTAGGGTTAGAGATCCGGTAAGGGTTACGGTTGGACCCAGGGTTAGTGTTGTGTTGAGGGCTAGGGTTAGAGATCCGGTTACGGTTCTGATTGGACCTAGGGTTAGGGTTATGTTGAGGGCTAGGGTTAGAGATCAGGTTAGGGTTCCGATTGGACCTAGGGTTAGGGTTATGTTGAGGGTTAGGGTTAGAGATCCGGTTAGGGTTCCGATTGGACCTAGGGTTAGGGTTATGTTGAGGGCTAGGGTTAGAGATCAGGTTAGGGTTCCGATTGGACCTAGGGTTAGGGTTATGTTGAGGGCTAGGTATACAGATCCTGTTAGGGTTCCGATTGGACCCAGGGTTAGGGTTATGTTAAGAGCTAGGGTTAGAGATCCGGTTAGGTTTCCGATTGGACCTAGGGTTAGGGTTATGTTGAGGGCTAGGTATACAGATCCGGTTAGGGTTCCGATTGGACTTAGGGTTAGGGTTATGTTGAGGACTAGGGTTAGAGTTCCGGTTAGGGTTCCGATTCGACCTAGGGTTAGGGTTATGTTGAGGTCTAGGGTTAGAGATCCGGTTAGGGTTCCGATTCGACCTAGGGTTCGGGTTATGTTGAGGGCTAGGGTTAGAGATCCGGTTAGGGTTCCGATTGGACCTAGGGTTAGGGTTATGTTGACTGCGAGGGGTACAGATCCCGTTAGGGTTCCGATTGGACCTAGGGTTAGGGTTATGTTGAGGGCTAGGGTTAGATATCCGGTTAGGATTCCGATTGCACCTAGGGTTAATGGTTACGTGGAGGGCTAGGGTTAGATATCCATTTAGGGTTCCGATTGGACCTAGGGTTAGGGTTATGTTGAGGGCTAGGGTTAGAGGTCCGGTTAGGGTTCCGATTGGACCTAGGGTTAGGGTTATGTTGAGGGCTAGGTTTAGAGATCCTGTTATGTTTCGGATTGGACCTAGGGTTAGGGTTATGTTGAGGGCTAGGGTTAGAGTTCCGGTTAAGGTTCCGATTGGACCTAGGGTTAGGGTTATGTTGAGGGCTAGGGTTAGAGTTCCGGTTAGGGTTCCGATTGGACCTAGGGTTAGGGTTATTTTGAGGGCTAGGGTTAGAGTTCCGGTTAGGGTTCCTAATGACCTAGGGTTAGGGTTATGTTGAGGGCTAGGGTTAGAGATCCGGTAAGGGTTACGGTTGGACCCAGGGTTAGTGTTGTGTTGAGGGCTAGGGTTAGAGATCCGGTTAGGGTTCTGATTGGACCTAGGGTTAGGGTTATGTTGAGGGCTAGGGTTAGAGTTCCGTTTATGGTTCCGATTGGACCTAGGGTTAGGGTTATGTTGAGGGCTAGGGTTAGAGATCAGGTTAGGGTTCCGATTGGACCTAGGGTTAGGGTTATGTTGAGTGTTAGGGTTAGAGATCCGGTTAGGGTTCCGATTGGACCTAGGGTTAGGGTTATGTTGAGGGCTAGGGTTAGAGGTCCGGTTAGGGTTCCGATTGGACCTAGGGTTAGGGTTATGTTGAGGGCTAGGGTTAGAGGTCCGGTTAGGGTTCCGATTGGACCTAGGGTTAGGGTTATGTTGAGGTCTAGGGTTAGAGTTCCGGTTAGGAATACGATTGGACCTAGGGTTAGGGTTATGTTGAGGGCTAGGGTTAGAGGTCCGGTTAGGGTTCCGATTGGACCTAGGGTTAGAGTTATGTTGAGGGCTAGGTTTAGAGATCCTGTTATGTTTTGGATTGGACCTAGGGTTAGGGTTATGTTGAGGGCTAGGTTTAGAGTTCCGGTTAGGGTTCCGATCGGACCTAGGGTTAGGGTTATGTTGAGGCCTAGGGTTAGAGTTCCGGTTAGGGTTCCGATTGGACCTAGGGTTAGGGTTATTTTGAGGGCTAGGGTTAGAGTTCCGGTTAGGGTTCCTAATGACCTAGGGTTAGGGTTATGTTGAGGGCTAGGGTTAGAGATCCGGTAAGGGTTACGGTTGGACCCAGGGTTAGTGTTGTGTTGAGGGCTAGGGTTAGAGATCCGGTTACGGTTCTGATTGGATATAGGGTTAGGGTTATGTTGAGGGCTAGGGTTAGAGTTCCGTTTACGGTTCCGATTGGACCTAGGGTTAGGGTTATGTTGAGGGCTAGGGTTAGAGATCAGGTTAGGGTTCCGATTGGACCTAGGGTTAGGGTTATGTTGAGGGTTAGGGTTAGAGATCCGGTTAGGGTTCCGATTGGACCTAGGTTTAGGGTTATGTTGAGGGCTAGGGTTAGAGATCAGGTTAGGGTTCCGATTGGACCTAGGGTTAGGGTTATGTTGAGGGCTAGGTATACAGATCCTGTTAGGGTTCCGATTGGACCCAGGGTTAGGGTTATGTTAAGAGCTAGGGTTAGAGATCCGGTTAGGTTTCCGATTGGACCTAGGGTTAGGGTTATGTTGAGGGCTAGGTATACAGATCCGTTTAGGGTTCCGATTGGACTTAGGGTTAGGGTTATGTTGAGGACTAGGGTTAGAGTTCCGGTTAGGGTTCCGATTCGACCTAGGGTTAGGGTTATGTTGAGGTCTAGGGTTAGAGATCCGGTTAGGGTTCCGATTCGACCTAGGGTTAGGGTTATGTTGAGGGCTAGGGTTAGAGATCCGGTTAGGGTTCCGATTGGACCTAGGGTTAGGGTTATGTTGACTGCGAGGGGTACAGATCCCGTTAGGGTTCCGATTGGACCTAGGGTTAGGGTTATGTTGAGGGCTAGGGTTAGATATCCGGTTAGGGTTCCGATTGCACCTAGGGTTAATGGTTACGTGGAGGGCTAGGGTTAGATATCCATTTAGGGTTCCGATTGGACCTAGGGTTAGGGTTATGTTGAGGGCTAGGGTTAGAGGTCCGGTTAGGGTTCCGATTGGACCTAGGGTTAGGGTTATGTTGAGGGCTAGGTTTAGAGATCCTGTTATGTTTCGGATTGGACCTAGGGTTAGGGTTATGTTGAGGGCTAGGGTTAGAGTTCCGGTTAGGGTTCCGATTGGACCTAGGGTTAGGGTTATGTTGAGGGTTAGGGTTAGAGTTCCGGTTAGGGTTCCGATTGGACCTAGGGTTAGGGTTATTTTGAGGGCTAGGGTTAGAGTTCCGGTTAGGGTTCCTAATGACCTAGGGTTAGGGTTATGTTGAGGGCTAGGGTTAGAGATCCGGTAAGGGTTACGGTTGGACCCAGGGTTAGTGTTGTGTTGAGGGCTAGGGTTAGAGATCCGGTTAGGGTTCTGATTGGACCTAGGGTTAGGGTTATGTTGAGGGCTAGGGTTAGAGTTCCGTTTACGGTTCCGATTGGACCTAGGGTTAGGGTTATGTTGAGGGCTAGGGTTAGAGATCAGGTTAGGGTTCCGATTGGACCTAGGGTTAGGGTTATGTTGAGTGTTAGGGTTAGAGATCCGGTTAGGGTTCCGATTGGACCTAGGGTTAGGGTTATGTTGAGGGCTAGGGTTAGAGGTCCGGTTAGGGTTCCGATTGGACCTAGGGTTAGGGTTATGTTGAGGGCTAGGGTTAGAGGTCCGGTTAGGGTTCCGATTGGACCTAGGGTTAGGGTTATGTTGAGGGCTAGGTTTAGAGATCCTGTTATGTTTCGGATTGGACCTAGGGTTAGGGTTATGTTGAGGGCTAGGGTTAGAGTTCCGGTTAGGGTTCCGATTGGACCTAGGGTTAGGGTTATGTTGAGGGCTAGGGTTAGAGTTCCGGTTAGGGTTCCGATTGGACCTAGGGTTAGGGTTATTTTGAGGGCTAGGGTTAGAGTTCCGGTTAGGGTTCCTAATGACCTAGGGTTAGGGTTATGTTGAGGGCTAGGGTTAGAGATCCGGTAAGGGTTACGGTTGGACCCAGGGTTAGTGTTGTGTTGAGGGCTAGGGTTAGAGATCCGGTTAGGGTTCTGATTGGACCTAGGGTTAGGGTTATGTTGAGGGCTAGGGTTAGAGTTCCGTTTACGGTTCCGATTGGACCTAGGGTTAGGGTTATGTTGAGGGCTAGGGTTAGAGATCCGGTTAGGGTTACGATTGGACCTAGGGTTAGGGTTATGTTGAGGGCTAGGGATAGAGAGACGGTTAGGGTTACGATTGGACCTAGGGTTAGGGTTATGTTGAGGGCTAGGTATACAGATCCTGTTAGGGTTCCGATTGGACCTAGGGTTAGGGTTATGTTAAGAGCTAGGGTTAGAGATCCGGTTAGGCTTCCGATTGGACCTAGGGTTAGGGTTATGTTGAGGGCTAGGTATACAGATCCGGTTAGGGTTCCGATTGGACCTAGGGTTAGGGTTATGTTGAGGTCTAGGGTTAGAGTTCCGGTTAGGAATACGATTGGACCTAGGGTTAGGGTTATGTTTAGGGCTAGGTTTAGAGATCCGGTTATGTTTCGGATTGGACCTAGGGTTAGGGTTATGTTGAGGGCTAGGGTTAGATATCCGGTTAGGGTTCCGATTGCACCTAGGGTTAATGGTTACGTGGAGGGCTAGGGTTAGATATCCATTTAGGGTTCCGATTGGACCTAGGGTTAGGGAAATGTTGAGGGCTAGGGTTAGAGATCCTGTTAGGGTTCCGATTGGACTTAGGGTTAGGGTTATGTTGAGGGCTAGGGATAGATATCCGGTTAGGGTTCGGATTGGACCTAGGGTTAGGGTTATGTTGAGGGCTAGGGTTAGAGTTCCGGTTAGGGTTCCGATTGGACCTAGGGTTAGGGTTATGTTGAGGGCTAGGAATACAGATCCGGTTAGGGTTCCGATTGGACCTAGGGTTAGGGTTATGTTGAGGTCTAGGGTTAGAGTTCCGGTTAGGAATACGATTGGACCTAGGGTTAGGGTTATGTTTAGGGCTAGGTTTAGAGATCCGGTTATGTTTCGGATTGGACCTAGGGTTAGGGTTATGTTGAGGGCTAGGGTTAGAGATCCGGTTAGCGTTCCGATTGGACCTAGGGTTAGGGTTATGTTGACGGCGAGGGGTAGAGATCCCGTTAGGGTTCCGATTGGACCTAGGGTTTGGGTTATGTTGAGGGCTAGGGTTAGAGATCCGGTTAGGGTTCCGATTGGACCTAGGGTTAGGGTTATGTTGAGGGCTAGGTATACAGATCCGGTTAGGGTTCTGATTGGACCTAGGGTTAGGGTTATGTTGAGGGCTAGGTATACAGATCCGGTTAGGGTTCCGATTGGACCTAGGGTTAGGGTTATGTTGAGGGCTAGGTTTAGAGATCCGGTTAGGGGTCCGATTGGACCTAGGGTTAGGGTTATGTTGAGGGCTAGATATACAGATCCGGTTAGGGTTCCGATTGGACCTAGGGTTAGGGTTATGTTGAGGGCTAGGAATACAGATCCGGTTAGGGTTCCGATTGGACCTAGGGTTAGGGTTATGTTGAGGGCTAGGTATACAGATCCGGTTAGGGTTCCGATTGGACCTAGGGTTAGGGTTTTGTTGAGGGCTAGGGTTAGAGATCCGGTTAGGGTTCCGATTGGACCTAGGGTTAGGGTTATGTTGAGGGCTAGATATACAGATCCGGTTAGGGTTCCGATTGGACCTAGGGTTAGGGTTATGTTGAGGGCTAGGAATACAGATCCGGTTAGGGTTCCGATTGGACCTAGGGTTAGGGTTATGTTGAGGTCTAGGGTTAGAGTTCCGGTTAGGAATACGATTGGACCTAGGGTTAGGGTTATGTTTAGGGCTAGGTTTAGAGATCCGGTTATGTTTCGGATTGGACCTAGGGTTAGGGTTATGTTGAGGGCTAGGGTTAGAGATCCGGTTAGCCTTCCGATTGGACCTAGGGTTAGGGTTATGTTGACGGCGAGGGGTAGAGATCCCGTAAGGGTTCCGATTGGATCTAGGGTTTGGGTTATGTTGAGGGCTAGGTTTAGAGGTCCGGTTAGGGTTCCGATTGGACCTAGGGTTAGGGTTATGTTGAGGGCTAGGTTTAGAGGTCCGGTTAGGGTTCCGATTGGACCTAGGGTTAGGGTTATGTTGAGGGCTAGTTTTAGAGATCCGGTTATGTTTCGGATTGGACCTAGGGTTAGGGTTATGTTGAGGGCTAGGGTTAGGGATCCGGTTAGGGTTACGATTGGACCTAGGGTTAGGGTTATGTTGAGGGCTAGGGTTAGAGATCCGGTTAGGGTTCCGATTGGACCTAGGGTTTGGGTTATGTTGAGGGCTAGGGATAGATATCCGGTTAGGGTTCCGATTGGACCTAGTGTTAGGGTTATGTTGAGGGCTACGGTTAGAGTTCCGGTTAGGGTTCCGATTGGACCTAGGGTTAGGGTTACTTTGAGGGGTAGGTTTAGCTATCCGGTAAGGGTTACGGTTGGACCCAGGGTTAGGGTTGTGTTGTGGGCTAGGGTTAGAGATCCGGTTAGGGTTCTGATTGGACCTAGGGTTAGGGTTATGTTGAGGGCTAGGGTTAGAGTTCCGTTTATGGTTCCGATTGGACCTAGGGTTAGGGTTATGTTGAGGGCTAGGGTTAGAGATCAGGTTAGGGTACCGATTGGACCTAGGGTTAGGGTTATGTTGAGGGTTAGGGTTAGAGATCCGGTTAGGGTTCCGATTGGACCTAGGGTTAGGGTTATGTTGAGGGCTAGGGTTAGAGTTCCGTTTACGATTCCGATTGGACCTAGGGTTAGGGTTATGTTGAGGGCTAGGTTTAGAGATCAGGTTAGGGTTCCGATTGGACCTAGGGTTAGGGTTATGTTGAGGGTTAGGGTTAGAGATCCGGTTAGGGTTCCGATTGGACCTAGGGTTAGGGTTATGTTGAGGGCTAGTGTTAGAGATCCGGTTAGGTTTCCTATTGGACCTAGGGTTAGGGTTATGTTGAGGGCTAGGTATACAGATCCGCTTAGGGTTCCGATTGGACCTAGGGTTAGGGTTATGTTAAGGCCTAGGGTTAGAGATCCGGTTAGGGTTCCGATTGGACCTAGGGTCAGGGTTATGTTGAGGGCTAGGGTTAGAGATCCGGTTAGGGTTCCGATTGGACCTAGGGTTAGGGTTATGTTGAGGGCTAGGTATACAGATCCGGTTAGGGTTCCGATTGGACCTAGGGTTAGGGTTATGTTGAGGGCTAGGTATACAGATCCGGTTAGAGTTCCGATTGGACCTAGGGTTAGGGTTATGTTGAGGGCTAGGTATACAGATCCGGTTAGGGTTCCGAATGGACCTAGGGTTAGGGTTATGTTGAGGGCTAGGGTTAGAGATCCGGTTAGGGTTCCGATTGGACCTAGGGTTAGGGTTATGTTGAGGGCTAGGTATACAGATCCGGTTAGGGTTCCGATTGGACCTAGGGTTAGGGTTATGTTGAGGGCTAGGTATACAGATCCGGTTAGAGTTCCAATTGGACCTAGGGTTAGGGTTATGTTGAGGGCTAGGTATACAGATCCGGTTAGGGTTCCGATTGGACCTAGGGTTAGGGTTATGTTGAGGGCTAGGTATACAGATCCGGTTAGGGTTCCGATTGGACCTAGGGTTAGGGTTATGTTGAGGGCTAGGTATAGAGATCCGGTTAGGGTTCCGATTGGACCTAGGGTTAGGGTTATGTTGAGGGCTAGGTTTAGAGGTCCGGTTAGGGTTCCGATTGCACCTAGGGTTAGGGTTATGTTGAGGGCTAGGTTTAGAGATCCGGTTATGTTTCGGATTGGACCTAGGGTTAGGGTTATGTTGAGGGCTAGGGTTAGGGATCCGGTTAGGGTTCCGATTGCACCTAGGGTTAGGGTTATGTTGAGGGCTAGGGTTAGAGATCCGGTTAGGGTTCCGATTGGACCTAGGGTTTGGGTTATGTTGAGGGCTAGGGATAGATATCCGGTTAGGGTTCCGATTGGACCTAGTGTTAGGGTTATGTTGAGGGCTACGGTTAGAGTTCCGGTTAGGGTTCCGATTGGACCTAGGGTTAGGGTTATGTTGAGGGGTAGGGTTAGAGATCCGGTAAGGGTTACGGTTGGACCTAGGATTAGGGTTGTGTTCTGGGCTAGGGTTAGAGATCCGGTTAGGGTTCTGATTGGACCTAGGGTTAGGGTTATGTTGAGGGCTAGGGTTAGAGTTCCGTTTACGGTTCCGATTGGACCTAGGGTTAGGGTTATGTTGAGGGCTAGGGTTAGAGATCAGGTTAGGGTACCGATTGGACCTAGGGTTAGGGTTATGTTGAGGGCTAGGTTTAGAGATCCGGTTATGTTTCGGATTGGACCTAGGGTTAGGGTTATGTTGAGGGCTAGGGTTAGGGATCCGGTTAGGGTTCCGATTGGACCTAGGGTTAGGGTTATGTTGAGGGCTAGGGTTAGAGATCCGGTTAGGGTTCCGATTGGACCTAGGGTTTGGGTTATGTTGAGGGCTAGGGATAGATATCCGGTTAGGGTTCCGATTGGACCTAGTGTTAGGGTTATGTTGAGGGCTACGGTTAGAGTTCCGGTTAGGGTTCCGATTGGACCTAGGGTTAGGGTTATGTTGAGGGGTAGGGTTAGAGATCCGGTAAGGGTTACGGTTGGACCCAGGATTAGGGTTGTGTTCTGGGCTAGGGTTAGAGATCCGGTTAGGGTTCTGATTGGACCTAGGGTTAGGGTTATGTTGAGGGCTAGGGTTAGAGTTCCGTTTACGGTTCCGATTGGACCTAGGGTTAGGGTTATGTTGAGGGCTAGGGTTAGAGATCAGGTTAGGGTACCGATTGGACCTAGGGTTAGGGTTATGTTGAGGGTTAGGGTTAGAGATCCGGTTAGGGTTCCGATTGGACCTAGGGTTAGGGTTATGTTGAGGGCTAGGGTTAGAGTTCCGTTTACGATTCCGATTGGACCTAGGGTTAGGGTTATGTTGAGGGCTAGGTTTAGAGATCAGGTTAGGGTTCCGATTGGACCTAGGGTTAGGGTTATGTTGAGGGTTAGGGTTAGAGATCCGGTTAGGGTTCCGATTGGACCTAGGGTTAGGGTTATGTTGAGGGCTAGTGTTAGAGATCCGGTTAGGTTTCCTATTGGACCTAGGGTTAGGGTTATGTTGAGGGCTAGGTATACAGATCCGCTTAGGGTTCCGATTGGACCTAGGGTTAATGGTTACGTTGAGGGCTAGGGTTAGATATCCATTTAGGGTTCCGATTGGACCTAGGGTTAGGGTTATGTTGAGGGCTAGGGTTAGAGTTCCGTTTACGGTTCCGATTGGACCTAGGGTTAGGGTTATGTTGAGGGCTAGGGTTAGAGATCAGGTTAGGGTACCGATTGGACCTAGGGTTAGGGTTATGTTGAGGGTTAGGTTAGAGATCCGGTTAGGGTTCCGATTGGACCTAGGGTTAGGGTTATGTTGAGGGCTAGGGTTAGAGTTCCGTTTACGATTCCGATTGGACCTAGGGTTAGGGTTATGTTGAGGGCTAGGTTTAGAGATCAGGTTAGGGTTCCGATTGGACCTAGGGTTAGGGTTATGTTGAGGGTTAGGGTTAGAGATCCGGTTAGGGTTCCGATTGGACCTAGGGTTAGGGTTATGTTGAGGGCTAGTGTTAGAGATCCGGTTAGGTTTCCTATTGGACCTAGGGTTAGGGTTATGTTGAGGGCTAGGTATACAGATCCGCTTAGGGTTCCGATTGGACCTAGGGTTAGGGTTATGTTAAGGCCTAGGGTTAGAGATCCGGTTAGGTTTCCGATTGGACCTAGGGTTAGGGTTATGTTGAGGGCTAGGTATACAGATCCGGTTAGGGTTCGGATTGGACCTAGGGTTAGGGTTATGTTGAGGACTAGGGTTAGAGATCCGGTTAGGGTTCCGATTCGAACTAGGGTTAGGGTTATGTTGAGGGCTAGGGTTAGAGATCCGTTTAGGGTTCCGATTGGACCTAGTGTTAGGGTTATGTTGAGGGCGAGGGGTAGAGATCCCGTTAGGGTTCCGATTGGACCTAGGGTTAGGGTTATGTTGAGGGCTAGGGTTAGATATCCGGTTAGGGTTCCGATTGCAGCTAGGGTTAATGGTTACGTTGAGGGCTAGGGTTAGATATCCATTTAGGGTTCCGATTGGACCTAGGGTTAGGGTTATGTTGAGGGCTAGGGTTAGAGATCCTGTTAGGGTTCCGTTTGGACTTAGGGTTAGGGTTATGTTGAGGGCTAGGGATAGGTATCCGGTTAGGGTTCTGATTGGACCTAGGGTTAGGGTTATGTTGAGGGCTAGGGTGAGAGTTCCGGTTAGGGTTCCGATTGGACCTAGGGTTAGGGTTATTTTGAGGGCTAGGGTTAGATTTCCTGTTAGGGTTCCGATTGGACCTAGGGTCAGGGTTATGTTGAGGGCTAGGGTTAGAGATCCGGTTAGGGTTCCGATTGGACCTAGGGTTAGGGTTATGTTGAGGGCTAGGTATACAGATCCGGTTAGGGTTCCGAATGGACCTAGGGTTAGGGTTATGTTGAGGGCTAGGGTTAGAGATCCGGTTAGGGTTCCGATTGGACCTAGGGTTAGGGTTATGTTGAGGGCTAGGTATACAGATCCGGTTAGGGTTCCGATTGGACCTAGGGTTAGGGTTATGTTGAGGGCTAGGTATACAGATCCGGTTAGGGTTCCGATTGGACCTAGGGTTAGGGTTATGTTGAGGGCTAGGTATACAGATCCGGTTAGGGTTCCGATTGGACCTAGGGTTAGGGTTATGTTGAGGGCTAGGTATACAGATCCGGTTAGGGTTCCGATTGGACCTAGGGTTAGGGTTATGTTGAGGGCTAGGTATACAGATCCGGTTAGGGTTCCGATTGGACCTAGGGTTAGGGTTATGTTGAGGGCTAGGTTTAGAGGTCCGGTTAGGGTTCCGATTGGACCTAGGGTTAGGGTTATGTTGAGGGCTAGGTTTAGAGATCCGGTTATGTTTCGGATTGGACCTAGGGTTAGGGTTATGTTGAGGGCTAGGGTTAGGGATCCGGTTAGGGTTACGATTGGACCTAGGGTTAGGGTTATGTTGAGGGCTAGGGTTAGAGATCCGGTTAGGGTTCCGATTGGACCTAGGGTTTGGGTTATGTTGAGGGCTAGGGATAGATATCCGGTTAGGGTTCCGATTGGACCTAGTGTTAGGGTTATGTTGAGGGCTACGGTTAGAGTTCCGGTTAGGGTTCCGATTGGACCTAGGGTTAGGGTTATGTTGAGGGCGAGGGTTAGAGATCCGGTTAGGGTTCCGAGTGGACCTAGGGTTAGGGTTATGTTGAGGGCTAGGGTTAGAGATCCGGTTAGTGTTCCGATTGGACCTAGGGTTAGGGTTATGTTGAGGACTAGGTATACAGATCCGGTTAGGGTTCCGATTGGACCTAGGGTTAGGGTTATGTTGAGGGCTAGGTATACAGATCCGGTTAGGGTTCCGAATGGACCTAGGGTTAGGGTTATGTTGAGGGCTAGGGTTAGAGATCCGGTTAGGGTTCCGATTGGACCTAGGGTTAGGGTTATGTTGAGGGCTAGGTATACAGATCCGGTTAGGGTTCCGATTGGTCCTAGGGTTAGGGTTATGTTGAGGGCTAGGTTTAGAGGTCCGGTTAGGGTTCCGATTGGACCTAGGGTTAGGGTTATGTTGAGGGCTAGGTTTAGAGATCCGGTTATGTTTCGGATTGGACCTAGGTTTAGGGTTATGTTGAGTGCTACGGTTAGGGATCCGGTTAGGGTTACGATTGGACCTAGGGTTAGGTTTATGTTGAGGGCTAGGGTTAGAGATCCGGTTAGGGTTCCGATTGGACCTAGGGTTAGGGTTATGTTGAGGGCTACGGATAGATATCCGGTTAGGGTTCCGATTGGACCTAGTGTTAGGGTTATGTTGAGGGCTAGGGTTAGAGTTCCGGTTAGGGTTCCGATTGGACCTAGGGTTAGGGTTATGTTGAGGGCTAGGAATACAGATCCGGTTAGGGTTCCGATTGGACCTAGGGTTAGGGTTATGTTGAGGTCTAGGGTTAGAGTTCCGGTTAGGAATACGATTGGACCTAGGGTTAGGGTTATGTTTAGGGCTAGGTTTAGAGATCCGGTTATGTTTCGGATTGGACCTAGGGTTAGGGTTATGTTGAGGGCTAGGGTTAGAGATCCGGTTAGCGTTCCGATTGGACCTAGGGTTAGGGTTATGTTGACGGCGAGGGGTAGAGATCCCGTTAGGGTTCCGATTGGACCTAGGGTTTGGGTTATGTTGAGGGCTAGGGTTAGAGATCCGGTTAGGGTTCCGATTGGACCTAGGGTTAGGGTTATGTTGAGGGCTAGGTATACAGATCCGGTTAGGGTTCTGATTGGACCTAGGGTTAGGGTTATGTTGAGGGCTAGGTATACAGATCCGGTTAGGGTTCCGATTGGACCTAGGGTTAGGGTTATGTTGAGGGCTAGGGTTAGAGATCCGGTTAGGGTTCCGATTGGACCTAGGGTTAGGGTTATGTTGAGGGCTAGATATACAGATCCGGTTAGGGTTCCGATTGGACCTAGGGTTAGGGTTATGTTGAGGGCTAGGAATACAGATCCGGTTAGGGTTCCGATTGGACCTAGGGTTAGGGTTATGTTGAGGGCTAGGTATACAGATCCGGTTAGGGTTCCGATTGGACCTAGGGTTAGGGTTTTGTTCAGGGCTAGGGTTAGAGATCCGGTTAGGGTTCCGATTGGACCTAGGGTTAGGGTTATGTTGAGGGCTAGATATACAGATCCGGTTAGGGTTCCGATTGGACCTAGGGTTAGGGTTATGTTGAGGGCTAGGAATACAGATCCGGTTAGGGTTCCGATTGGACCTAGGGTTAGGGTTATGTTGAGGTCTAGGGTTAGAGTTCCGGTTAGGAATACGATTGGACCTAGGGTTAGGGTTATGTTTAGGGCTAGGTTTAGAGATCCGGTTATGTTTCGGATTGGACCTAGGGTTAGGGTTATGTTGAGGGCTAGGGTTAGAGATCCGGTTAGCGTTCCGATTGGACCTAGGGTTAGGGTTATGTTGACGGCGAGGGGTAGAGATCCCGTAAGGGTTCCGATAGGACCTAGGGTTTGGGTTATGTTGAGGGCTAGGGTTAGATATCCGGTTAGGGTCCGATTGCACCTAGGGTTAATGGTTACGTGGAGGGCTAGGGTTAGATATCCATTTAGGGTTCCGATTGGACCTAGGGTTAGGGTAATGTTGAGGGCTAGGGTTAGAGATCCTGTTAGGGTTCCGATTGGACTTAGGGTTAGGGTTATGTTGAGGGCTAGGGATAGATATCCGGTTAGGGTTCGGATTGGACCTAGGGTTAGGGTTATGTTGAGGGCTAGGGTTAGAGTTCCCGTTAGGGTTCCGATTGGACCTAGGGTTAGGGTTATTTTGAGGGCTAGGGTTAGAGTTCCGGTTAGGGTTCCGATTGGACCTAGGGTTATGGTTATGTTGAGGGCTAGGGTTAGAGATCCGGTTAGGGTTCCGTTTGGACCTAGGGTTAGGGTTATGTTGAGGGCGAGGTTTAGAGATCCGGTTACGGTTCCGAGTGGACCTAGGGTTAGGGTAATGTTGAGGGCTAGGGTTAGAGATCCGGTTAGGGTTCCGATTGGACCTAGGGTTAGGGTTATGTTGAGGGCTAGGTTTAGAGATCCGGTTAGGGTTCCGATTGGACCTAGGGTTAGGGTTATGTTGAGGGCTAGGTATACAGATCCGGTTAGGGTTCCGATTGGACCTAGGGTTAGGGTTATGTTGAGGGCTAGGTTTAGAGGTCCGGTTAGGGTTCCGATTAGACCTAGGGTTAGGGTTATGTTGAGGGCTAGGTTTAGAGATCCGGTTATGTTTCGGATTGGACCTAGGGTTAGGGTTATGTTGAGGGCTAGGGTTAGGGATCCGGTTAGGGTTACGATTGGACCTAGGGTTAGGGTTATGTTGAGGGCTAGGGTTAGAGATCCGGTTAGGGTTCCGATTGGACCTAGGGTTTGGGTTATGTTGAGGGCTAGGGATAGATATCCGGTTAGGGTTCCGATTGGACCTAGTGTTAGGGTTATGTTGAGGGCTACGGTTAGAGTTCCGGTTAGGGTTCCGATTGGACCTAGGGTTAGGGTTACTTTGAGGGGTAGGGTTAGAGATCCGGTAAGGGTTACGGTTGGACCCAGGGTTAGGGTTGTGTTGTGGGCTAGGGTTAGAGATCCGGTTAGGGTTCTGATTGGACCTAGGGTTAGGGTTATGTTGAGGGCTAGGGTTAGAGTTCCGTTTACGGTTCCGATTGGACCTAGGGTTAGGGTTATGTTGAGGGCTAGGGTTAGAGATCAGGTTAGGGTACCGATTGGACCTAGGGTTAGGGTTATGTTGAGGGTTAGGGTTAGAGATCCGGTTAGGGTTCCGATTGGACCTAGGGTTAGGGTTATGTTGAGGGCTAGGGTTAGAGTTCCGTTTACGATTCCGATTGGACCTAGGGTTAGGGTTATGTTGAGGGCTAGGTTTAGAGATCAGGTTAGGGTTCCGATTGGACCTAGGGTTAGGGTTATGTTGAGGGTTAGGGTTAGAGATCCGGTTAGGGTTCCGATTGGACCTAGGGTTAGGGTTATGTTGAGGGCTAGTGTTAGAGATCCGGTTAGGTTTCCTATTGGACCTAGGGTTAGGGTTATGTTGAGGGCTAGGTATACAGATCCGCTTAGGGTTCCGATTGGACCTAGGGTTAGGGTTATGTTAAGGCCTAGGGTTAGAGATCCGGTTAGGTTTCCGATTGCACCTAGGGTTAGGGTTATGTTGAGGGGTAGGTATACAGATCCGGTTAGGGTTCGGATTGGACCTAGGGTTAGGGTTATGTTGAGGACTAGGGTTAGAGATCCGGTTAGGGTTCCGATTCGAACTAGGGTTAGGGTTATGTTGAGGGCTAGGGTTAGAGATCCGTTTAGTGTTCCGATTCGACCTAGGGTTAGGGTTATGTTGAGGGCTAGGGTTAGAGATCCGTTTAGGGTTCCGATTGGACCTAGTGTTAGGGTTATGTTGAGGGCGAGGGGTAGAGATCCCGTTAGGGTTCCGATTGGACCTAGGGTTAGGGTTATGTTGAGGGCTAGGGTTAGATATCCGGTTAGGGTTCCGATTGCACCTAGGGTTAATGGTTACGTTGAGGGCTAGGGTTAGATATCCATTTAGGGTTCCGATTGGACCTAGGGTTAGGGTTATGTTGAGGGCTAGGGTTAGAGATCCTGTTAGGGTTCCGTTTGGACTTAGGGTTAGGGTTATGTTGAGGGCTAGGGATAGGTATCCGGTTAGGGTTCGGATTGGACCTAGGGTTAGGGTTATGTTGAGGGCTAGGGTGAGAGTTCCGGTTAAGGTTACGATTGGACCTAGGGTTAGGGTTATTTTGAGGGCTAGGGTTAGATTTCCGGTTAGGGTTCCGATTGGACCTAGGGTCAGGGTTATGTTGAGGGCTAGGGTTAGAGATCCGGTTAGGGTTCCGATTGGACCTAGGGTTAGGGTTATGTTGAGGGCTAGGTATACAGATCCGGTTAGGGTTCCGAATGGACCTAGGGTTAGGGTTATGTTGAGGGCTAGGGTTAGAGATCCGGTTAGGGTTCCGATTGGACCTAGGGTTAGGGTTATGTTGAGGGCTAGGTATACAGATCCGGTTAGGGTTCCGATTGGACCTAGGGTTAGGGTTATGTTGAGGGCTAGGTATACAGATCCGGTTAGAGTTCCGATTGGACCTAGGGTTAGGGTTATGTTGAGGGCTAGGTATACAGATCCGGTTAGGGTTCCGATTGGACCTAGGGTTAGGGTTATGTTGAGGGCTAGGTATACAGATCCGGTTAGGGTTCCGATTGGACCTAGGGTTAGGGTTATGTTGAGGGCTAGGGTTAGAGTTCCGTTTACGGTTCCGATTGGACCTAGGGTTAGGGTTATGTTGAGGGCTAGGGTTAGAGATCAGGTTAGGGTTCCGATTGGACCTAGGGTTAGGGTTATGTTGAGGGCTAGGGTTAGAGTTCCGTTTACGATTCCGATTGGACCTAGGGTTAGGGTTATGTTGAGGGCTAGGTTTAGAGATCAGGTTAGGGTTCCGATTGGACCTAGGGTTAGGGTTATGTTGAGGGTTAGGGTTAGAGATCCGGTTAGGGTTCCGATTGGACCTAGGGTTAGGGTTATGTTGAGGGTTAGGGTTAGAGATCCGGTTAGGGTTCCGATTGGACCTAGGGTTAATGGTTACGTTGAGGGCTAGGGTTAGATATCCATTTAGGGTTCCGATTGGACCTAGGGTTAGGGTTATGTTGAGGGCTAGGGTTAGAGTTCCGTTTACGGTTCCGATTGGACCTAGGGTTAGGGTTATGTTGAGGGCTAGGGTTAGAGATCAGGTTAGGGTACCGATTGGACCTAGGGTTAGGGTTATGTTGAGGGTTAGGGTTAGAGATCCGGTTAGGGTTCCGATTGGACCTAGGGTTAGGGTTATGTTGAGGGCTAGAGTTAGAGTTCCGTTTACGATTCCGATTGGACCTAGGGTTAGGGTTATGTTGAGGGCTAGGTTTAGAGATCAGGTTAGGGTTCCGATTGGACCTAGGGTTAGGGTTATGTTGAGGGTTAGGGTTAGAGATCCGGTTAGGGTTCCGATTGAACCTAGGGTTAGGGTTATGTTGAGGGCTAGTGTTAGAGATCCGGTTAGGTTTCCTATTGGACCTAGGGTTAGGGTTATGTTGAGGGCTAGGTATACAGATCCGCTTAGGGTTCCGATTGGACCTAGGGTTAGGGTTATGTTAAGGCCTAGGGTTAGAGATCCGGTTAGGTTTCCGATTGGACCTAGGGTTAGGGTTATGTTGAGGGCTAGGTATACAGATCCGGTTAGGGTTCGGATTGGACCTAGGGTTAGGGTTATGTTGAGGACTAGGGTTAGAGATCCGGTTAGGGTTCCGATTCGAACTAGGGTTAATGGTTATGTTGAGGGCTAGGGTTAGATATCCATTTAGGGTTCCGATTGGACCTAGGGTTAGGGTTATGTTGAGGGCTAGGGTTAGAGATCCTGTTAGGGTTCCGTTTGGACTTAGGGTTAGGGTTATGTTGAGGGCTAGGGATAGGTATCCGGTTAGGGTTCTGATTGGACCTAGGGTTAGGGTTATGTTGAGGGCTAGGGTGAGAGTTCCGGTTAGGGTTCCGATTGGACCTAGGGTTAGGGTTATTTTGAGGGCTAGGGTTAGATTTCCGGTTAGGGTTCCGATTGGACCTAGGGTCAGGGTTATGTTGAGGGCTAGGGTTAGAGATCCGGTTAGGGTTCCGATTGGACCTAGGGTTAGGGTTATGTTGAGGGCTAGGTATACAGATCCGGTTAGGGTTCCGAATGGACCTAGGGTTAGGGTTATGTTGAGGGCTAGGGTTAGAGATCCGGTTAGGGTTCCGATTGGACCTAGGGTTAGGGTTATGTTGAGGGCTAGGTATACAGATCCGGTTAGGGTTCCGATTGGACCTAGGGTTAGGGTTATGTTGAGGGCTAGGTATACAGATCCGGTTAGGGTTCCGATTGGACCTAGGGTTAGGGTTATGTTGAGGGCTAGGTATACAGATCCGGTTAGGGTTCCGATTGGACCTAGGGTTAGGGTTATGTTGAGGGCTAGGTATACAGATCCGGTTAGGGTTCCGATTGGACCTAGGGTTAGGGTTATGTTGAGGGCTAGGTTTAGAGGTCCGGTTAGGGTTCCGATTGGACCTAGGGTTAGGGTTATGTTGAGGGCTAGGTTTAGAGATCCGGTTATGTTTCGGATTGGACCTAGGGTTAGGGTTATGTTGAGGGCTAGGGTTAGGGATCCGGTTAGGGTTACGATTGGACCTAGGGTTAGGGTTATGTTGAGGGCTAGGGTTAGAGATCCGGTTAGGGTTCCGATTGGACCTAGGGTTTGGGTTATGTTGAGGGCTAGGGATAGATATCCGGTTAGGGTTCCGATTGGACCTAGTGTTAGGGTTATGTTGAGGGCTACGGTTAGAGTTCCGGTTAGGGTTCCGATTGGACCTAGTGTTAGGGTTATGTTGAGGGCGAGGGTTAGAGATCCGGTTAGGGTTCCGAGTGGACCTAGGGTTAGGGTTATGTTGAGGGCTAGGGTTAGAGATCCGGTTAGTGTTCCGATTGGACCTAGGGTTAGGGTTATGTTGAGGACTAGGTATACAGATCCGGTTAGGGTTCCGATTGGACCTAGGGTTAGGGTTATGTTGAGGGCTAGGTATACAGATCCGGTTAGGGTTCCGAATGGACCTAGGGTTAGGGTTATGTTGAGGGCTAGGGTTAGAGATCCGGTTAGGGTTCCGATTGGACCTAGGGTTAGGGTTATGTTGAGGGCTAGGTATACAGATCCGGTTAGGGTTCCGATTGGACCTAGGGTTAGGGTTATGTTGAGGGCTAGGTTTAGAGGTCCGGTTAGGGTTCCGATTGGACCTAGGGTTAGGGTTATGTTGAGGGCTAGGTTTAGAGATCCGGTTATGTTTCGAATTGGACCTAGGTTTAGGGTTATGTTGAGTGCTACGGTTAGGGATCCTGTTAGGGTTACGATTGGACCTAGGGTTAGGTTTATGTTGAGGGCTAGGGTTAGAGATCCGGTTAGGGTTCCGATTGGACCTAGGGTTAGGGTTATGTTGAGGGCTAGGGATAGATATCCGGTTAGGGTTCCGATTGGACCTAGTGTTAGGGTTATGTTGAGGGCTAGGGTTAGAGTTCCGGTTAGGGTTCCGATTGGACCCAGGGTTAGGGTTATGTTGAGGGCTAGGGTTAGAGATCCGGTAAGGGTTACGGTTGGACCCAGGGTTAGTGTTGTGTTGAGGGCTAGGGTTAGAGATCCGGTTAGGGTTCTGATTGGACCTAGGGTTAGGGTTATGTTGAGGGCTAGGGTTCGAGTTCCGTTTACGGTTCCGATTGGACCTAGGGTTAGGGTTATGTTGAGGGCTAGGGTTAGAGATCAGGTTAGGGTTCCGATTGGACCTAGGGTTAGGGTTATGTTGAGGGTTAGGGTTAGAGATCCGGTTAGGGTTCCGATTGGACCTAGGGTTAGGGTTATGTTGAGGGCTAGTGTTAGAGATCCGGTTAGGTTTCCGATTGGACCTAGGGTTAGGGTTATGTTGAGGCCTAGGTATACAGATCCGGTTAGCGTTCCGATTGGACCTAGGGTTAGGGTTATGTTGAGGGCTAGGGTTAGATTTCCGTTTACGGTTCCGATTGGACCTAGGGTTAGGGTTATGTTGAGGGCTAGGGTTAGAGATCAGGTTAGGGTTCCGATTGGACCTAGGGTTAGGGTTATGTTGAGGGTTAGGGTTAGAGATCCGGTTAGCGTTCCGATTGGACCTAGGGTTAGGGTTATGTTGAGGGCTAGTGTTAGAGATCCGGTTAGTTTTCCTATTGGACCTAAGGTTAGAGTTATGTTGAGGGCTAGGTATACAGATCCGCTTAGGGTTCCGATTGGACCTAGGGTTAGGGTTATGTTAAGGGCTAGGGTTAGAGATCCGGTTAGGTTTCCGATTGGACCTAGGGTTAGGGTTATGTTGAGGGCTAGGTATACAGATCCGTTTAGGGTTCCGATTGGATCTAGGGTTAGGGTTATGTTGAGGACTAGGGTTAGAGATCCGGTTAGGGTTCCGATTCGACCTAGGGTTAGGGTTATGTTGAGGGCTAGGGTTAGAGATCCGTTTAGGGTTCCGATTCGACCTAGGGTTAGGGTTATGTTGAGGGCTAGGGTTAGAGATCCGTTTAGGGTTCCGATTGGACCTAGGGTTAGGGTTATGTTGAGGGCGAGGGGTAGAGATCCCGTTAGGGTTCCGATTGGACCTAGGGTTAGGGTTATGTTGAGGGCTAGTGTTAGAGATCCGGTTAGGTTTCCTATTGGACCTAGGGTTAGGGTTATGTTGAGGGCTAGGTATACAGATCCGCTTAGGGTTCCTATTGGACCTAGGGTTAGGGTTATGTTAAGGCCTAGGGTTAGAGATCCGGTTAGGTTTCCGATTGGACCTAGGGTTAGGGTTATGTTGAGGGCTAGGTATACAGTTCCGGTTAGGGTTCGGATTGGACCTAGGGTTAGGGTTATGTTGAGGACTAGGTTTAGAGATCCGGTTAGGGTTCCGATTCGAACTAGGGTTAATGGTTATGTTGAGGGCTAGGGTTAGATATCCATTTAGGGTTCCGATTGGACCTAGGGTTAGGGTTATGTTGAGGGCTAGGGTTAGAGATCCTGTTAGGGTTCCGTTTGGACTTAGGGTTAGGGTTATGTTGAGGGCTAGGGATAGGTATCCGGTTAGGGTTCTGATTGGACCTAGGGTTAGGGTTATGTTGAGGGCTAGGGTGAGAGTTCCGGTTAGGGTTCCGATTGGACCTAGGGTTAGGGTTATTTTGAGGGCTAGGGTTAGATTTCCGGTTAGGGTTCCGATTGGACCTAGGGTCAGGGTTATGTTGAGGGCTAGGGTTAGAGATCCGGTTAGGGTTCCGATTGGACCTAGGGTTAGGGTTATGTTGAGGGCTAGGTATACAGATCCGGTTAGGGTTCCGAATGGACCTAGGGTTAGGGTTATGTTGAGGGCTAGGGTTAGAGATCCGGTTAGGGTTCCGATTGGACCTAGGGTTAGGGTTATGTTGAGGGCTAGGTATACAGATCCGGTTAGGGTTCCGATTGGACCTAGGGTTAGGGTTATGTTGAGGGCTAGGTATACAGATCCGGTTAGGGTTCCGATTGGACCTAGGGTTAGGGTTATGTTGAGGGCTAGGTATACAGATCCGGTTAGGGTTCCGATTGGACCTAGGGTTAGGGTTATGTTGAGGGCTAGGTATACAGATCCGGTTAGGGTTCCGATTGGACCTAGGGTTAGGGTTATGTTGAGGGCTAGGTTTAGAGGTCCGGTTAGGGTTCCGATTGGACCTAGGGTTAGGGTTATGTTGAGGGCTAGGTTTAGAGATCCGGTTATGTTTCGGATTGGACCTAGGGTTAGGGTTATGTTGAGGGCTAGGGTTAGGGATCCGGTTAGGGTTACGATTGGACCTAGGGTTAGGGTTATGTTGAGGGCTAGGGTTAGAGATCCGGTTAGGGTTCCGATTGGACCTAGGGTTTGGGTTATGTTGAGGGCTAGGGATAGATATCCGGTTAGGGTTCCGATTGGACCTAGTGTTAGGGTTATGTTGAGGGCTACGGTTAGAGTTCCGGTTAGGGTTCCGATTGGACCTAGTGTTAGGGTTATGTTGAGGGCGAGGGTTAGAGATCCGGTTAGGGTTCCGAGTGGACCTAGGGTTAGGGTTATGTTGAGGGCTAGGGTTAGAGATCCGGTTAGTGTTCCGATTGGACCTAGGGTTAGGGTTATGTTGAGGACTAGGTATACAGATCCGGTTAGGGTTCCGATTGGACCTAGGTTTAGGGTTATGTTGAGGGCTAGGTATACAGATCCGGTTAGGGTTCCGAATGGACCTAGGGTTAGGGTTATGTTGAGGGCTAGGGTTAGAGATCCGGTTAGGGTTCCGATTGGACCTAGGGTTAGGGTTATGTTGAGGGCTAGGTATACAGATCCGGTTAGGGTTCCGATTGGACCTAGGGTTAGGGTTATGTTGAGGGCTAGGTTTAGAGGTCCGGTTAGGGTTCCGATTGGACCTAGGGTTAGGGTTATGTTGAGGGCTAGGTTTAGAGATCCGGTTATGTTTCGAATTGGACCTAGGTTTAGGGTTATGTTGAGTGCTACGGTTAGGGATCCTGTTAGGGTTACGATTGGACCTAGGGTTAGGTTTATGTTGAGGGCTAGGGTTAGAGATCCGGTTAGGGTTCCGATTGGACCTAGGGTTAGGGTTATGTTGAGGGCTAGGGATAGATATCCGGTTAGGGTTCCGATTGGACCTAGTGTTAGGGTTATGTTGAGGGCTAGGGTTAGAGTTCCGGTTAGGGTTCCGATTGGACCCAGGGTTAGGGTTATGTTGAGGGCTAGGGTTAGAGATCCGGTAAGGGTTACGGTTGGACCCAGGGTTAGTGTTGTGTTGAGGGCTAGGGTTAGAGATCCGGTTAGGGTTCTGATTGGACCTAGGGTTAGGGTTATGTTGAGGGCTAGGGTTCGAGTTCCGTTTACGGTTCCGATTGGACCTAGGGTTAGGGTTATGTTGAGGGCTAGGGTTAGAGATCAGGTTAGGGTTCCGATTGGACCTAGGGTTAGGGTTATGTTGAGGGTTAGGGTTAGAGATCCGGTTAGGGTTCCGATTGGACCTAGGGTTAGGGTTATGTTGAGGGCTAGTGTTAGAGATCCGGTTAGGTTTCCGATTGGACCTAGGGTTAGGGTTATGTTGAGGCCTAGGTATACAGATCCGGTTAGCGTTCCGATTGGACCTAGGGTTAGGGTTATGTTGAGGGCTAGGGTTAGATTTCCGTTTACGGTTCCGATTGGACCTAGGGTTAGGGTTATGTTGAGGGCTAGGGTTAGAGATCAGGTTAGGGTTCCGATTGGACCTAGGGTTAGGGTTATGTTGAGGGTTAGGGTTAGAGATCCGGTTAGCGTTCCGATTGGACCTAGGGTTAGGGTTATGTTGAGGGCTAGTGTTAGAGATCCGGTTAGGTTTCCTATTGGACCTAAGGTTAGAGTTATGTTGAGGGCTAGGTATACAGATCCGCTTAGGGTTCCGATTGGACCTAGGGTTAGGGTTATGTTAAGGGCTAGGGTTAGAGATCCGGTTAGGTTTCCGATTGGACCTAGGGTTAGGGTTATGTTGAGGGCTAGGTATACAGATCCGTTTAGGGTTCCGATTGGATCTAGGGTTAGGGTTATGTTGAGGACTAGGGTTAGAGATCCGGTTAGGGTTCCGATTCGACCTAGGGTTAGGGTTATGTTGAGGGCTAGGGTTAGAGATCCGTTTAGGGTTCCGATTCGACCTAGGGTTAGGGTTATGTTGAGGGCTAGGGTTAGAGATCCGTTTAGGGTTCCGATTGGACCTAGGGTTAGGGTTATGTTGAGGGCGAGGGGTAGAGATCCCGTTAGGGTTCCGATTGGACCTAGGGTTAGGGTTATGTTGAGGGCTAGGGTTAGATATCCGGTTAGGGTTCCGATTGCACCTAGGGTTAATGGTTACGTTGAGGGCTAGGGTTAGATATCCATTTAGGGTTCCGATTGGACCTAGGGTTAGGGTTATGTTGAGGCCTAGGTATACAGATCCGGTTAGGGTTCCGATTGGACCTAGGGTTAGGGTTATGTTGAGGGTTAGGGTTAGAGATCCGGTTAGGGTTCCGATTGGACCTAGGGTTAGGGTTATGTTGAGGGCTAGTGTTAGAGATCCGGTTAGGTTTCCGATTGGACCTAGGGTTAGGGTTATGTTTAGGGCTAGGTATACAGATCCGGTTAGGGTAACGATTGGACCTAGGGTTAAGGTTATGTTAAGGGCTAGGGTTAGAGATCCGGTTAGGTTTGCGATTCGACCTAGGGTTAGGGTTATGTTGAGGGCTAGGTATACAGATCCGATTAGGGTTCCGATTGGACCTAGGGTTAGGGTTATGTTGAGGACTAGGGTTAGAGATCCGGTTAGGGTTCCGATTCGACCTAGAGTTAGGGTTATGTGGAGGGCTAGGGTTAGAGATCCGGTTAGGGTTCCGATTCGACCTAGGGTTAGGGTTATGTTGAGGGCTAGGGATAGATATCCGGTTAGGGTTCCGATTGGACCTAAGGTTAGGGTTATTATGAGGGCTAGGTTTAGAGATCCGGTTAGGGTTCCGATTGGACCTAGGGTTAGGGTTATGTTGAGGGCTAGGGTTAGAGATCCGGTTAGGGTTCCGATTGGACCTAGGGTTAGGGTTATGTTGAGGGCGAGGGTTAGAGATCCTGTTATGTTTCGGATTGGACCTAGGGTTAGGGTTATGTTGAGGGCTAGGGTTAGAGTTCCGGTTAGGGTTCCGATTGGACCTAGGGTTAGGGTTATGTTGAGGGCTAGGGTTAGAGTTCCGGTTAGGGTTCCGATTGGACCTAGGGTTAGGGTTATTTTGAGGGCTAGGGTTAGAGTTCCGGTTAGGGTTCCTAATGACCTAGGGTTAGGGTTATGTTGAGGGCTAGGGTTAGAGATCCGGTAAGGGTTACGGTTGGACCCAGGGGTAGTGTTGTGTTGAGGGCTAGGGTTAGAGAACCGGTTAAGGTTCTGATTGGACCTAGGGTTAGGGTTATGTTGAGGGCTAGGGTTAGAGTTCCGTTTACGGTTCCGATTGGACCTAGGGTTAGGGTTATGTTGAGGGCTAGGGTTAGAGATCAGGTTAGGGTTCCGATTGGACCTAGGGTTAGGGTTATGTTGAGGGTTAGGGTTAGAGATCCGGTTAGGGTTCCGATTGGACCTAGGGTTAGGGTTATGTTGAGGGCTAGTGTTAGAGATCCGGTTAGGTTTCCGATTGGACCTAGGGTTAGGGTTATGTTGAGGGCTAGGTATACAGATCCTGTTAGGGTTCCGATTGGACCTAGGGTTAGGGTTATGTTAAGAGCTAGGGTTAGAGATCCGATTAGGTTTCCGATTGGACCTAGGGTTAGGGTTATGTTGAGGGCTAGGTATACAGATCCGGTTAGGGTTCCGATTGGACCTAGGGTTAGGGTTATGTTGAGGACTAGGGTTAGAGATCCGGTTAGGGTTCCGATTCGACCTAGGGTTAGGGTTATGTTGAGGGCTAGGTATACAGATCCGGTTAGGGTTCCGATTGGACCTAGGGTTAGGGTTATGTTGAGGGCTAGGGTTAGAGGTCCGGTTAGGGTTCCGATTGGACCTAGGGTAGGGTTATGTTGAGGGCTAGGTTTAGAGATCCTGTTATGTTTCGGATTGGACCTAGGGTTAGGGTTATGTTGAGGGCTAGGGTTAGAGTTCCGGTTAGGGTTCCGATTGGACCTAGGGTTAGGGTTATGTTGAGGGCTAGGGTTAGAGTTCCGGTTAGGGTTCCGATTGGACCTAGGGTTAGGGTTATTTTGAGGGCTAGGGTTAGAGTTCCGGTTAGGGTTCCTAATGACCTAGGGTTAGGGTTATGTTGAGGGCTAGGGTTAGAGATCCGGTAAGGGTTACGGTTGGACCCAGGGTTAGTGTTGTGTTGAGGGCTAGGGTTAGAGATCCGGTTAGGGTTCTGATTGGACCTAGGGTTAGGGTTATGTTGAGGGCTAGGGTTAGAGTTCCGTTTACGGTTCCGATTATACCTAGGGGTAGGGTTATGTTGAGGACTAGGGTTAGAGATCCGGTTAGGGTTACGATTGGACCTAGGGTTAGGGTTATGTTGAGGACTAGGGTTAGAGATCCGGTTAGGGTTACGATTGGACCTAGGGGTAGGGTTATGTTGAGGACTAGGGTTAGGGATCCGGTTAGGGTTACGATTGGACCTAGGGTTTGGGTTATGTTGAGGGCTAGGGATAGATATCCGGTTAGGGTTCCGATTGGACCTAGTGTTAGGGTTATGTTGAGGGCTACGATTAGAGTTCCGGTTAGGGTTCCGATTGGACCTAGGGTTAGGGTTACTTTGAGGTGTAGGGTTAGAGATCCGGTAAGGGTTACGGTTGGACCCAGGGTTAGGGTTGTGTTGTGGGCTAGGGTTAGAGATCCGGTTAGGGTTCTGATTGGACCTAGGGTTAGGGTTATGTTGAGGGCTAGGGTTAGAGTTCCGTTTACGGTTCCGATTGGACCTAGGGTTAGGGTTATGTTGAGGGCTAGGGTTAGAGATCAGGTTAGGGTACCGATTGGACCTAGGGTTAGGGTTATGTTGAGGGTTAGGGTTAGAGATCCGGTTAGGGTTCCGATTGGACCTAGGGTTAGGGTTATGTTGAGGGCTAGGGTTAGAGTTCCGTTTACGATTCCGATTGGACCTAGGGTTAGGGTTATGTTGAGGGCTAGGTTTAGAGATCAGGTTAGGGTTCCGATTGGACCTAGGGTTAGGGTTATGTTGAGGGTTAGGGTTAGAGATCCGGTTAGGGTTCCGATTGGACCTAGGGTTAGGGTTATGTTGAGGGCTAGTGTTAGAGATCCGGTTAGGTTTCCTATTGGACCTAGGGTTAGGGTTATGTTGAGGGCTAGGTATACAGATCCGCTTAGGGTTCCGATTGGACCTAGGGTTAGGGTTATGTTAAGGCCTAGGGTTAGAGATCCGGTTAGGTTTCCGATTGCACCTAGGGTTAGGGTTATGTTGAGGGGTAGGTATACAGATCCGGTTAGGGTTCGGATTGGACCTAGGGTTAGGGTTATGTTGAGGACTAGGGTTAGAGATCCGGTTAGGGTTCCGATTCGAACTAGGGTTAGGGTTATGGTGAGGGCTAGGGTTAGAGATCCGTTTAGTGTTCCGATTCGACCTAGGGTTAGGGTTATGTTGAGGGCTAGGGTTAGAGATCCGTTTAGGGTTCCGATTGGACCTAGTGTTAGGGTTATGTTGAGGGCGAGGGGTAGAGATCCCGTTAGGGTTCCGATTGGACCTAGGGTTAGGGTTATGTTGAGGGCTAGGGTTAGATATCCGGTTAGGGTTCCGATTGCACCTAGGGTTAATGGTTACGTTGAGGGCTAGGGTTAGATATCCATTTAGGGTTCCGATTGGACCTAGGGTTAGGGTTATGTTGAGGGCTAGGGTTAGAGATCCTGTTAGGGTTCCGTTTGGACTTAGGGTTAGGGTTATGTTGAGGGCTAGGGATAGGTATCCGGTTAGGGTTCGGATTGGACCTAGGGTTAGGGTTATGTTGAGGGCTAGGGTGAGAGTTCCGGTTAAGGTTCCGATTGGACCTAGGGTTAGGGTTATTTTGAGGGCTAGGGTTAGATTTCCGGTTAGGGTTCCGATTGGACCTAGGGTCAGGGTTATGTTGAGGGCTAGGGTTAGAGATCCGGTTAGGGTTCCGATTGGACCTAGGGTTAGGGTTATGTAGAGGGCTAGGTATACAGATCCGGTTAGGGTTCCGAATGGACCTAGGGTTAGGGTTATGTTGAGGGCTAGGGTTAGAGATCCGGTTAGGGTTCCGATTGGACCTAGGGTTAGGGTTATGTTGAGGGCTAGGTATACAGATCCGGTTAGGGTTCCGATTGGACCTAGGGTTAGGGTTATGTTGAGGGCTAGGTATACAGATCCGGTTAGAGTTCCGATTGGACCTAGGGTTAGGGTTATGTTGAGGGCTAGGTATACAGATCCGGTTAGGGTTCCGATTGGACCTAGGGTTAGGGTTATGTTGAGGGCTAGGTATACAGATCCGGTTAGGGTTCCGATTGGACCTAGGGTTAGGGTTATGTTGAGGGCTAGGTATACAGATCCGGTTAGGGTTCCGATTGGACCTAGGGTTAGGGTTATGTTGAGGGCTAGGTTTAGAGGTCCGGTTAGGGTTCCGATTGGACCTAGGGTTAGGGTTATGTTGAGGGCTAGGTTTAGAGATCCGGTTATGTTTCGGATTGGACCTAGGGTTAGGGTTATGTTGAGGGGTAGGGTTAGAGATCCGGTAAGGGTTACGGTTGGACCCAGGATTAGGGTTGTGTTGTGGGCTAGGGTTAGAGATCCGGTTAGGGTTCTGATTGGACCTAGGGTTAGGGTTATGTTGAGGGCTAGGGTTAGAGTTCCGTTTACGGTTCCGATTGGACCTAGGGTTAGGGTTATGTTGAGGGCTAGGGTTAGAGATCAGGTTAGGGTACCGATTGGACCTAGGGTTAGGGTTATGTTGAGGGTTAGGGTTAGAGATCCGGTTAGGGTTCCGATTGGACCTAGGGTTAGGGTTATGTTGAGGGCTAGGGTTAGAGTTCCGTTTACGATTCCGATTGGACCTAGGGTTAGGGTTATGTTGAGGGCTAGGTTTAGAGATCAGGTTAGGGTTCCGATTGGACCTAGGGTTAGGGTTATGTTGAGGGTTAGGGTTAGAGATCCGGTTAGGGTTCCGATTGGACCTAGGGTTAGGGTTATGTTGAGGGCTAGTGTTAGAGATCCGGTTAGGTTTCCTATTGGACCTAGGGTTAGGTTTATGTTGAGGGCTAGGTATACAGATCCGCTTAGGGTTCCGATTGGACCTAGGGTTAATGGTTACGTTGAGGGCTAGGGTTAGATATCCATTTAGGGTTCCGATTGGACCTAGGGTTAGTGTTATGTTGAGGGCTAGGGTTAGAGTTCCGTTTACGGTTCCGATTGGACCTAGGGTTAGGGTTATGTTGAGGGCTAGGGTTAGAGATCAGGTTAGGGTACCGATTGGACCTAGGGTTAGGGTTATGTTGAGGGTTAGGGTTAGAGATCCGGTTAGGGTTCCGATTGGACCTAGGGTTAGGGTTATGTTGAGGGCTAGGGTTAGAGTTCCGTTTACGATTCCGATTGGACCTAGGGTTAGGGTTATGTTGAGGGCTAGGTTTAGAGATCAGGTTAGGGTTCCGATTGGACCTAGGGTTAGGGTTATGTTGAGGGTTAGGGTTAGAGATCCGGTTAGGGTTCCGATTGGACCTAGGGTTAGGGTTATGTTGAGGGCTAGTGTTAGAGATCCGGTTAGGTTTCCTATTGGACCTAGGGTTAGGGTTATGTTGAGGGCTAGGTATACAGATCCGCTTAGGGTTCCGATTGGACCTAGGGTTAGGGTTATGTTAAGGCCTAGGGTTAGAGATCCGGTTAGGTTTCCGATTGCACCTAGGGTTAGGGTTATGTTGAGGGGTAGGTATACAGATCCGGTTAGGGTTCGGATTGGACCTAGGGTTAGGGTTATGTTGAGGACTAGGGTTAGAGATCCGGTTAGGGTTCCGATTCGAACTAGGGTTAGGGTTATGGTGAGGGCTAGGGTTAGAGATCCGTTTAGTGTTCCGATTCGACCTAGGGTTAGGGTTATGTTGAGGGCTAGGGTTAGAGATCCGTTTAGGGTTCCGATTGGACCTAGTGTTAGGGTTATGTTGAGGGCGAGGGGTAGAGATCCCGTTAGGGTTCCGATTGGACCTAGGGTTAGGGTTATGTTGAGGGCTAGGGTTAGATATCCGGTTAGGGTTCCGATTGCACCTAGGGTTAATGGTTACGTTGAGGGCTAGGGTTAGATATCCATTTAGGGTTCCGATTGGACCTAGGGTTAGGGTTATGTTGAGGGCTAGGGTTAGAGATCCTGTTAGGGTTCCGTTTGGACTTAGGGTTAGGGTTATGTTGAGGGCTAGGGATAGGTATCCGGTTAGGGTTCGGATTGGACCTAGGGTTAGGGTTATGTTGAGGGCTAGGGTGAGAGTTCCGGTTAAGGTTCCGATTGGACCTAGGGTTAGGGTTATTTTGAGGGCTAGGGTTAGATTTCCGGTTAGGGTTCCGATTGGACCTAGGGTCAGGGTTATGTTGAGGGCTAGGGTTAGAGATCCGGTTAGGGTTCCGATTGGACCTAGGGTTAGGGTTATGTTGAGGGCTAGGTATACAGATCCGGTTAGGGTTCCGAATGGACCTAGGGTTAGGGTTATGTTGAGGGCTAGGGTTAGAGATCCGGTTAGGTTTCCGATTGGACCTAGAGTTAGGGTTATGTTGAGGGCTAGGTATACAGATCCGGTTAGGGTTCCGATTGGACCTAGGGTTAGGGTTATGTTGAGGGCTAGGTATACAGATCCGGTTAGAGTTCCGATTGGACCTAGGGTTAGGGTTATGTTGAGGGCTAGGTATACAGATCCGGTTAGGGTTCCGATTGGACCTAGGGTTAGGGTTATGTTGAGGGCTAGGTATACAGATCCGGTTAGGGTTCCGATTGGACCTAGGGTTAGGGTTATGTTGAGGGCTAGGTATACAGATCCGGTTAGGGTTCCGATTGGACCTAGGGTTAGGGTTATGTTGAGGGCTAGGTTTAGAGGTCCGGTTAGGGTTCCGATTGGACCTAGGGTTAGGGTTATGTTGAGGGCTAGGTTTAGAGATCCGGTTATGTTTCGGATTGGACCTAGGGTTAGGGTTATGTTGAGGGGTAGGGTTAGAGATCCGGTAAGGGTTACGGTTGGACCCAGGATTAGGGTTGTGTTGTGGGCTAGGGTTAGAGATCCGGTTAGGGTTCTGATTGGACCTAGGGTTAGGGTTATGTTGAGGGCTAGGGTTAGAGTTCCGTTTACGGTTCCGATTGGACCTAGGGTTAGGGTTATGTTGAGGGCTAGGGTTAGAGATCAGGTTAGGGTACCGATTGGACCTAGGGTTAGGGTTATGTTGAGGGTTAGGGTTAGAGATCCGGTTAGGGTTCCGATTGGACCTAGGGTTAGGGTTATGTTGAGGGCTAGGGTTAGAGTTCCGTTTACGATTCCGATTGGACCTAGGGTTAGGGTTATGTTGAGGGCTAGGTTTAGAGATCAGGTTAGGGTTCCGATTGGACCTAGGGTTAGGGTTATGTTGAGGGTTAGGGTTAGAGATCCGGTTAGGGTTCCGATTGGACCTAGGGTTAGGGTTATGTTGAGGGCTAGTGTTAGAGATCCGGTTAGGTTTCCTATTGGACCTAGGGTTAGGGTTATGTTGAGGGCTAGGTATACAGATCCGCTTAGGGTTCCGATTGGACCTAGGGTTAATGGTTACGTTGAGGGCTAGGGTTAGATATCCATTTAGGGTTCCGATTGGACCTAGGGTTAGTGTTATGTTGAGGGCTAGGGTTAGAGTTCCGTTTACGGTTCCGATTGGACCTAGGGTTAGGGTTATGTTGAGGGCTAGGGTTAGAGATCAGGTTAGGGTACCGATTGGACCTAGGGTTAGGGTTATGTTGAGGGTTAGGGTTAGAGATCCGGTTAGGGTTCCGATTGGACCTAGGGTTAGGGTTATGTTGAGGGCTAGGGTTAGAGTTCCGTTTACGATTCCGATTGGACCTAGGGTTAGGGTTATGTTGAGGGCTAGGTTTAGAGATCAGGTTAGGGTTCCGATTGGACCTAGGGTTAGGGTTATGTTGAGGGTTAGGGTTAGAGATCCGGTTAGGGTTCCGATTGGACCTAGGGTTAGGGTTATGTTGAGGGCTAGTGTTAGAGATCCGGTTAGGTTTCCTATTGGACCTAGGGTTAGGGTTATGTTGAGGGCTAGGTATACAGATCCGCTTAGGGTTCCGATTGGACCTAGGGTTAGGGTTATGTTAAGGCCTAGGGTTAGAGATCCGGTTAGGTTTCCGATTGGACCTAGGGTTAGGGTTATGTTGAGGGCTAGGTATACAGATCCGGTTAGGGTTCGGATTGGACCTAGGGTTAGGGTTATGTTGAGGACTAGGGTTAGAGATCCGGTTAGGGTTCCGATTCGAACTAGGGTTAGGGTTATGTTGAGGGCTAGGGTTAGAGATCCGTTTAGTGTTCCGATTCGACCTAGGGTTAGGGTTATGTTGAGGGCTAGGGTTAGAGATCCGTTTAGGGTTCCGATTGGACCTAGTGTTAGGGTTATGTTGAGGGCGAGGGGTAGAGATCCCGTTAGGGTTCCGATTGGACCTAGGGTTAGGGTTATGTTGAGGGCTAGGGTTAGATATCCGGTTAGGGTTCCGATTGCACCTAGGGTTAATGGTTACGTTGAGGGCTAGGGTTAGATATCCATTTAGGGTTCCGATTGGACCTAGGGTTAGGGTTATGTTGAGGGCTAGGGTTAGAGATCCTGTTAGGGTTCCGTTTGGACTTAGGGTTAGGGTTATGTTGAGGGCTAGGGATAGGTATCCGGTTAGGGTTCTGATTGGACCTAGGGTTAGGGTTATGTTGAGGGCTAGGGTGAGAGTTCCGGTTAGGGTTCCGATTGGACCTAGGGTTAGGGTTATTTTGAGGGCTAGGGTTAGATTTCCGGTTAGGGTTCCGATTGGACCTAGGGTCAGGGTTATGTTGAGGGCTAGGGTTAGAGATCCGGTTAGGGTTCCGATTGGACCTAGGGTTAGGGTTATGTTGAGGGCTAGGTATACAGATCCGGTTAGGGTTCCGAATGGACCTAGGGTTAGGGTTATGTTGAGGGCTAGGGTTAGAGATCCGGTTAGGGTTCCGATTGGACCTAGGGTTAGGGTTATGTTGAGGGCTAGGTATACAGATCCGGTTAGGGTTCCGATTGGACCTAGGGTTAGGGTTATGTTGAGGGCTAGGTATACAGATCCGGTTAGGGTTCCGATTGGACCTAGGGTTAGGGTTATGTTGAGGGCTAGGTATACAGATCCGGTTAGGGTTCCGATTGGACCTAGGGTTAGGGTTATGTTGAGGGCTAGGTATACAGATCCGGTTAGGGTTCCGATTGGACCTAGGGTTAGGGTTATGTTGAGGGCTAGGTATACAGATCCGGTTAGGGTTCCGATTGGACCTAGGGTTAGGGTTATGTTGAGGGCTAGGTTTAGAGGTCCGGTTAGGGTTCCGATTGGACCTAGGGTTAGGGTTATGTTGAGGGCTAGGTTTAGAGATCCGGTTATGTTTCGGATTGGACCTAGGGTTAGGGTTATGTTGAGGGCTAGGGTTAGGGATCCGGTTAGGGTTACGATTGGACCTAGGGTTAGGGTTATGTTGAGGGCTAGGGTTAGAGATCCGGTTAGGGTTCCGATTGGACCTAGGGTTTGGGTTATGTTGAGGGCTAGGGATAGATATCCGGTTAGGGTTCCGATTGGACCTAGTGTTAGGGTTATGTTGAGGGCTACGGTTAGAGTTCCGGTTAGGGTTCCGATTGGACCTAGGGTTAGGGTTATGTTGAGGGCGAGGGTTAGAGATCCGGTTAGGGTTCCGAGTGGACCTAGGGTTAGGGTTATGTTGAGGGCTAGGGTTAGAGATCCGGTTAGTGTTCCGATTGGACCTAGGGTTAGGGTTATGTTGAGGACTAGGTATACAGATCCGGTTAGGGTTCCGATTGGACCTAGGGTTAGGGTTATGTTGAGGGCTAGGTATACAGATCCGGTTAGGGTTCCGAATGGACCTAGGGTTAGGGTTATGTTGAGGGCTAGGGTTAGAGATCCGGTTAGGGTTCCGATTGGACCTAGGGTTAGGGTTATGTTGAGGGCTAGGTATACAGATCCGGTTAGGGTTCCGATTGGTCCTAGGGTTAGGGTTATGTTGAGGGCTAGGTTTAGAGGTCCGGTTAGGGTTCCGATTGGACCTAGGGTTAGGGTTATGTTGAGGGCTAGGTTTAGAGATCCGGTTATGTTTCGGATTGGACCTAGGTTTAGGGTTATGTTGAGTGCTACGGTTAGGGATCCGGTTAGGGTTACGATTGGACCTAGGGTTAGGTTTATGTTGAGGGCTAGGGTTAGAGATCCGGTTAGGGTTCCGATTGGACCTAGGGTTAGGGTTATGTTGAGGGCTAGGGTTAGAGTTCCGTTTACGATTCCGATTGGACCTAGGGTTAGGGTTATGTTGAGGGCTAGGTTTAGCGATCAGGTTAGGGTTCCGATTGGACCTAGGGTTAGGGTTATGTTGAGGGTTAGGGTTAGAGATCCGGTTAGGGTTCCGATTGGACCTAGGGTTAGGGTTATGTTGAGGGCTAGTGTTAGAGATCCGGTTAGGTTTCCTATTGGACCTAGGGTTAGGGTTATGTTGAGGGCTAGGTATACAGATCCGCTTAGGGTTCCGATTGGACCTAGGGTTAATGGTTACGTTGAGGGCTAGGGTTAGATATCCATTTAGGGTTCCGATTGGACCTAGGGTTAGTGTTATGTTGAGGGCTAGGGTTAGAGTTCCGTTTACGGTTCCGATTGGACCTAGGGTTAGGGTTATGTTGAGGGCTAGGGTTAGAGATCAGGTTAGGGTACCGATTGGACCTAGGGTTAGGGTTATGTTGAGGGTTAGGGTTAGAGATCCGGTTAGGGTTCCGATTGGACCTAGGGTTAGGGTTATGTTGAGGGCTAGGGTTAGAGTTCCGTTTACGATTCCGATTGGACCTAGGGTTAGGGTTATGTTGAGGGCTAGGTTTAGAGATCAGGTTAGGGTTCCGATTGGACCTAGGGTTAGGGTTATGTTGAGGGTTAGGGTTAGAGATCCGGTTAGGGTTCCGATTGGACCTAGGGTTAGGGTTATGTTGAGGGCTAGTGTTAGAGATCCGGTTAGGTTTCCTATTGGACCTAGGGTTAGGGTTATGTTGAGGGCTAGGTATACAGATCCGCTTAGGGTTCCGATTGGACCTAGGGTTAGGGTTATGTTAAGGCCTAGGGTTAGAGATCCGGTTAGGTTTCCGATTGCACCTAGGGTTAGGGTTATGTTGAGGGGTAGGTATACAGATCCGGTTAGGGTTCGGATTGGACCTAGGGTTAGGGTTATGTTGAGGACTAGGGTTAGAGATCCGGTTAGGGTTCCGATTCGAACTAGGGTTAGGGTTATGGTGAGGGCTAGGGTTAGAGATCCGTTTAGTGTTCCGATTCGACCTAGGGTTAGGGTTATGTTGAGGGCTAGGGTTAGAGATCCGTTTAGGGTTCCGATTGGACCTAGTGTTAGGGTTATGTTGAGGGCGAGGGGTAGAGATCCCGTTAGGGTTCCGATTGGACCTAGGGTTAGGGTTATGTTGAGGGCTAGGGTTAGATATCCGGTTAGGGTTCCGATTGCACCTAGGGTTAATGGTTACGTTGAGGGCTAGGGTTAGATATCCATTTAGGGTTCCGATTGGACCTAGGGTTAGGGTTATGTTGAGGGCTAGGGTTAGAGATCCTGTTAGGGTTCCGTTTGGACTTAGGGTTAGGGTTATGTTGAGGGCTAGGGATAGGTATCCGGTTAGGGTTCTGATTGGACCTAGGGTTAGGGTTATGTTGAGGGCTAGGGTGAGAGTTCCGGTTAAGGTTCCGATTGGACCTAGGGTTAGGGTTATTTTGAGGGCTAGGGTTAGATTTCCGGTTAGGGTTCCGATTGGACCTAGGGTCAGGGTTATGTTGAGGGCTAGGGTTAGAGATCCGGTTAGGGTTCCGATTGGACCTAGGGTTAGGGTTATGTTGAGGGCTAGGTATACAGATCCGGTTAGGGTTCCGAATGGACCTAGGGTTAGGGTTATGTTGAGGGCTAGGGTTAGAGATCCGGTTAGGGTTCCGATTGGACCTAGGGTTAGGGTTATGTTGAGGGCTAGGTATACAGATCCGGTTAGGGTTCCGATTGGACCTAGGGTTAGGGTTATGTTGAGGGCTAGGTATACAGATCCGGTTAGAGTTCCGATTGGACCTAGGGTTAGGGTTATGTTGAGGGCTAGGTATACAGATCCGGTTAGGGTTCCGATTGGACCTAGGGTTAGGGTTATGTTGAGGGCTAGGTATACAGATCCGGTTAGGGTTCCGATTGGACCTAGGGTTAGGGTTATGTTGAGGGCTAGGTATACAGATCCGGTTAGGGTTCCGATTGGACCTAGGGTTAGGGTTATGTTGAGGGCTAGGTTTAGAGGTCCGGTTAGGGTTCCGATTGGACCTAGGGTTAGGGTTATGTTGAGGGCTAGGTTTAGAGATCCGGTTATGTTTCGGATTGGACCTAGGGTTAGGGTTATGTTGAGGGGTAGGGTTAGAGATCCGGTAAGGGTTACGGTTGGACCCAGGATTAGGGTTGTGTTGTGGGCTAGGGTTAGAGATCCGGTTAGGGTTCTGATTGGACCTAGGGTTAGGGTTATGTTGAGGGCTAGGGTTAGAGTTCCGTTTACGGTTCCGATTGGACCTAGGGTTAGGGTTATGTTGAGGGCTAGGGTTAGAGATCAGGTTAGGGTACCGATTGGACCTAGGGTTAGGGTTATGTTGAGGGTTAGGGTTAGAGATCCGGTTAGGGTTCCGATTGGACCTAGGGTTAGGGTTATGTTGAGGGCTAGGGTTAGAGTTCCGTTTACGATTCCGATTGGACCTAGGGTTAGGGTTATGTTGAGGGCTAGGTTTAGAGATCAGGTTAGGGTTCCGATTGGACCTAGGGTTAGGGTTATGTTGAGGGTTAGGGTTAGAGATCCGGTTAGGGTTCCGATTGGACCTAGGGTTAGGGTTATGTTGAGGGCTAGTGTTAGAGATCCGGTTAGGTTTCCTATTGGACCTAGGGTTAGGGTTATGTTGAGGGCTAGGTATACAGATCCGCTTAGGGTTCCGATTGGACCTAGGGTTAATGGTTACGTTGAGGGCTAGGGTTAGATATCCATTTAGGGTTCCGATTGGACCTAGGGTTAGTGTTATGTTGAGGGCTAGGGTTAGAGTTCCGTTTACGGTTCCGATTGGACCTAGGGTTAGGGTTATGTTGAGGGCTAGGGTTAGAGATCAGGTTAGGGTACCGATTGGACCTAGGGTTAGGGTTATGTTGAGGGTTAGGGTTAGAGATCCGGTTAGGGTTCCGATTGGACCTAGGGTTAGGGTTATGTTGAGGGCTAGGGTTAGAGTTCCGTTTACGATTCCGATTGGACCTAGGGTTAGGGTTATGTTGAGGGCTAGGTTTAGAGATCAGGTTAGGGTTCCGATTGGACCTAGGGTTAGGGTTATGTTGAGGGTTAGGGTTAGAGATCCGGTTAGGGTTCCGATTGGACCTAGGGTTAGGGTTATGTTGAGGGCTAGTGTTAGAGATCCGGTTAGGTTTCCTATTGGACCTAGGGTTAGGGTTATGTTGAGGGCTAGGTATACAGATCCGCTTAGGGTTCCGATTGGACCTAGGGTTAGGGTTATGTTAAGGCCTAGGGTTAGAGATCCGGTTAGGTTTCCGATTGGACCTAGGGTTAGGGTTATGTTGAGGGCTAGGTATACAGATCCGGTTAGGGTTCGGATTGGACCTAGGGTTAGGGTTATGTTGAGGACTAGGGTTAGAGATCCGGTTAGGGTTCCGATTCGAACTAGGGTTAGGGTTATGTTGAGGGCTAGGGTTAGAGATCCGGTTAGTGTTCCGATTCGACCTAGGGTTAGGGTTATGTTGAGGGCTAGGGTTAGAGATCCGTTTAGGGTTCCGATTGGACCTAGTGTTAGGGTTATGTTGAGGGCGAGGGGTAGAGATCCCGTTAGGGTTCCGATTGGACCTAGGGTTAGGGTTATGTTGAGGGCTAGGGTTAGATATCCGGTTAGGGTTCCGATTGCACCTAGGGTTAATGGTTACGTTGAGGGCTAGGGTTAGATATCCATTTAGGGTTCCGATTGGACCTAGGGTTAGGGTTATGTTGAGGGCTAGGGTTAGAGATCCTGTTAGGGTTCCGTTTGGACTTAGGGTTAGGGTTATGTTGAGGGCTAGGGATAGGTATCCGGTTAGGGTTCTGATTGGACCTAGGGTTAGGGTTATGTTGAGGGCTAGGGTGAGAGTTCCGGTTAGGGTTCCGATTGGACCTAGGGTTAGGGTTATTTTGAGGGCTAGGGTTAGATTTCCGGTTAGGGTTCCGATTGGACCTAGGGTCAGGGTTATGTTGAGGGCTAGGGTTAGAGATCCGGTTAGGGTTCCGATTGGACCTAGGGTTAGGGTTATGTTGAGGGCTAGGTATACAGATCCGGTTAGGGTTCCGAATGGACCTAGGGTTAGGGTTATGTTGAGGGCTAGGGTTAGAGATCCGGTTAGGGTTCCGATTGGACCTAGGGTTAGGGTTATGTTGAGGGCTAGGTATACAGATCCGGTTAGGGTTCCGATTGGACCTAGGGTTAGGGTTATGTTGAGGGCTAGGTATACAGATCCGGTTAGGGTTCCGATTGGACCTAGGGTTAGGGTTATGTTGAGGGCTAGGTATACAGATCCGGTTAGGGTTCCGATTGGACCTAGGGTTAGGGTTATGTTGAGGGCTAGGTATACAGATCCGGTTAGGGTTCCGATTGGACCTAGGGTTAGGGTTATGTTGAGGGCTAGGTATACAGATCCGGTTAGGGTTCCGATTGGACCTAGGGTTAGGGTTATGTTGAGGGCTAGGTTTAGAGGTCCGGTTAGGGTTCCGATTGGACCTAGGGTTAGGGTTATGTTGAGGGCTAGGGTTAGAGATCCGGTTAGGGTTCCGATTAGACCTAGGGTTTGGGTTATGTTGAGGGCTAGGGATAGATATCCGGTTAGGGTTCCGATTGGACCTAGTGTTAGGGTTATGTTGAGGGCTACGGTTAGAGTTCCGGTTAGGGTTCCGATTGGACCTAGGGTTAGGGTTATGTTGAGGGCGAGGGTTAGAGATCCGGTTAGGGTTCCGAGTGGACCTAGGGTTAGGGTTATGTTGAGGGCTAGGGTTAGAGATCCGGTTAGTGTTCCGATTGGACCTAGGGTTAGGGTTATGTTGAGGACTAGGTATACAGATCCGGTTAGGGTTCCGATTGGACCTAGGGTTAGGGTTATGTTGAGGGCTAGGTATACAGATCCGGTTAGGGTTCCGAATGGACCTAGGGTTAGGGTTATGTTGAGGGCTAGGGTTAGAGATCCGGTTAGGGTTCCGATTGGACCTAGGGTTAGGGTTATGTTGAGGGCTAGGTATACAGATCCGGTTAGGGTTCCGATTGGTCCTAGGGTTAGGGTTATGTTGAGGGCTAGGTTTAGAGGTCCGGTTAGGGTTCCGATTGGACCTAGGGTTAGGGTTATGTTGAGGGCTAGGTTTAGAGATCCGGTTATGTTTCGGATTGGACCTAGGTTTAGGGTTATGTTGAGTGCTACGGTTAGGGATCCGGTTAGGGTTACGATTGGACCTAGGGTTAGGTTTATGTTGAGGGCTAGGGTTAGAGATCCGGTTAGGGTTCCGATTGGACCTAGGGTTAGGGTTATGTTGAGGGCTAGGGATAGATATCCGGTTAGGGTTCCGATTGGACCTAGTGTTAGGGTTATGTTGAGGGCTAGGGTTAGAGTTCCGGTTAGGGTTCCGATTGGACCCAGGGTTAGGGTTATGTTGAGGGCTAGGGTTAGAGATCCGGTAAGGGTTACGGTTGGACCCAGGGTTAGTGTTGTGTTGAGGGCTAGGGTTAGAGATCCGGTTAGGGTTCTGATTGGACCTAGGGTTAGGGTTATGTTGAGGGCTAGGGTTCGAGTTCCGTTTACGGTTCCGATTGGACCTAGGGTTAGGGTTATGTTGAGGGCTAGGGTTAGAGATCAGGTTAGGGTTCCGATTGGACCTAGGGTTAGGGTTATGTTGAGGGTTAGGGTTAGAGATCCGGTTAGGGTTCCGATTGGACCTAGGGTTAGGGTTATGTTGAGGGCTAGTGTTAGAGATCCGGTTAGGTTTCCGATTGGACCTAGGGTTAGGGTTATGTTGAGGGCTAGGTATACAGATCCGTTTAGGGTTCCGATTGGATCTAGGGTTAGGGTTATGTTGAGGACTAGGGTTAGAGATCCGGTTAGGGTTCCGATTCGACCTAGGGTTAGGGTTATGTTGAGGGCTAGGGTTAGAGATCCGTTTAGGGTTCCGATTCGACCTAGGGTTAGGGTTATGTTGAGGGCTAGGGTTAGAGATCCGTTTAGGGTTCCGATTGGACCTAGGGTTAGGGTTATGTTGAGGGCGAGGGGTAGAGATCCCGTTAGGGTTCCGATTGGACCTAGGGTTAGGGTTATGTTGAGGGCTAGGGTTAGATATCCGGTTAGGGTTCCGATTGCACCTAGGGTTAATGGTTACGTTGAGGGCTAGGGTTAGATATCCATTTAGGGTTCCGATTGGACCTAGGGTTAGGGTTATGTTGAGGGCTAGGGTTAGAGATCCTGTTAGGGTTCCGATTGGACTTAGGGTTAGGGTTATGTTGAGGGCTAGGGATAGATATCCGGTTAGGGTTCGGACTGGACCTAGGGTTAGGGTTATGTTGAGGGCTAGGGTTAGAGTTCCGGTTAGGGTTCCGATTGGACCTAGGGTTAGGGTTATGTTGAGGGCTAGGGTTAGAGTTCCGGTTAGGGTTCCGATTGGACCTAGGGTTAGGGTTATGTTGAGGGCTAATGTTAGCGATCCGGTTAGGTTTCCTATTGGACCTAGGGTTAGGGTTATGTTGAGGACTAGGTATACAGATCCGGTTAGGGTTCCGATTGGACCTAGGGTTAGGGTTATGTTGAGGGCTAGGGTTAGCGTTCCGTTTACGGTTTCGATCGGACCTAGGGTTAGGGTTATGTTGAGGGCTAGGGTTAGAGATCAGGTTAGGGTTCCGATTGGACCTAGGGTTAGGGTATAGTGAGGCCTAGGTATACAGATCCGGTTAGGGTTCCTATTGGACCTAGGGTTAGGGTTATGTTGAGGGTTAGGGTTAGAGATCCGGTTAGGGTTCCGATTGGACCTAGGGTTAGGGTTATGTTGAGGGCTAGTGTTAGAGATCCGGTTAGGTTTCCGATTGGACCTAGGGTTAGGGTTATGTTTAGGGCTAGGTATACAGATCCGGTTAGGGTTCCGATTGGACCTAGGGTTAAGGTTATGTTAAGGGCTAGGGTTAGAGATCCGGTTAGGTTTGCGATTCGACCTAGGGTTAGGGTTATGTTGAGGGCTAGGTATACAGATCCGATTAGGGTTCCGATTGGACCTAGGGTTAGGGTTATGTTGAGGACTAGGGTTAGAGATCCGGTTAGGGTTCCGATTCGACCTAGAGTTAGGGTTATGTGGAGGGCTAGGGTTAGAGATCCGGTTAGGGTTCCGATTCGACCTAGGGTTAGGGTTATGTTGAGGGCTAGGGATAGATATCCGGTTAGGGTTCCGATTGGACCTAGGGTTAGGGTTATTTTGAGGGCTAGGTTTAGAGATCCGGTTAGGGTTCCGATTGGACCTAGGGTTAGGGTTATGTTGAGGGCTAGGGTTAGAGATCCGGTTAGGGTTCCGATTGGACCTAGGGTTAGGGTTATGTTGAGGGCGAGGGTTAGAGATCCTGTTATGTTTCGGATTGGACCTAGGGTTAGGGTTATGTTGAGGGCTAGGGTTAGAGTTCCGGTTAGGGTTCCGATTGGACCTAGGGTTAGGGTTATGTTGAGGGCTAGGGTTAGAGTTCCGGTTAGGGTTCCGATTGGACCTAGGGTTAGGGTTATTTTGAGGGCTAGGGTTAGAGTTCCGGTTAGGATTCCTAATGACCTAGGGTTAGGGTTATGTTGAGGGCTAGGGTTAGAGATCCGGTAAGGGTTACGGTTGGACCCAGGGGTAGTGTTGTGTTGAGGGCTAGGGTTAGAGATCCGGTTAGGGTTCCGATTGGACCTAGGGTTAGGGTTATGTTGAGGGCTAGGGTTAGAGTTCCGTTTACGATTCCGATTGGACCTAGGGTTAGGGTTATGTTGAGGGCTAGGTTTAGAGATCAGGTTAGGGTTCCGATTGGACCTAGGGTTAGGGTTATGTTGAGGGTTAGGGTTAGAGATCCGGTTAGGGTTCCGATTGGACCTAGGGTTAGGGTTATGTTGAGGGCTAGTGTTAGAGATCCGGTTAGGTTTCCTATTGGACCTAGGGTTAGGGTTATGTTGAGGGCTAGGTATACAGATCCGCTTAGGGTTCCGATTGGACCTAGGGTTAATGGTTACGTTGAGGGCTAGGGTTAGATATCCATTTAGGGTTCCGATTGGACCTAGGGTTAGTGTTATGTTGAGGGCTAGGGTTAGAGTTCCGTTTACGGTTCCGATTGGACCTAGGGTTAGGGTTATGTTGAGGGCTAGGGTTAGAGATCCGGTTAGGGTTCCGATTCGACCTAGGGTTAGGGTTATGTTGAGGGCTAGGTATACAGATCCGGTTAGGGTTCCGATTGGACCTAGGGTTAGGGTTATGTTGAGGGCTAGGGTTAGAGGTCCGGTTAGGGTTCCGATTGGACCTAGGGTTAGGGTTATGTTGAGGGCTAGGTTTAGAGATCCTGTTATGTTTCGGATTGGACCTAGGGTTAGGGTTATGTTGAGGGCTAGGGTTAGAGTTCCGGTTAGGGTTCCGATTGGACCTAGGGTTAGGGTTATGTTGAGGGCTAGGGTTAGAGTTCCGGTTAGGGTTCCGATTGGACCTAGGGTTAGGGTTATTTTGAGGGCTAGGGTTAGAGTTCCGGTTAGGGTTCCTAATGACCTAGGGTTAGGGTTATGTTGAGGGCTAGGGTTAGAGATCCGGTAAGGGTTACGGTTGGACCCAGGGTTAGTGTTGTGTTGAGGGCTAGGGTTAGAGATCCGGTTAGGGTTCTGATTGGACCTAGGGTTAGGGTTATGTTGAGGGCTAGGGTTAGAGTTCCGTTTACGGTTCCGATTGGACCTAGGGGTAGGGTTATGTTGAGGACTAGGGTTAGAGATCCGGTTAGGGTTCCGATTCGACCTAGGGTTAGGGTTATGTTGAGGGCTAGGGTTAGAGATCAGTTTAGGGTTCCGATTCGACCTAGGGTTAGGGTTATGTTGAGGGCTAGGGTTAGAGATCCGTTTAGGGTTCCGATTGGACCTAGGGTTAGGGTTATGTTGAGGGCGAGGGGTAGAGATCCCGTTAGGGTTCCGATTGGACCTAGGCTTAGGGTTATGTTGAGGGCTAGGGTTAGATATCCGGTTAGGGTTCCGATTGCACCTAGGGTTAATGGTTACGTTGAGGGCTAGGGTTAGATATCCATTTAGGGTTCCGATTGGACCTAGGGTTAGGGTTATGTTGAGGGCTAGGGTTAGAGATCCTGTTAGGGTTCCGATTGGACTTAGGGTTAGGGTTATGTTGAGGGCTAGGGATAGATATCCGGTTAGGGTTCGGACTGGACCTAGGGTTAGGGTTATGTTGAGGGCTAGGGTTAGAGTTCCGGTTAGGGTTCCGATTGGACCTAGGGTTAGGGTTATGTTGAGGGCTAGGGTTAGAGTTCCGGTTAGGGTTCCGATTGGACCTAGGGTTAGGGTTATGTTGAGGGCTAATGTTAGCGATCCGGTTAGGTTTCCTATTGGACCTAGGGTTAGGGTTATGTTGAGGCCTAGGTATACAGATCCGGTTAGGGTTCCGATTGGACCTAGGGTTAGGGTTATGTTGAGGACTAGGGTTAGAGATCCGGTTAGGGTTCCGATTCGAACTAGGGTTAGGGTTATGTTGAGGGCTAGGGTTAGAGATCCGTTTAGGGTTCCGATTCGACCTAGGGTTAGGGTTATGTTGAGGGCTAGGGTTAGAGATCCGTTTAGGGTTCCGATTGGACCTAGGGTTAGGGTTATGTTGAGGGCGAGGGGTAGAGATCCCGTTAGGGTTCCGATTGGACCTAGGGTTAGGGTTATGTTGAGGGCTAGGGTTAGATATCCGGTTAGGGTTCCGATTGCACCTAGGGTTAATGGTTACGTTGAGGGCTAGGGTTAGATATCCATTTAGGGTTCCGATTGGACCTAGGGTTAGGGTTATGTTGAGGGCTAGGGTTAGAGATCCTGTTAGGGTTCCGTTTGGACTTAGGGTTAGGGTTATGTTGAGGGCTAGGGATAGGTATCCGGTTAGGGTTCGGATTGGACCTAGGGTTAGGGTTATGTTGAGGGCTAGGGTGAGAGTTCCGGTTAGGGTTCCGATTGGACCTAGGGTTAGGGTTATGTTAAGAGCTAGGGTTAGAGATCCGGTTAGGTTTCCGATTGGACCTAGGGTTAGGGTTATGTTGAGGGCTAGGTATACAGATCCGGTTAGGGTTCCGATTGGACCTAGGGTTAGGGTTATGTTGAGGACTAGGGTTAGAGATCCGGTTAGGGTTCCGATTCGACCTAGGGTTAGGGTTATGTTGAGGGCTAGGTATACAGATCCGGTTAGGGTTCCGATTGGACCTAGGGTTAGGGTTATGTTGAGGGCTAGGGTTAGAGGTCCGGTTAGGGTTCCGATTGGACCTAGGGTTAGGGTTATGTTGAGGGCTAGGGTTAGAGATCCTGTTATGTTTCGGATTGGACCTAGGGTTAGGGTTATGTTGAGGGCTAGGGTTAGAGATCCGGTTAGGGTTCCGATTGGACCTAGGGTTAGGGTTATGTTGAGGGCTAGGTATACAGATCCGGTTAGGGTTCCGATTGGTCCTAGGGTTAGCGTTATGTTGAGGGCTAGGTTTAGAGGTCCGGTTAGGGTTCCGATTGGACCTAGGGTTAGGGTTATGTTGAGGGCTAGGTTTAGAGATCCGGTTATGTTTCGGATTGGACCTAGGTTTAGGGTTATGTTGAGTGCTACGGTTAGGGATCCGGTTAGGGTTACGATTGGACCTAGGGTTAGGTTTATGTTGAGGGCTAGGGTTAGAGATCCGGTTAGGGTTCCGATTGGACCTAGGGTTAGGGTTATGTTGAGGGCTAGGGATATATATCCGGTTAGGGTTCCGATTGGACCTAGTGTTAGGGTTATGTTGAGGGCTAGGGTTAGAGTTCCGGTTAGGGTTCCGATTGGACCCAGGGTTAGGGTTATATTGAGGGCTAGGGTTAGAGATCCGGTAAGGGTTACGGTTGGACCCAGGGTTAGTGTTGTGTTGAGGGCTAGGGTTAGAGATCCGGTTAGGGTTCTGATTGGACCTAGGGTTAGGGTTATGTTGAGGGCTAGGGTTCGAGTTCCGTTTACGGTTCCGATTGGACCTAGGGTTAGGGTTATGTTGAGGGCTAGGGTTAGAGATCAGGTTAGGGTTCCGATTGGTCCTAGGGTTAGGGTTATGTTGAGGGTTAGGGTTAGAGATCCGGTTAGGGTTCCGATTGGACCTAGGGTTAGGGTTATGTTGAGGGCTAGTGTTAGAGATCCGGTTAGGTTTCCGATTGGACCTAGGGTTAGGGTTATGTTGAGGCCTAGGTATACAGATCCGGTTAGCGTTCCGATTGGACCTAGGGTTAGGGTTATGTTGAGGGCTAGGGTTAGAGTTCCGTTTACGGTTACGATTGGACCTAGGGTTAGGGTTATGTTGAGGGCTAGGGTTAGAGATCCGGTTAGGGTTCCGATTGGACCTAGGGTTAGGGTTATGTTGAGGGCTAGATATACAGATCCGGTTAGGGTTCCGATTGGACCTAGGGTTAGGGTTATGTTGAGGGCTAGGAATACAGATCCGGTTAGGGTTCCGATTGGACCTAGGGTTAGGGTTATGTTGAGGGCTAGGTATACAGATCCGGTTAGGGTTCCGATTGGACCTAGGGTTAGGGTTTTGTTGAGGGCTAGGGTTAGAGATCCGGTTAGGGTTCCGATTGGACCTAGGGTTAGGGTTATGTTGAGGGCTAGATATACAGAACCGGTTAGGGTTCCGTATGGACCTAGGGTTAGGGTTATGTTGAGGGCTAGGAATACAGATCCGGTTAGGGTTCCGATTGGACCTAGGGTTAGGGTTATGTTGAGGTCTAGGGTTAGAGTTCCGGTTAGGAATACGATTGGACTTAGGGTTAGGGTTATGTTTAGGGCTAGGTTTAGAGATCCGGTTATGTTTCGGATTGGACCTAGGGTTAGGGTTATGTTGAGGGCTAGGGTTAGAGATCCGGTTAGCGTTCCGATTGTACCTAGGGTTAGGGTTATGTTGACGGCGAGGGGTAGAGATCCCGTAAGGGTTCCGATTGGACCTAGGGTTTGGGTTATGTTGAGGGCTAGGGTTAGATATCCGGTTAGGGTTCCGATTGCACCTAGGGTTAATGGTTACGTGGAGGGCTAGGGTTAGATATCCATTTAGGGTTCCGATTGGACCTAGGGTTAGGGTAATGTTGAGGGCTAGGGTTAGAGATCCTCTTAGGGTTCCGATTGGACTTAGTGTTAGGGTTATGTTGAGGGCTAGGGATAGATATCCGGTTAGGGTTCGGATTGGACCTAGGGTTAGGGTTATGTTGAGGGCTAGGGTTAGAGTTCCCGTTAGGGTTCCGATTGGACCTAGGGTTAGGGTTATTTTGAGGGCTAGGGTTAGAGTTCCGGTTAGGGTTCCGATTGGACCTAGGGTTATGGTTATGTTGAGGGCTAGGGTTAGAGATCCGGTTAGGGTTCCGTTTGGACCTAGGGTTAGGGTTATGTTGAGGGCGAGGTTTAGAGATCCGGTTACGGTTCCGAGTGGACCTAGGGTTAGGGTAATGTTGAGGGCTAGGGTTAGAGATCCGGTTAGGGTTCCGATTGGACCTAGGGTTAGGGTTATGTTGAGGGCTAGGTTTAGAGATCCGGTTAGGGTTCCGATTGGACCTAGGGTTAGGGTTATGTTGAGGGCTAGGTATACAGATCCGGTTAGGGTTCCGATTGGACCTAGGGTTAGGGTTATGTTGAGGGCTAGGTATACAGATCCGGTTAGGGTTCCGATTGGACCTAGGGTTAGGGTTATGTTGAGGGCTAGGTTTAGAGGTCCGGTTAGGGTTCCGATTGGACCTAGGGTTAGGGTTATGTTGAGGGCTAGGTTTAGAGATCCGGTTATGTTTCGGATTGGACCTAGGGTTAGGGTTATGTTGAGGGCTAGGGTTAGGGATCCGGTTAGGGTTACGATTGGACCTAGGGTTAGGGTTATGTTGAGGGCTAGTGTTAGAGATCCGGTTAGGGTTCCGATTGGACCTAGGGTTTGGGTTATGTTGAGGGCTAGGGATAGATATCCGGTTAGGGTTCCGATTGGACCTAGTGTTAGGGTTATGTTGAGGGCTACGGTTAGAGTTCCGGTTAGGGTTCCGATTGGACCTAGGGTTAGGGTTACTTTGAGGGGTAGGGTTAGAGATCCGGTAAGGGTTACGGTTGGACTCAGGGTTAGGGTTGTGTTGTGGGCTAGGGTTAGAGATCCGGTTAGGGTTCTGATTGGACCTAGGGTTAGGGTTATGTTGAGGGCTAGGGTTAGAGTTCCGGTTAGGGTTCCGATTGGACCTAGGGTTAGGGTTATGTTGAGGGCTAGGGTTAGAGTTCCGGTTAGGGTTCCGATTGGACCTAGGGTTAGGGTTATGTTGAGGGCTAATGTTAGCGATCCGGTTAGGTTTCCTATTGGACCTAGGGTTAGGGTTATGTTGAGGCCTAGGTATACAGATCCGGTTAGGGTTCCGATTGGACCTAGGGTTAGGGTTATGTTGAGGGCTAGGGTTAGCGTTCCGTTTACGGTTTCGATTGGACCTAGGGTTAGGGTTATGTTGAGGGCTAGGGTTAGAGATCAGGTTAGGATTCCGATTGGACCTAGGGTTAGGGTATAGTGAGGCCTAGGTATACAGATCCGGTTAGGGTTCCTATTGGACCTAGGGTTAGGGTTATGTTGAGGGTTAGGGTTAGAGATCCGGTTAGGGTTCCGATTGGACCTAGGGTTAGGGTTATGTTGAGGGCTAGTGTTAGAGATCCGGTTAGGTTTCCGATTGGACCTAGGGTTAGGGTTATGTTTAGGGCTAGGTATACAGATCCGGTTAGGGTTCCGATTGGACCTAGGGTTAAGGTTATGTTAAGGGCTAGGGTTAGAGATCCGGTTAGGTTTGCGATTCGACCTAGGGTTAGGGTTATGTTGAGGGCTAGGTATACAGATCCGATTAGGGTTCCGATTGGACCTAGGGTTAGGGTTATGTTGAGGACTAGGGTTAGAGATCCGGTTAGGGTTCCGATTCGACCTAGAGTTAGGGTTATGTGGAGGGCTAGGGTTAGAGATCCGGTTAGGGTTCCGATTCGACCTAGGGTTAGGGTTATGTTGAGGGCTAGGGATAGATATCCGGTTAGGGTTCCGATTGGACCTAGGGTTAGGGTTATTTTGAGGGCTAGGTTTAGAGATCCGGTTAGGGTTCCGATTGGACCTAGGGTTAGGGTTATGTTGAGGGCTAGGGTTAGAGATCCGGTTAGGGTTCCGATTGGACCTAGGGTTAGGGTTATGTTGAGGGCGAGGGTTAGAGATCCTGTTATGTTTCGGATTGGACCTAGGGTTAGGGTTATGTTGAGGGCTAGGGTTAGAGTTCCGGTTAGGGTTCCGATTGGACCTAGGGTTAGGGTTATGTTGAGGGCTAGGGTTAGAGTTCCGGTTAGGGTTCCGATTGGACCTAGGGTTAGGGTTATTTTGAGGGCTAGGGTTAGAGTTCCGGTTAGGATTCCTAATGACCTAGGGTTAGGGTTATGTTGAGGGCTAGGGTTAGAGATCCGGTAAGGGTTACGGTTGGACCCAGGGGTAGTGTTGTGTTGAGGGCTAGGGTTAGAGATCCGGTTAGGGTTCCGATTGGACCTAGGGTTAGGGTTATGTTGAGGGCTAGGGTTAGAGTTCCGTTTACGATTCCGATTGGACCTAGGGTTAGGGTTATGTTGAGGGCTAGGTTTAGAGATCAGGTTAGGGTTCCGATTGGACCTAGGGTTAGGGTTATGTTGAGGGTTAGGGTTAGAGATCCGGTTAGGGTTCCGATTGGACCTAGGGTTAGGGTTATGTTGAGGGCTAGTGTTAGAGATCCGGTTAGGTTTCCTATTGGACCTAGGGTTAGGGTTATGTTGAGGGCTAGGTATACAGATCCGCTTAGGGTTCCGATTGGACCTAGGGTTAATGGTTACGTTGAGGGCTAGGGTTAGATATCCATTTAGGGTTCCGATTGGACCTAGGGTTAGTGTTATGTTGAGGGCTAGGGTTAGAGTTCCGTTTACGGTTCCGATTGGACCTAGGGTTAGGGTTATGTTGAGGGCTAGGGTTAGAGATCCGGTTAGGGTTCCGATTCGACCTAGGGTTAGGGTTATGTTGAGGGCTAGGTATACAGATCCGGTTAGGGTTCCGATTGGACCTAGGGTTAGGGTTATGTTGAGGGCTAGGGTTAGAGGTCCGGTTAGGGTTCCGATTGGACCTAGGGTTAGGGTTATGTTGAGGGCTAGGTTTAGAGATCCTGTTATGTTTCGGATTGGACCTAGGGTTAGGGTTATGTTGAGGGCTAGGGTTAGAGTTCCGGTTAGGGTTCCGATTGGACCTAGGGTTAGGGTTATGTTGAGGGCTAGGGTTAGAGTTCCGGTTAGGGTTCCGATTGGACCTAGGGTTAGGGTTATTTTGAGGGCTAGGGTTAGAGTTCCGGTTAGGGTTCCTAATGACCTAGGGTTAGGGTTATGTTGAGGGCTAGGGTTAGAGATCCGGTAAGGGTTACGGTTGGACCCAGGGTTAGTGTTGTGTTGAGGGCTAGGGTTAGAGATCCGGTTAGGGTTCTGATTGGACCTAGGGTTAGGGTTATGTTGAGGGCTAGGGTTAGAGTTCCGTTTACGGTTCCGATTGGACCTAGGGGTAGGGTTATGTTGAGGACTAGGGTTAGAGATCCGGTTAGGGTTCCGATTCGACCTAGGGTTAGGGTTATGTTGAGGGCTAGGGTTAGAGATCAGTTTAGGGTTCCGATTCGACCTAGGGTTAGGGTTATGTTGAGGGCTAGGGTTAGAGATCCGTTTAGGGTTCCGATTGGACCTAGGGTTAGGGTTATGTTGAGGGCGAGGGGTAGAGATCCCGTTAGGGTTCCGATTGGACCTAGGCTTAGGGTTATGTTGAGGGCTAGGGTTAGATATCCGGTTAGGGTTCCGATTGCACCTAGGGTTAATGGTTACGTTGAGGGCTAGGGTTAGATATCCATTTAGGGTTCCGATTGGACCTAGGGTTAGGGTTATGTTGAGGGCTAGGGTTAGAGATCCTGTTAGGGTTCCGATTGGACTTAGGGTTAGGGTTATGTTGAGGGCTAGGGATAGATATCCGGTTAGGGTTCGGACTGGACCTAGGGTTAGGGTTATGTTGAGGGCTAGGGTTAGAGTTCCGGTTAGGGTTCCGATTGGACCTAGGGTTAGGGTTATGTTGAGGGCTAGGGTTAGAGTTCCGGTTAGGGTTCCGATTGGACCTAGGGTTAGGGTTATGTTGAGGGCTAATGTTAGCGATCCGGTTAGGTTTCCTATTGGACCTAGGGTTAGGGTTATGTTGAGGCCTAGGTATACAGATCCGGTTAGGGTTCCGATTGGACCTAGGGTTAGGGTTATGTTGAGGACTAGGGTTAGAGATCCGGTTAGGGTTCCGATTCGAACTAGGGTTAGGGTTATGTTGAGGGCTAGGGTTAGAGATCCGTTTAGGGTTCCGATTCGACCTAGGGTTAGGGTTATGTTGAGGGCTAGGGTTAGAGATCCGTTTAGGGTTCCGATTGGACCTACGGTTAGGGTTATGTTGAGGGCGAGGGGTAGAGATCCCGTTAGGGTTCCGATTGGACCTAGGGTTAGGGTTATGTTGAGGGCTAGGGTTAGATATCCGGTTAGGGTTCCGATTGCACCTAGGGTTAATGGTTACGTTGAGGGCTAGGGTTAGATATCCATTTAGGGTTCCGATTGGACCTAGGGTTAGGGTTATGTTGAGGGCTAGGGTTAGAGATCCTGTTAGGGTTCCGTTTGGACTTAGGGTTAGGGTTATGTTGAGGGCTAGGGATAGGTATCCGGTTAGGGTTCGGATTGGACCTAGGGTTAGGGTTATGTTGAGGGCTAGGGTGAGAGTTCCGGTTAGGGTTCCGATTGGACCTAGGGTTAGGGTTATGTTAAGAGCTAGGGTTAGAGATCCGGTTAGGTTTCCGATTGGACCTAGGGTTAGGGTTATGTTGAGGGCTAGGTATAAAGATCCGGTTAGGGTTCCGATTGGACCTAGGGTTAGGGTTATGTTGAGGACTAGGGTTAGAGATCCGGTTAGGGTTCCGATTCGACCTAGGGTTAGGGTTATGTTGAGGGCTAGGTATACAGATCCGGTTAGGGTTCCGATTGGACCTAGGGTTAGGGTTATGTTGAGGGCTAGGGTTAGAGGTCCGGTTAGGGTTCCGATTGGACCTAGGGTTAGGGTTATGTTGAGGGCTAGGGTTAGAGATCCTGTTATGTTTCGGATTGGACCTAGGGTTAGGGTTATGTTGAGGGCTAGGGTTAGAGATCCGGTTAGGGTTCCGATTGGACCTAGGGTTAGGGTTATGTTGAGGGCTAGGTATACAGATCCGGTTAGGGTTCCGATTGGTCCTAGGGTTAGGGTTATGTTGAGGGCTAGGTTTAGAGGTCCGGTTAGGGTTCCGATTGGACCTAGGGTTAGGGTTATGTTGAGGGCTAGGTTTAGAGATCCGGTTATGTTTCGGATTGGACCTAGGTTTAGGGTTATGTTGAGTGCTACGGTTAGGGATCCGGTTAGGGTTACGATTGGACCTAGGGTTAGGTTTATGTTGAGGGCTAGGGTTAGAGATCCGGTTAGGGTTCCGATTGGACCTAGGGTTAGGGTTATGTTGAGGGCTAGGGATATATATCCGGTTAGGGTTCCGATTGGACCTAGTGTTAGGGTTATGTTGAGGGCTAGGGTTAGAGTTCCGGTTAGGGTTCCGATTGGACCCAGGGTTAGGGTTATATTGAGGGCTAGGGTTAGAGATCCGGTAAGGGTTACGGTTGGACCCAGGGTTAGTGTTGTGTTGAGGGCTAGGGTTAGAGATCCGGTTAGGGTTCTGATTGGACCTAGGGTTAGGGTTATGTTGAGGGCTAGGGTTAGAGGTCCGGTTAGGGTTCCGATTGGACCTAGGGTTAGGGTTATGTTGAGGGCTAGGGTTAGAGATCCTGTTATGTTTCGGATTGGACCTAGGGTTAGGGTTATGTTGAGGGCTAGGGTTAGAGATCCGGTTAGGGTTCCGATTGGACCTAGGGTTAGGGTTATGTTGAGGGCTAGGTATACAGATCCGGTTAGGGTTCCGATTGGTCCTAGGGTTAGGGTTATGTTGAGGGCTAGGTTTAGAGGTCCGGTTAGGGTTCCGATTGGACCTAGGGTTAGGGTTATGTTGAGGGCTAGGTTTAGAGATCCGGTTATGTTTCGGATTGGACCTAGGTTTAGGGTTATGTTGAGTGCTACGGTTAGGGATCCGGTTAGGGTTACGATTGGACCTAGGGTTAGGTTTATGTTGAGGGCTAGGGTTAGAGATCCGGTTAGGGTTCCGATTGGACCTAGGGTTAGGGTTATGTTGAGGGCTAGGGATATATATCCGGTTAGGGTTCCGATTGGACCTAGTGTTAGGGTTATGTTGAGGGCTAGGGTTAGAGTTCCGGTTAGGGTTCCGATTGGACCCATGGTTAGGGTTATATTGAGGGCTAGGGTTAGAGATCCGGTAAGGGTTACGGTTGGACCCAGGGTTAGTGTTGTGTTGAGGGCTAGGGTTAGAGATCCGGTTAGGGTTCTGATTGGACCTAGGGTTAGGGTTATGTTGAGGGCTAGGGTTCGAGTTCCGTTTACGGTTCCGATTGGACCTAGGGTTAGGGTTATGTTGAGGGCTAGGGTTAGAGATCAGGTTAGGGTTCCGATTGGACCTAGGGTTAGGGTTATGTTGAGGGTTAGGGTTAGAGATCCGGTTAGGGTTCCGATTGGACCTAGGGTTAGGGTTATGTTGAGGGCTAGTGTTAGAGATCCGGTTAGGTTTCCGATTGGACCTAGGGTTAGGGTTATGTTGAGGCCTAGGTATACAGATCCGGTTAGCGTTCCGATTGGACCTAGGGTTAGGGTTATGTTGAGGGCTAGGGTTAGAGTTCCGTTTACGGTTACGATTGGACCTAGGGTTAGGGTTATGTTGAGGGCTAGGGTTAGAGATCCGGTTAGGGTTCCGATTGGACCTAGGGTTAGGGTTATGTTGAGGGCTAGATATACAGATCCGGTTAGGGTTCCGATTGGACCTAGGGTTAGGGTTATGTTGAGGGCTAGGAATACAGATCCGGTTAGGGTTCCGATTGGACCTAGGGTTAGGGTTATGTTGAGGGCTAGGTATACAGATCCGGTTAGGGTTCCGATTGGACCTAGGGTTAGGGTTTTGTTGAGGGCTAGGGTTAGAGATCCGGTTAGGGTTCCGATTGGACCTAGGGTTAGGGTTATGTTGAGGGCTAGATATACAGAACCGGTTAGGGTTCCGTATGGACCTAGGGTTAGGGTTATGTTGAGGGCTAGGAATACAGATCCGGTTAGGGTTCCGATTGGACCTAGGGTTAGGGTTATGTTGAGGTCTAGGGTTAGAGTTCCGGTTAGGAATACGATTGGACTTAGGGTTAGGGTTATGTTTAGGGCTAGGTTTAGAGATCCGGTTATGTTTCGGATTGGACCTAGGGTTAGGGTTATGTTGAGGGCTAGGGTTAGAGATCCGGTTAGCGTTCCGATTGTACCTAGGGTTAGGGTTATGTTGACGGCGAGGGGTAGAGATCCCGTAAGGGTTCCAATTGGACCTAGGGTTTGGGTTATGTTGAGGGCTAGGGTTAGATATCCGGTTAGGGTTCCGATTGCACCTAGGGTTAATGGTTACGTGGAGGGCTAGGGTTAGATATCCATTTAGGGTTCCGATTGGACCTAGGGTTAGGGTAATGTTGAGGGCTAGGGTTAGAGATCCTCTTAGGGTTCCGATTGGACTTAGTGTTAGGGTTATGTTGAGGGCTAGGGATAGATATCCGGTTAGGGTTCGGATTGGACCTAGGGTTAGGGTTATGTTGAGGGCTAGGGTTAGAGTTCCCGTTAGGGTTCCGATTGGACCTAGGGTTAGGGTTATTTTGAGGGCTAGGGTTAGAGTTCCGGTTAGGGTTCCGATTGGACCTAGGGTTATGGTTATGTTGAGGGCTAGGGTTAGAGATCCGGTTAGGGTTCCGTTTGGACCTAGGGTTAGGGTTATGTTGAGGGCGAGGTTTAGAGATCCGGTTACGGTTCCGAGTGGACCTAGGGTTAGGGTAATGTTGAGGGCTAGGGTTAGAGATCCGGTTAGGGTTCCGATTGGACCTAGGGTTAGGGTTATGTTGAGGGCTAGGTTTAGAGATCCGGTTAGGGTTCCGATTGGACCTAGGGTTAGGGTTATGTTGAGGGCTAGGTATACAGATCCGGTTAGGGTTCCGATTGGACCTAGGGTTAGGGTTATGTTGAGGGCTAGGTATACAGATCCGGTTAGGGTTCCGATTGGACCTAGGGTTAGGGTTATGTTGAGGGCTAGGTTTAGAGGTCCGGTTAGGGTTCCGATTGGACCTAGGGTTAGGGTTATGTTGAGGGCTAGGTTTAGAGATCCGGTTATGTTTCGGATTGGACCTAGGGTTAGGGTTATGTTGAGGGCTAGGGTTAGGGATCCGGTTAGGGTTACGATTGGACCTAGGGTTAGGGTTATGTTGAGGGCTAGGGTTAGAGATCCGGTTAGGGTTCCGATTGGACCTAGGGTTTGGGTTATGTTGAGGGCTAGGGATAGATATCCGGTTAGGGTTCCGATTGGACCTAGTGTTAGGGTTATGTTGAGGGCTACGGTTAGAGTTCCGGTTAGGGTTCCGATTGGACCTAGGGTTAGGGTTACTTTGAGGGGTAGGGTTAGAGATCCGGTAAGGGTTACGGTTGGACTCAGGGTTAGGGTTGTGTTGTGGGCTAGGGTTAGAGATCCGGTTAGGGTTCTGATTGGACCTAGGGTTAGGGTTATGTTGAGGGCTAGGGTTAGAGTTCCGGTTAGGGTTCCGATTGGACCTAGGGTTAGGGTTATGTTGAGGGCTAGGGTTAGAGTTCCGGTTAGGGTTCCGATTGGACCTAGGGTTAGGGTTATGTTGAGGGCTAATGTTAGCGATCCGGTTAGGTTTCCTATTGGACCTAGGGTTAGGGTTATGTTGAGGCCTAGGTATACAGATCCGGTTAGGGTTCCGATTGGACCTAGGGTTAGGGTTATGTTGAGGGCTAGGGTTAGCGTTCCGTTTACGGTTTCGATTGGACCTAGGGTTAGGGTTATGTTGAGGGCTAGGGTTAGAGATCAGGTTAGGGTTCCGATTGGACCTAGGGTTAGGGTATAGTGAGGCCTAGGTATACAGATCCGGTTAGGGTTCCTATTGGACCTAGGGTTAGGGTTATGTTGAGGGTTAGGGTTAGAGATCCGGTTAGGGTTCCGATTGGACCTAGGGTTAGGGTTATGTTGAGGGCTAGTGTTAGAGATCCGGTTAGGTTTCCGATTGGACCTAGGGTTAGGGTTATGTTTAGGGCTAGGTATACAGATCCGGTTAGGGTTCCGATTGGACCTAGGGTTAAGGTTATGTTAAGGGCTAGGGTTAGAGATCCGGTTAGGTTTGCGATTCGACCTAGGGTTAGGGTTATGTTGAGGGCTAGGTATACAGATCCGATTAGGGTTCCGATTGGACCTAGGGTTAGGGTTATGTTGAGGACTAGGGTTAGAGATCCGGTTAGGGTTCCGATTCGACCTAGAGTTAGGGTTATGTGGAGGGCTAGGGTTAGAGATCCGGTTAGGGTTCCGATTCGACCTAGGGTTAGGGTTATGTTGAGGGCTAGGGATAGATATCCGGTTAGGGTTCCGATTGGACCTAGGGTTAGGGTTATTTTGAGGGCTAGGTTTAGAGATCCGGTTAGGGTTCCGATTGGACCTAGGGTTAGGGTTATGTTGAGGGCTAGGGTTAGAGATCCGGTTAGGGTTCCGATTGGACCTAGGGTTAGGGTTATGTTGAGGGCGAGGGTTAGAGATCCTGTTATGTTTCGGATTGGACCTAGGGTTAGGGTTATGTTGAGGGCTAGGGTTAGAGTTCCGGTTAGGGTTCCGATTGGACCTAGGGTTAGGGTTATGTTGAGGGCTAGGGTTAGAGTTCCGGTTAGGGTTCCGATTGGACCTAGGGTTAGGGTTATTTTGAGGGCTAGGGTTAGAGTTCCGGTTAGGATTCCTAATGACCTAGGGTTAGGGTTATGTTGAGGGCTAGGGTTAGAGATCCGGTAAGGGTTACGGTTGGACCCAGGGGTAGTGTTGTGTTGAGGGCTAGGGTTAGAGATCCGGTTAGGGTTCCGATTGGACCTAGGGTTAGGGTTATGTTGAGGGCTAGGGTTAGAGTTCCGTTTACGATTCCGATTGGACCTAGGGTTAGGGTTATGTTGAGGGCTAGGTTTAGAGATCAGGTTAGGGTTCCGATTGGACCTAGGGTTAGGGTTATGTTGAGGGTTAGGGTTAGAGATCCGGTTAGGGTTCCGATTGGACCTAGGGTTAGGGTTATGTTGAGGGCTAGTGTTAGAGATCCGGTTAGGTTTCCTATTGGACCTAGGGTTAGGGTTATGTTGAGGGCTAGGTATACAGATCCGCTTAGGGTTCCGATTGGACCTAGGGTTAATGGTTACGTTGAGGGCTAGGGTTAGATATCCATTTAGGGTTCCGATTGGACCTAGGGTTAGTGTTATGTTGAGGGCTAGGGTTAGAGTTCCGTTTACGGTTCCGATTGGACCTAGGGTTAGGGTTATGTTGAGGGCTAGGGTTAGAGATCCGGTTAGGGTTCCGATTCGACCTAGGGTTAGGGTTATGTTGAGGGCTAGGGTTAGAGATCCGGTTAGGGTTCCGATTGCACCTAGGGTTAATGGTTACGTGGAGGGCTAGGGTTAGATATCCATTTAGGGTTCCGATTGGACCTAGGGTTAGGGTAATGTTGAGGGCTAGGGTTAGAGATCCTCTTAGGGTTCCGATTGGACTTAGTGTTAGGGTTATGTTGAGGGCTAGGGATAGATATCCGGTTAGGGTTCGGATTGGACCTAGGGTTAGGGTTATGTTGAGGGCTAGGGTTAGAGTTCCCGTTAGGGTTCCGATTGGACCTAGGGTTAGGGTTATTTTGAAGGCTAGGGTTAGAGTTCCCGTTAGGGTTCCGATTGGACCTAGGGTTATGGTTATGTTGAGGGCTAGGGTTAGAGATCCGGTTAGGGTTCCGTTTGGACCTAGGGTTAGGGTTATGTTGAGGGCGAGGTTTAGAGATCCGGTTACGGTTCCGAGTGGACCTAGGGTTAGGGTAATGTTGAGGGCTAGGGTTAGAGATCCGGTTAGGGTTCCGATTGGACCTAGGGTTAGGGTTATGTTGAGGGCTAGGTTTAGAGATCCGGTTAGGGTTCCGATTGGACCTAGGGTTAGGGTTATGTTGAGGGCTAGGTATACAGATCCGGTTAGGGTTCCGATTGGACCTAGGGTTAGGGTTATGTTGAGGGCTAGGTATACAGATCCGGTTAGGGTTCCGATTGGACCTAGGGTTAGGGTTATGTTGAGGGCTAGGTTTATAGGTCCGGTTAGGGTTCCGATTGGACCTAGGGTTAGGGTTATGTTGAGGGCTAGGTTTAGAGATCCGGTTATGTTTCGGATTGGACCTAGGGTTAGGGTTATGTTGAGGGCTAGGGTTAGGGATCCGGTTAGGGTTACGATTGGACCTAGGGTTAGGGTTATGTTGAGGGCTAGGGTTAGAGATCCGGTTAGGGTTCCGATTGGACCTAGGGTTTGGGTTATGTTGAGGGCTAGGGATAGATATCCGGTTAGGGTTCCGATTGGACCTAGTGTTAGGGTTATGTTGAGGGCTACGGTTAGAGTTCCGGTTAGGGTTCCGATTGGACCTAGGGTTAGGGTTACTTTGAGGGGTAGGGTTAGAGATCCGGTAAGGGTTACGGTTGGACTCAGGGTTAGGGTTGTGTTGTGGGCTAGGGTTAGAGATCCGGTTAGGGTTCTGATTGGACCTAGGGTTAGGGTTATGTTGAGGGCTAGGGTTAGAGTTCCGGTTAGGGTTCCGATTGGACCTAGGGTTAGGGTTATGTTGAGGGCTAGGGTTAGAGTTCCGGTTAGGGTTCCGATTGGACCTAGGGTTAGGGTTATGTTGAGGGCTAATGTTAGCGATCCGGTTAGGTTTCCTATTGGACCTAGGGTTAGGGTTATGTTGAGGCCTAGGTATACAGATCCGGTTAGGGTTCCGATTGGACCTAGGGTTAGGGTTATGTTGAGGGCTAGGGTTAGCGTTCCGTTTACGGTTTCGATTGGACCTAGGGTTAGGGTTATGTTGAGGGCTAGGGTTAGAGATCAGGTTAGGGTTCCGATTGGACCTAGGGTTAGGGTATAGTGAGGCCTAGGTATACAGATCCGGTTAGGGTTCCTATTGGACCTAGGGTTAGGGTTATGTTGAGGGTTAGGGTTAGAGATCCGGTTAGGGTTCCGATTGGACCTAGGGTTAGGGTTATGTTGAGGGCTAGTGTTAGAGATCCGGTTAGGTTTCCGATTGGACCTAGGGTTAGGGTTATGTTTAGGGCTAGGTATACAGATCCGGTTAGGGTTCCGATTGGACCTAGGGTTAAGGTTATGTTAAGGGCTAGGGTTAGAGATCCGGTTAGGTTTGCGATTCGACCTAGGGTTAGGGTTATGTTGAGGGCTAGGTATACAGATCCGATTAGGGTTCCGATTGGACCTAGGGTTAGGGTTATGTTGAGGACTAGGGTTAGAGATCCGGTTAGGGTTCCGATTCGACCTAGAGTTAGGGTTATGTGGAGGGCTAGGGTTAGAGATCCGGTTAGGGTTCCGATTCGACCTAGGGTTAGGGTTATGTTGAGGGCTAGGGATAGATATCCGGTTAGGGTTCCGATTGGACCTAGGGTTAGGGTTATTTTGAGGGCTAGGTTTAGAGATCCGGTTAGGGTTCCGATTGGACCTAGGGTTAGGGTTATGTTGAGGGCTAGGGTTAGAGATCCGGTTAGGGTTCCGATTGGACCTAGGGTTAGGGTTATGTTGAGGGCGAGGGTTAGAGATCCTGTTATGTTTCGGATTGGACCTAGGGTTAGGGTTATGTTGAGGGCTAGGGTTAGAGTTCCGGTTAGGGTTCCGATTGGACCTAGGGTTAGGGTTATGTTGAGGGCTAGGGTTAGAGTTCCGGTTAGGGTTCCGATTGGACCTAGGGTTAGGGTTATTTTGAGGGCTAGGGTTAGAGTTCCGGTTAGGATTCCTAATGACCTAGGGTTAGGGTTATGTTGAGGGCTAGGGTTAGAGATCCGGTAAGGGTTACGGTTGGACCCAGGGGTAGTGTTGTGTTGAGGGCTAGGGTTAGAGATCCGGTTAGGGTTCCGATTGGACCTAGGGTTAGGGTTATGTTGAGGGCTAGGGTTAGAGTTCCGTTTACGATTCCGATTGGACCTAGGGTTAGGGTTATGTTGAGGGCTAGGTTTAGAGATCAGGTTAGGGTTCCGATTGGACCTAGGGTTAGGGTTATGTTGAGGGTTAGGGTTAGAGATCCGGTTAGGGTTCCGATTGGACCTAGGGTTAGGGTTATGTTGAGGGCTAGTGTTAGAGATCCGGTTAGGTTTCCTATTGGACCTAGGGTTAGGGTTATGTTGAGGGCTAGGTATACAGATCCGCTTAGGGTTCCGATTGGACCTAGGGTTAATGGTTACGTTGAGGGCTAGGGTTAGATATCCATTTAGGGTTCCGATTGGACCTAGGGTTAGTGTTATGTTGAGGGCTAGGGTTAGAGTTCCGTTTACGGTTCCGATTGGACCTAGGGTTAGGGTTATGTTGAGGGCTAGGGTTAGAGATCCGGTTAGGGTTCCGATTCGACCTAGGGTTAGGGTTATGTTGAGGGCTAGGTATACAGATCCGGTTAGGGTTCCGATTGGACCTAGGGTTAGGGTTATGTTGAGGGCTAGGGTTAGAGGTCCGGTTAGGGTTCCGATTGGACCTAGGGTTAGGGTTATGTTGAGGGCTAGGTTTAGAGATCCTGTTATGTTTCGGATTGGACCTAGGGTTAGGGTTATGTTGAGGGCTAGGGTTAGAGTTCCGGTTAGGGTTCCGATTGGACCTAGGGTTAGGGTTATGTTGAGGGCTAGGGTTAGAGTTCCGGTTAGGGTTCCGATTGGACCTAGGGTTAGGGTTATTTTGAGGGCTAGGGTTAGAGTTCCGGTTAGGGTTCCTAATGACCTAGGGTTAGGGTTATGTTGAGGGCTAGGGTTAGAGATCCGGTAAGGGTTACGGTTGGACCCAGGGTTAGTGTTGTGTTGAGGGCTAGGGTTAGAGATCCGGTTAGGGTTCTGATTGGACCTAGGGTTAGGGTTATGTTGAGGGCTAGGGTTAGAGTTCCGTTTACGGTTCCGATTGGACCTAGGGGTAGGGTTATGTTGAGGACTAGGGTTAGAGATCCGGTTAGGGTTCCGATTCGACCTAGGGTTAGGGTTATGTTGAGGGCTAGGGTTAGAGATCAGTTTAGGGTTCCGATTCGACCTAGGGTTAGGGTTATGTTGAGGGCTAGGGTTAGAGATCCGTTTAGGGTTCCGATTGGACCTAGGGTTAGGGTTATGTTGAGGGCGAGGGGTAGAGATCCCGTTAGGGTTCCGATTGGACCTAGGCTTAGGGTTATGTTGAGGGCTAGGGTTAGATATCCGGTTAGGGTTCCGATTGCACCTAGGGTTAATGGTTACGTTGAGGGCTAGGGTTAGATATCCATTTAGGGTTCCGATTGGACCTAGGGTTAGGGTTATGTTGAGGGCTAGGGTTAGAGATCCTGTTAGGGTTCCGATTGGACTTAGGGTTAGGGTTATGTTGAGGGCTAGGGATAGATATCCGGTTAGGGTTCGGACTGGACCTAGGGTTAGGGTTATGTTGAGGGCTAGGGTTAGAGTTCCGGTTAGGGTTCCGATTGGACCTAGGGTTAGGGTTATGTTGAGGGCTAGGGTTAGAGTTCCGGTTAGGGTTCCGATTGGACCTAGGGTTAGGGTTATGTTGAGGGCTAATGTTAGCGATCCGGTTAGGTTTCCTATTGGACCTAGGGTTAGGGTTATGTTGAGGCCTAGGTATACAGATCCGGTTAGGGTTCCGATTGGACCTAGGGTTAGGGTTATGTTGAGGACTAGGGTTAGAGATCCGGTTAGGGTTCCGATTCGAACTAGGGTTAGGGTTATGTTGAGGGCTAGGGTTAGAGATCCGTTTAGGGTTCCGATTCGACCTAGGGTTAGGGTTATGTTGAGGGCTAGGGTTAGAGATCCGTTTAGGGTTCCGATTGGACCTACGGTTAGGGTTATGTTGAGGGCGAGGGGTAGAGATCCCGTTAGGGTTCCGATTGGACCTAGGGTTAGGGTTATGTTGAGGGCTAGGGTTAGATATCCGGTTAGGGTTCCGATTGCACCTAGGGTTAATGGTTACGTTGAGGGCTAGGGTTAGATATCCATTTAGGGTTCCGATTGGACCTAGGGTTAGGGTTATGTTGAGGGCTAGGGTTAGAGATCCTGTTAGGGTTCCGTTTGGACTTAGGGTTAGGGTTATGTTGAGGGCTAGGGATAGGTATCCGGTTAGGGTTCGGATTGGACCTAGGGTTAGGGTTATGTTGAGGGCTAGGGTGAGAGTTCCGGTTAGGGTTCCGATTGGACCTAGGGTTAGGGTTATGTTAAGAGCTAGGGTTAGAGATCCGGTTAGGTTTCCGATTGGACCTAGGGTTAGGGTTATGTTGAGGGCTAGGTATACAGATCCGGTTAGGGTTCCGATTGGACCTAGGGTTAGGGTTATGTTGAGGACTAGGGTTAGAGATCCGGTTAGGGTTCCGATTCGACCTAGGGTTAGGGTTATGTTGAGGGCTAGGTATACAGATCCGGTTAGGGTTCCGATTGGACCTAGGGTTAGGGTTATGTTGAGGGCTAGGGTTAGAGGTCCGGTTAGGGTTCCGATTGGACCTAGGGTTAGGGTTATGTTGAGGGCTAGGGTTAGAGATCCTGTTATGTTTCGGATTGGACCTAGGGTTAGGGTTATGTTGAGGGCTAGGGTTAGAGATCCGGTTAGGGTTCCGATTGGACCTAGGGTTAGGGTTATGTTGAGGGCTAGGTATACAGATCCGGTTAGGGTTCCGATTGGTCCTAGGGTTAGGGTTATGTTGAGGGCTAGGTTTAGAGGTCCGGTTAGGGTTCCGATTGGACCTAGGGTTAGGGTTATGTTGAGGGCTAGGTTTAGAGATCCGGTTATGTTTCGGATTGGACCTAGGTTTAGGGTTATGTTGAGTGCTACGGTTAGGGATCCGGTTAGGGTTACGATTGGACCTAGGGTTAGGTTTATGTTGAGGGCTAGGGTTAGAGATCCGGTTAGGGTTCCGATTGGACAGGGGGTTAGGGTTATGTTGAGGGCTAGGGATATATATCCGGTTAGGGTTCCGATTGGACCTAGTGTTAGGGTTATGTTGAGGGCTAGGGTTAGAGTTCCGGTTAGGGTTCCGATTGGACCCAGGGTTAGGGTTATATTGAGGGCTAGGGTTAGAGATCCGGTAAGGGTTACGGTTGGACCCAGGGTTAGTGTTGTGTTGAGGGCTAGGGTTAGAGATCCGGTTAGGGTTCTGATTGGACCTAGGGTTAGGGTTATGTTGAGGGCTAGGGTTCGAGTTCCGTTTACGGTTCCGATTGGACCTAGGGTTAGGGTTATGTTGAGGGCTAGGGTTAGAGATCAGGTTAGGGTTCCGATTGGACCTAGGGTTAGGGTTATGTTGAGGGTTAGGGTTAGAGATCCGGTTAGGGTTCCGATTGGACCTAGGGTTAGGGTTATGTTGAGGGCTAGTGTTAGAGATCCGGTTAGGTTTCCGATTGGACCTAGGGTTAGGGTTATGTTGAGGCCTAGGTATACAGATCCGGTTAGCGTTCCGATTGGACCTAGGGTTAGGGTTATGTTGAGGGCTAGGGTTAGAGTTCCGTTTACGGTTACGATTGGACCTAGGGTTAGGGTTATGTTGAGGGCTAGGGTTAGAGATCCGGTTAGGGTTCCGATTGGACCTAGGGTTAGGGTTATGTTGAGGGCTAGATATACAGATCCGGTTAGGGTTCCGATTGGACCTAGGGTTAGGGTTATGTTGAGGGCTAGGAATACAGATCCGGTTAGGGTTCCGATTGGACCTAGGGTTAGGGTTATGTTGAGGGCTAGGTATACAGATCCGGTTAGGGTTCCGATTGGACCTAGGGTTAGGGTTTTGTTGAGGGCTAGGGTTAGAGATCCGGTTAGGGTTCCGATTGGACCTAGGGTTAGGGTTATGTTGAGGGCTAGATATACAGAACCGGTTAGGGTTCCGTATGGACCTAGGGTTAGGGTTATGTTGAGGGCTAGGAATACAGATCCGGTTAGGGTTCCGATTGGACCTAGGGTTAGGGTTATGTTGAGGTCTAGGGTTAGAGTTCCGGTTAGGAATACGATTGGACTTAGGGTTAGGGTTATGTTTAGGGCTAGGTTTAGAGATCCGGTTATGTTTCGGATTGGACCTAGGGTTAGGGTTATGTTGAGGGCTAGGGTTAGAGATCCGGTTAGCGTTCCGATTGTACCTAGGGTTAGGGTTATGTTGACGGCGAGGGGTAGAGATCCCGTAAGGGTTCCGATTGGACCTAGGGTTTGGGTTATGTTGAGGGCTAGGGTTAGATATCCGGTTAGGGTTCCGATTGCACCTAGGGTTAATGGTTACGTGGAGGGCTAGGGTTAGATATCCATTTAGGGTTCCGATTGGACCTAGGGTTAGGGTAATGTTGAGGGCTAGGGTTAGAGATCCTCTTAGGGTTCCGATTGGACTTAGTGTTAGGGTTATGTTGAGGGCTAGGGATAGATATCCGGTTAGGGTTCGGATTGGACCTAGGGTTAGGGTTATGTTGAGGGCTAGGGTTAGAGTTCCCGTTAGGGTTCCGATTGGACCTAGGGTTAGGGTTATTTTGAGGGCTAGGGTTAGAGTTCCGGTTAGGGTTCCGATTGGACCTAGGGTTATGGTTATGTTGAGGGCTAGGGTTAGAGATCCGGTTAGGGTTCCGTTTGGACCTAGGGTTAGGGTTATGTTGAGGGCGAGGTTTAGAGATCCGGTTACGGTTCCGAGTGGACCTAGGGTTAGGGTAATGTTGAGGGCTAGGGTTAGAGATCCGGTTAGGGTTCCGATTGGACCTAGGGTTAGGGTTATGTTGAGGGCTAGGTTTAGAGATCCGGTTAGGGTTCCGATTGGACCTAGGGTTAGGGTTATGTTGAGGGCTAGGTATACAGATCCGGTTAGGGTTCCGATTGGACCTAGGGTTAGGGTTATGTTGAGGGCTAGGTATACAGATCCGGTTAGGGTTCCGATTGGACCTAGGGTTAGGGTTATGTTGAGGGCTAGGTTTAGAGGTCCGGTTAGGGTTCCGATTGGACCTAGGGTTAGGGTTATGTTGAGGGCTAGGTTTAGAGATCCGGTTATGTTTCGGATTGGACCTAGGGTTAGGGTTATGTTGAGGGCTAGGGTTAGGGATCCGGTTAGGGTTACGATTGGACCTAGGGTTAGGGTTATGTTGAGGGCTAGGGTTAGAGATCCGGTTAGGGTTCCGATTGGACCTAGGGTTTGGGTTATGTTGAGGGCTAGGGATAGATATCCGGTTAGGGTTCCGATTGGACCTAGTGTTAGGGTTATGTTGAGGGCTACGGTTAGAGTTCCGGTTAGGGTTCCGATTGGACCTAGGGTTAGGGTTACTTTGAGGGGTAGGGTTAGAGATCCGGTAAGGGTTACGGTTGGACTCAGGGTTAGGGTTGTGTTGTGGGCTAGGGTTAGAGATCCGGTTAGGGTTCTGATTGGACCTAGGGTTAGGGTTATGTTGAGGGCTAGGGTTAGAGTTCCGTTTACGGTTCCGATTGGACCTAGGGTTAGGGTTATGTTGAGGGCTAGGGTTAGAGATCAGGTTAGGGTACCGATTGGACCTAGGGTTAGGGTTATGTTGAGGGTTAGGGTTAGAGATCCGGTTAGGGTTCCGATTGGACCTAGGGTTAGGGTTATGTTGAGGGCTACGGTTAGAGTTCCGTTTACGATTCCGATTGGACCTAGGGTTAGGGTTATGTTGAGGGCTAGGTTTAGAGATCAGGTTAGGGTTCCGATTGGACCTAGGGTTAGGGTTATGTTGAGGGTTAGGGTTAGAGATCCGGTTAGGGTTCCGATTGGACCTAGGGTTAGGGTTATGTTGAGGGCTAGTGTTAGAGATCCGGTTAGGTTTCCTATTGGACCTAGGGTTAGGGTTATGTTGAGGGCTAGGTATACAGATCCGCTTAGGGTTCCGATTGGACCTAGGGTTAGGGTTATGTTAAGGCCTAGGGTTAGAGATCCGGTTAGGTTTCCGATTGCACCTAGGGTTAGGGTTATGTTGAGGGGTAGGTATACAGATCCGGTTAGGGTTCGGATTGGACCTAGGGTTAGGGTTATGTTGAGGACTAGGGTTAGAGATCCGGTTAGGGTTCCGATTCGAACTAGGGTTAGGGTTATGTTGAGGGCTAGGGTTAGAGATCCGTTTAGTGTTCCGATTCGACCTAGGGTTAGGGTTATGTTGAGGGCTAGGGTTAGAGATCCGTTTAGGGTTCCGATTGGACCTAGTGTTAGGGTTATGTTGAGGGCGAGGGGTAGAGATCCCGTTAGGGTTCCGATTGGACCTAGGGTTAGGGTTATGTTGAGGGCTAGGGTTAGATATCCGGTTAGGGTTCCGATTGCACCTAGGGTTAATGGTTACGTTGAGGGCTAGGGTTAGAGATCCTGTTAGGGTTCCGTTTGGACTTAGGGTTAGGGTTATGTTGAGGGCTAGGGATAGGTATCCGGTTAGGGTTCGGATTGGACCTAGGGTTAGGGTTATGTTGAGGGCTAGGGTGAGAGTTCCGGTTAGGGTTCCGATTGGACCTAGGGTTAGGGTTATTTTGAGGGCTAGGGTTAGATTTCCGGTTAGGGTTCCGATTGGACCTAGGGTCAGGGTTATGTTGAGGGCTAGGGTTAGAGATCCGGTTAGGGTTCCGATTGGACCTAGGGTTAGGGTTATGTTGAGGGCTAGGTATACAGATCCGGTTAGGGTTCCGAATGGACCTAGGGTTAGGGTTATGTTGAGGGCTAGGGTTAGAGATCCGGTTAGGGTTCCGATTGGACCTAGGGTTAGGGTTATGTTGAGGGCTAGGTATACAGATCCGGTTAGGGTTCCGATTGGACCTAGGGTTAGGGTTATGTTGAGGGCTAGGTATACAGATCCGGTTAGAGTTCCGATTGGACCTAGGGTTAGGGTTATGTTGAGGGCTAGGTATACAGATCCGGTTAGGGTTCCGATTGGACCTAGGGTTAGGGTTATGTTGAGGGCTAGGTATACAGATCCGGTTAGGGTTCCGATTGGACCTAGGGTTAGGGTTATGTTGAGGGCTAGGTATACAGATCCGGTTAGGGTTCCGATTGGACCTAGGGTTAGGGTTATGTTGAGGGCTAGGTTTAGAGGTCCGGTTAGGGTTCCGATTGGACCTAGGGTTAGGGTTATGTTGAGGGCTAGGTTTAGAGATCCGGTTATGTTTCGGATTGGACCTAGGGTTAGGGTTATGTTGAGGGCTAGGGTTAGGGATCCGGTTAGGGTTACGATTGGACCTAGGGTTAGGGTTATGTTGAGGGCTAGGGTTAGAGATCCGGTTAGGGTTCCGATTGGACCTAGGGTTTGGGTTATGTTGAGGGCTAGGGATAGATATCCGGTTAGGGTTCCGATTGGACCTAGTGTTAGGGTTATGTTGAGGGGTAGGGTTAGAGATCCGGTAAGGGTTACGGTTGGACCCAGGATTAGGGTTGTGTTGTGGGCTAGGGTTAGAGATCCGGTTAGGGTTCTGATTGGACCTAGGGTTAGGGTTATGTTGAGGGCTAGGGTTAGAGTTCCGTTTACGGTTCCGATTGGACCTAGGGTTAGGGTTATGTTGAGGGCTAGGGTTAGAGATCAGGTTAGGGTACCGATTGGACCTAGGGTTAGGGTTATGTTGTGGGTTAGGGTTAGAGTTCCGGTTAGGGTTCCGATTGGACCTAGGGTTAGGGTTATGTTGAGGGGTAGGGTTAGAGATCCGGTAAGGGTTACGGTTGGACCCAGGATTAGGGTTGTGTTGTGGGCTAGGGTTAGAGTTCCGGTTAGGGTTCCGATTGGACCTAGGGTTAGGGTTATGTTGAGGGGTAGGGTTAGAGATCCGGTAAGGGTTACGGTTGGACCCAGGATTAGGGTTGTGTTGTGGGCTAGGGTTAGAGATCCGGTTAGGGTTCTGATTGGACCTAGGGTTAGGGTTATGTTGAGGGCTAGGGTTAGAGTTCCGTTTACGGTTCCGATTGGACCTAGGGTTAGGGTTATGTTGAGGGCTAGGGTTAGAGATCAGGTTAGGGTACCGATTGGACCTAGGGTTAGGGTTATGTTGTGGGTTAGGGTTAGAGATCCGGTTAGGGTTCCGATTGGACCTAGGGTTAGGGTTATGTTGAGGGCTAGGGTTAGAGTTCCGTTTACGATTCCGATTGGACCTAGGGTTAGGGTTATGTTGAGGGCTAGGTTTAGAGATCAGGTTAGGGTTCCGATTGGACCTAGGGTTAGGGTTATGTTGAGGGTTAGGGTTAGAGATCCGGTTAGGGTTCCAATTGGACCTAGGGTTAGGGTTATGTTGAGGGCTAGTGTTAGAGATCCGGTTAGGTTTCCTATTGGACCTAGGGTTAGGGTTATGTTGAGGGCTAGGTATACAGATCCGCTTAGGGTTCCGATTGGACCTAGGGTTAATGGTTACGTTGAGGGCTAGGGTTAGATATCCATTTAGGGTTCCGATTGGACCTAGGGTTAGGGTTATGTTGAGGGCTAGGGTTAGAGTTCCGTTTACGGTTCCGATTGGACCTAGGGTTAGGGTTATGTTGAGGGCTAGGGTTAGAGATCAGGTTAGGGTACCGATTGGACCTAGGGTTAGGGTTATGTTGAGGGTTAGGGTTAGAGATCCGGTTAGGGTTCCGATTGGACCTAGGGTTAGGGTTATGTTGAGGGCTAGGGTTAGAGTTCCGTTTACGATTCCGATTGGACCTAGGGTTAGGGTTATGTTGAGGGCTAGGTTTAGAGATCAGGTTAGGGTTCCGATTGGACCTAGGGTTAGGGTTATGTTGAGGGTTAGGGTTAGAGATCCGGTTAGGGTTCCGATTGGACCTAGGGTTAGGGTTATGTTGAGGGCTAGTGTTAGAGATCCGGTTAGGTTTCCTATTGGACCTAGGGTTAGGGTTATGTTGAGGGCTAGGTATACAGATCCGCTTAGGGTTCCGATTAGACCTAGGGTTAGGGTTATGTTAAGGCCTAGGGTTAGAGATCCGGTTAAGTTTCCGATTGGACCTAGGGTTAGGGTTATGTTGAGGGCTAGGTATACAGATCCGGTTAGGGTTCGGATTGGACCTAGGGTTAGGGTTATGTTGAGGACTAGGGTTAGAGATCCGGTTAGGGTTCAGATTCGAACTAGGGTTAGGGTTATGTTGAGGGCTAGGGTTAGAGATCCGTTTAGTGTTCCGATTCGACCTAGGGTTAGGGTTATGTTGAGGGCTAGGGTTAGAGATCCGTTTAGGGTTCCGATTGGACCTAGTGTTAGGGTTATGTTGAGGGCGAGGGGTAGAGATCCCGTTAGGGTTCCGATTGGACCTAGGGTTAGGGTTATGTTGAGGGCTAGGGTTAGATATCCGGTTAGGGTTCCGATTGCACCTAGGGTTAATGGTTACGTTGAGGGCTAGGGTTAGATATCCATTTAGGGTTCCGATTGGACCTAGGGTTAGGGTTATGTTGAGGGCTAGGGTTAGAGATCCTGTTAGGGTTCCGTTTGGACTTAGGGTTAGGGTTATGTTGAGGGCTAGGGATAGGTATCCGGTTAGGGTTCTGATTGGACCTAGGGTTAGGGTTATGTTGAGGGCTAGGGTGAGAGTTCCGGTTAGGGTTCCGATTGGACCTAGGGTTAGGGTTATTTTGAGGGCTAGGGTAAGATTTCCGGTTAGAGTTCCGATTGGACCTAGGGTCAGGGTTATGTTGAGGGCTAGGGTGAGAGTTCCGGTTAGGGTTCCGATTGGACCTAGGGTTAGGGTTATGTTGAGGGCTAGGTATACAGATCCGGTTAGGGTTCCGAATGGACCTAGGGTTAGGGTTATGTTGAGGGCTAGGGTTAGAGATCCGGTTAGGGTTCCGATTGGACCTAGGGTTAGGATTATGTTGAGGGCTATGTATACAGATCCGGTTAGGGTTCCGATTGGACCTAGGGTTAGGGTTATGTTGAGGGCTAGGTATACAGATCCGGTTAGGGTTCCGATTGGACCTAGGGTTAGGGTTATGTTGAGGGCTAGGTATACAGATCCGGTTAGGGTTCCGATTGGACCTAGGGTTAGGGTTATGTTGAGGGCTAGGTATACAGATCCGGTTAGGGTTCCGATTGGACCTAGGGTTAGGGTTATGTTGAGGGCTAGGTATACAGATCCGGTTAGGGTTCCGATTGGACCTAGGGTTAGGGTTATGTTGAGGGCTAGGTTTAGAGGTCCGGTTAGGGTTCCGATTGGACCTAGGGTTAGGGTTATGTTGAGGGCTAGGTTTAGAGATCCGGTTATGTTTCGGATTGGACCTAGGGTTAGGGTTATGTTGAGGGCTAGGGTTAGGGATCCGGTTAGGGTTACGATTGGACCTAGGGTTAGGGTTATGTTGAGGGCTAGGGTTAGAGATCCGCTTAGGGTTCCGATTGGACCTAGGGTTTGGGTTATGTTGAGGGCTAGGGATAGATATCCGGTTAGGGTTCCGATTGAACCTAGTGTTAGGGTTATGTTGAGGGCTACGGTTAGAGTTCCGGTTAGGGTTCCGATTGGACCTAGGGTTAGGGTTATGTTGAGGGCGAGGGTTAGAGATCCGGTTAGGGTTCCGAGTGGACCTAGGGTTAGGGTTATGTTGAGGGCTAGGGTTAGAGATCCGGTTAGTGTTCCGATTGGACCTAGGGTTAGGGTTATGTTGAGGACTAGGTATACAGATCCGGTTAGGGTTCCGATTGGACCTAGGGTTAGGGTTATGTTGAGGGCTAGGTATACAGATCCGGTTAGGGTTCCGAATGGACCTAGGGTTAGGGTTATGTTGAGGGCTAGGGTTAGAGATCCGGTTAGGGTTCCGATTGGACCTAGGGTTAGGGTTATGTTGAGGGCTAGGGATAGATATCCGGTTAGGGTTCCGATTGGACCTAGTGTTAGGGTTATGTTGAGGGCTAGGGTTAGAGTTCCGGTTAGGGTTCCGATTGGACCCAGGGTTAGGGTTATGTTGAGGGCTAGGGTTAGAGATCCGGTAAGGGTTACGGTTGGACCCAGGGTTAGTGTTGTGTTGAGGGCTAGGGTTGGAGATCCGGTTAGGGTTCTGATTGGACCTAGGGTTAGGGTTATGTTGAGGGCTAGGGTTCGAGTTCCGTTTACGGTTCCGATTGGACCTAGGGTTAGGGTTATGTTGAGGGCTAGGGTTAGAGATCAGGTTAGGGTTCCGATTGGACCTAGGGTTAGGGTTATGTTGAGGGTTAGGGTTAGAGATCCGGTTAGGGTTCCGATTGGACCTAGGGTTAGGGTTATGTTGAGGGCTAGTGTTAGAGATCCGGTTAGGTTTCCGATTGGACCTAGGGTTAGGGTTATGTTGAGGCCTAGGTATACAGATCCGGTTAGCGTTCCGATTGGACCTAGGGTTAGGGTTATGTTGAGGGCTAGGGTTAGAGTTCCGTTTACGGTTCCGATTGGACCTAGGGTTAGGGTTATGTTGAGGGCTAGGGTTAGAGATCAGGTTAGGGTTCCGATTGGACCTAGGGTTAGGGTTATGTTGAGGGTTAGGGTTAGAGATCCGGTTAGCGTTCCGATTGGACCTAGGGTTAGGGTTATGTTGAGGGCTAGTGTTAGAGATCCGGTTAGGTTTCCTATTGGACCTAAGGTTAGAGTTATGTTGAGGGCTAGGTATACAGATCCGCTTAGGGTTCCGATTGGACCTAGGGTTAGGGTTATGTTAAGGGCTAGGGTTAGAGATCCGGTTAGGTTTCCGATTGGACCTAGGGTTAGGGTTATGTTGAGGGCTAGGTATACAGATCCGTTTAGGGTTCCGATTGGATCTAGGGTTAGGGTTATGTTGAGGACTAGGGTTAGAGATCCGGTTAGGGTTCCGATTCGACCTAGGGTTAGGGTTATGTTGAGGGCTAGGGTTAGAGATCCGTTTAGGGTTCCGATTCGACCTAGGGTTAGGGTTATGTTGAGGGCTAGGGTTAGAGATCCGTTTAGGGTTCCGATTGGACCTAGGGTTAGGGTTATGTTGAGGGCGAGGGGTAGAGATCCCGTTAGGGTTCCGATTGGACCTAGGGTTAGGGTTATGTTGAGGGCTAGGGTTAGATATCCGGTTAGGGTTCCGATTGCACCTAGGGTTAATGGTTACGTTGAGGGCTAGGGTTAGATATCCATTTAGGGTTCCGATTGGACCTAGGGTTAGGGTTATGTTGAGGGCTAGGGTTAGAGATCCTGTTAGGGTTCCGATTGGACTTAGGGTTAGGGTTATGTTGAGGGCTAGGGATAGATATCCGGTTAGGGTTCGGACTGGACCTAGGGTTAGGGTTATGTTGAGGGCTAGGGTTAGAGTTCCGGTTAGGGTTCCGATTGGACCTAGGGTTAGGGTTATGTTGAGGGCTAGGGTTAGAGTTCCGGTTAGGGTTCCGATTGGACCTAGGGTTAGGGTTATGTTGAGGGCTAATGTTAGCGATCCGGTTAGGTTTCCTATTGGACCTAGCGTTAGGGTTATGTTGAGGCCTAGGTATACAGATCCGGTTAGGGTTCCGATTGGACCTAGGGTTAGGGTTATGTTGAGGGCTAGGGTTAGAGATCAGGTTAGGGTTCCGATTGGACCTAGGGTTAGGGTTATGTTGAGGCCTAGGTATACAGATCCGGTTAGGGTTCCGATTGGACCTAGGGTTAGGGTTATGTTGAGGGTTAGGGTTAGAGATCCGGTTAGGGTTCCGATTGGACCTAGGGTTAGGGTTATGTTGAGGGCTAGGGTTAGAGATCCGGTTAGGGTTCCGATTGGACCTAGGGTTAGGGTTATGTTGAGGGCTAGGTATACAGATCCGGTTAGGGTTCCGAATGGACCTAGGGTTAGGGTTATGTTGAGGGCTAGGGTTAGAGATCCGGTTAGGGTTCCGATTGGACCTAGGGTTAGGGTTATGTTGAGGGCTAGGTATACAGATCCGGTTAGGGTTCCGATTGGACCTAGGGTTAGGGTTATGTTGAGGGCTAGGTATACAGATCCGGTTAGGGTTCCGATTGGACCTAGGGTTAGGGTTATGTTGAGGGCTAGGTATACAGATCCGGTTAGGGTTCCGATTGGACCTAGGGTTAGGGTTATGTTGAGGGCTAGGTATACAGATCCGGTTAGGGTTCCGATTGGACCTAGGGTTAGGGTTATGTTGAGGGCTAGGTATACAGATCCGGTTAGGGTTCCGATTGGACCTAGGGTTAGGGTTATGTTGAGGGCTAGGTTTAGAGGTCCGGTTAGGGTTCCGATTGGACCTAGGGTTAGGGTTATGTTGAGGGCTAGGTTTAGAGATCCGGTTATGTTTCGGATTGGACCTAGGTTTAGGGTTATGTTGAGTGCTACGGTTAGGGATCCGGTTAGGGTTACGATTGGACCTAGGGTTAGGTTTATGTTGAGGGCTAGGGTTAGAGATCCGGTTAGGGTTCCGATTGGACCTAGGGTTAGGGTTATGTTGAGGGCTAGGGATAGATATCCGGTTAGGGTTCCGATTGGACCTAGTGTTAGGGTTATGTTGAGGGCTAGGGTTAGAGTTCCGGTTAGGGTTCCGATTGGACCCAGGGTTAGGGTTATGTTGAGGGCTAGGGTTAGAGATCCGGTAAGGGTTACGGTTGGACCCAGGGTTAGTGTTGTGTTGAGGGCTAGGGTTAGAGATCCGGTTAGGGTTCTGATTGGACCTAGGGTTAGGGTTATGTTGAGGGCTAGGGTTAGAGATCAGGTTAGGGTTCCGATTGGACCTAGGGTTAGGGTTATGTTGAGGGTTAGGGTTAGAGATCCGGTTAGGGTTCCGATTGGACCTAGGGTTAGGGTTATGTTGAGGGCTAGTGTTAGAGATCCGGTTAGGTTTCCGATTGGACCTAGGGTTAGGGTTATGTTGAGGCCTAGGTATACAGATCCGGTTAGCGTTCCGATTGGACCTAGGGTTAGGGTTATGTTGAGGGCTAGGGTTAGAGTTCCGTTTACGGTTCCGATTGGACCTAGGGTTAGGGTTATGTTGAGGGCTAGGGTTAGAGATCAGGTTAGGGTTCCGATTGGACCTAGGGTTAGGGTTATGTTGAGGGTTAGGGTTAGAGATCCGGTTAGGTTTCCGATTGGACCTAGGGTTAGGGTTATGTTTAGGGCTAGGTATACAGATCCGGTTAGGGTTCCGATTGGACCTAGGGTTAAGGTTATGTTAAGGGCTAGGGTTAGAGATCCGGTTAGGTTTGCGATTCGACCTAGGGTTAGGGTTATGTTGAGGGCTAGGTATACAGATCCGATTAGGGTTCCGATTGGACCTAGGGTTAGGGTTATGTTGAGGACTAGGGTTAGAGATCCGGTTAGGGTTCCGATTCGACCTAGAGTTAGGGTTATGTGGAGGGCTAGGGTTAGAGATCCGGTTAGGGTTCCGATTCGACCTAGGGTTAGGGTTATGTTGAGGGCTAGGGATAGATATCCGGTTAGGGTTCCGATTGGACCTAGGGTTAGGGTTATTTTGAGGGCTAGGTTTAGAGATCCGGTTAGGGTTCCGATTGGACCTAGGGTTAGGGTTATGTTGAGGGCTAGGGTTAGAGATCCGGTTAGGGTTCGGATTGGACCTAGGGTTAGGGTTATGTTGAGGACTAGGGTTAGAGATCCGGTTAGGGTTCAGATTCGAACTAGGGTTAGGGTTATGTTGAGGGCTAGGGTTAGAGATCCGTTTAGTGTTCCGATTCGACCTAGGGTTAGGGTTATGTTGAGGGCTAGGGTTAGAGATCCGTTTAGGGTTCCGATTGGACCTAGTGTTAGGGTTATGTTGAGGGCGAGGGGTAGAGATCCCGTTAGGGTTCCGATTGGACCTAGGGTTAGGGTTATGTTGAGGGCTAGGGTTAGATATCCGGTTAGGGTTCCGATTGCACCTAGGGTTAATGGTTACGTTGAGGGCTAGGGTTAGATATCCATTTAGGGTTCCGATTGGACCTAGGGTTAGGGTTATGTTGAGGGCTAGGGTTAGAGATCCTGTTAGGGTTCCGTTTGGACTTAGGGTTAGGGTTATGTTGAGGGCTAGGGATAGGTATCCGGTTAGGGTTCTGATTGGACCTAGGGTTAGGGTTATGTTGAGGGCTAGGGTGAGAGTTCCGGTTAGGGTTCCGATTGGACCTAGGGTTAGGGTTATATTGAGGGCTAGGGTTATATTTCCGGTTAGGGTTCCGATTGGACCTAGGGTCAGGGTTATGTTGAGGGCTAGGGTTAGAGATCCGGTTAGGGTTCCGATTGGACCTAGGGTTAGGGTTATGTTGAGGGCTAGGTATACAGATCCGGTTAGGGTTCCGAATGGACCTAGGGTTAGGGTTATGTTGAGGGCTAGGGTTAGAGATCCGGTTAGGGTTCCGATTGGACCTAGGGTTAGGGTTATGTTGAGGGCTAGGTATACAGATCCGGTTAGGGTTCCGATTGGACCTAGGGTTAGGGTTATGTTGAGGGCTAGGTATACAGATCCGGTTAGGGTTCCGATTGGACCTAGGGTTAGGGTTATGTTGAGGGCTAGGTATACAGATCCGGTTAGGGTTCCGATTGGACCTAGGGTTAGGGTTATGTTGAGGGCTAGGTATACAGATCCGGTTAGGGTTCCGATTGGACCTAGGGTTAGGGTTATGTTGAGGGCTAGGTATACAGATCCGGTTAGGGTTCCGATTGGACCTAGGGTTAGGGTTATGTTGAGGGCTAGGTTTAGAGGTCCGGTTAGGGTTCCGATTGGACCTAGGGTTAGGGTTATGTTGAGGGCTAGGTTTAGAGATCCGGTTATGTTTCGGATTGGACCTAGGTTTAGGGTTATGTTGAGTGCTACGGTTAGGGATCCGGTTAGGGTTACGATTGGACCTAGGGTTAGGTTTATGTTGAGGGCTAGGGTTAGAGATCCGGTTAGGGTTCCGATTGGACCTAGGGTTAGGGTTATGTTGAGGGCTAGGGATAGATATCCGGTTAGGGTTCCGATTGGACCTAGTGTTAGGGTTATGTTGAGGGCTAGGGTTAGAGTTCCGGTTAGGGTTCCGATTGGACCCAGGGTTAGGGTTATGTTGAGGGCTAGGGTTAGAGATCCGGTAAGGGTTACGGTTGGACCCAGGGTTAGTGTTGTGTTGAGGGCTAGGGTTAGAGATCCGGTTAGGGTTCTGATTGGACCTAGGGTTAGGGTTATGTTGAGGGCTAGGGTTAGAGATCAGGTTAGGGTTCCGATTGGACCTAGGGTTAGGGTTATGTTGAGGGTTAGGGTTAGAGATCCGGTTAGGGTTCCGATTGGACCTAGGGTTAGGGTTATGTTGAGGGCTAGTGTTAGAGATCCGGTTAGGTTTCCGATTGGACCTAGGGTTAGGGTTATGTTGAGGCCTAGGTATACAGATCCGGTTAGCGTTCCGATTGGACCTAGGGTTAGGGTTATGTTGAGGGCTAGGGTTAGAGTTCCGTTTACGGTTCCGATTGGACCTAGGGTTAGGGTTATGTTGAGGGCTAGGGTTAGAGATCAGGTTAGGGTTCCGATTGGACCTAGGGTTAGGGTTATGTTGAGGGCTAGTGTTAGAGATCCGGTTAGGTTTCCTATTGGACCTAAGGTTAGAGTTATGTTGAGGGCTAGGTATACAGATCCGCTTAGGGTTCCGATTGGACCTAGGGTTAGGGTTATGTTAAGGGCTAGGGTTAGAGATCCGGTTAGGTTTCCGATTGGACCTAGGGTTAGGGTTATGTTGAGGGCTAGGTATACAGATCCGTTTAGGGTTCCGATTGGATCTAGGGTTAGGGTTATGTTGAGGACTAGGGTTAGAGATCCGGTTAGGGTTCCGATTCGACCTAGGGTTAGGGTTATGTTGAGGGCTAGGGTTAGAGATCCGTTTAGGGTTCCGATTCGACCTAGGGTTAGGGTTATGTTGAGGGCTAGGGTTAGAGATCCGTTTAGGGTTCCGATTGGACCTAGGGTTAGGGTTATGTTGAGGGCGAGGGGTAGAGATCCCGTTAGGGTTCCGATTGGACCTAGGGTTAGGGTTATGTTGAGGGCTAGGGTTAGATATCCGGTTAGGGTTCCGATTGCACCTAGGGTTAATGGTTACGTTGAGGGCTAGGGTTAGATATCCATTTAGGGTTCCGATTGGACCTAGGGTTAGGGTTATGTTGAGGGCTAGGGTTAGAGATCCTGTTAGGGTTCCGATTGGACTTAGGGTTAGGGTTATGTTGAGGGCTAGGGATAGATATCCGGTTAGGGTTCGGACTGGACCTAGGGTTAGGGTTATGTTGAGGGCTAGGGTTAGAGTTCCGGTTAGGGTTCCGATTGGACCTAGGGTTAGGGTTATGTTGAGGGCTAGGGTTAGAGTTCCGGTTAGGGTTCCGATTGGACCTAGGGTTAGGGTTATGTTGAGGGCTAATGTTAGCGATCCGGTTAGGTTTCCTATTGGACCTAGGGTTAGGGTTATGTTGAGGCCTAGGTATACAGATCCGGTTAGGGTTCCGATTGGACCTAGGGTTAGGGTTATGTTGAGGGCTAGGGTTAGCGTTCCGTTTACGGTTTCGATTGGACCTAGGGTTAGGGTTATGTTGAGGGCTAGGGTTAGAGATCAGGTTAGGGTTCCGATTGGACCTAGGGTTAGGGTTATGTTGAGGCCTAGGTATACAGATCCGGTTAGGGTTCCGATTGGACCTAGGGTTAGGGTTATGTTGAGGGTTAGGGTTAGAGATCCGGTTAGGGTTCCGATTGGACCTAGGGTTAGGGTTATGTTGAGGGCTAGTGTTAGAGATCCGGTTAGGTTTCCGATTGGACCTAGGGTTAGGGTTATGTTTAGGGCTAGGTATACAGATCCGGTTAGGGTTCCGATTGGACCTAGGGTTAAGGTTATGTTAAGGGCTAGGGTTAGAGATCCGGTTAGGTTTGCGATTTGACCTAGAGTTAGGGTTATGTTGAGGGCTAGGTATACAGATCCGATTAGGGTTCCGATTGGACCTAGGGTTAGGGTTATGTTGAGGACTAGGGTTAGAGTTCCGGTTAGGGTTCCGATTCGACCTAGAGTTAGGGTTATGTGGAGGGCTAGGGTTAGAGATCCGGTTAGGGTTCCGATTCGACCTAGGGTTAGGGTTATGTTGAGGGCTAAGGATAGATATCCGGTTAGGGTTCCGATTGGACCTAGGGTTAGGGTTATTTTGAGGGCTAGGTTTAGAGATCCGGTTAGGGTTCCGATTGGACCTAGGGTTAGGGTTATGTTGAGGGCTAGGGTTAGAGATCCGGTTAGGGTTCCGATTGGACCTAGGGTTAGGGTTATGTTGAGGGCGAGGGTTAGAGATCCTGTTATGTTTCGGATTGGACCTAGGGTTAGGGTTATGTTGAGGGCTAGGGTTAGAGTTCCGGTTAGGGTTCCGATTGGACCTAGGGTTAGGGTTATGTTGAGGGCTAGGGTTAGAGTTCCGGTTAGGGTTCCGATTGGACCTAGAGTTAGGGTTATTTTGAGGGCTAGGGTTAGAGTTCCGGTTAGGGTTCCTAATGACCTAGGGTTAGGGTTATGTTGAGGGCTAGGGTTAGAGATCCGGTAAGGGTTACGGTTGGACCCAGGGGTAGTGTTGTGTTGAGGGCTAGGGTTAGAGATCCGGTTAAGGTTCTGATTGGACCTAGGGTTAGGGTTATGTTGAGGGCTAGGGTTAGAGTTCCGTTTACGGTTCCGATTGGACCTAGGGTTAGGGTTATGTTGAGGGCTAGGGTTAGAGATCAGGTTAGGGTTCCGATTGGACCTAGGGTTAGGGTTATGTTGAGGGTTAGGGTTAGAGATCCGGTTAGGGTTCCGATTGGACCTAGGGTTAGGGTTATGTTGAGGGCTAGTGTTAGAGATCCGGTTAGGTTTCCGATTGGACCTAGGGTTAGGGTTATGTTGAGGGCTAGGTATACAGATCCTGTTAGGGTTCCGATTGGACCTAGGGTTAGGGTTATGTTAAGAGCTAGGGTTAGAGATCCGGTTAGGTTTCCGATTGGACCTAGGGTTAGGGTTATGTTGAGGGCTAGGTATACAGATCCGGTTAGGGTTCCGATTGGACCTAGGGTTAGGGTTATGTTGAGGACTAGGGTTAGAGATCCGGTTAGGGTTCCGATTAGACCTAGGGTTAGGGTTATGTTGAGGGCTAGGTATACAGATCCGGTTAGGGTTCCGATTGGACCTAGGGTTAGGGTTATGTTGAGGTCTAGGGTTAGAAGTCCGGTTAGGGTTCCGATTGGACCTAGGGTTAGGGTTATGTTGAGGGCTAGGTTTAGAGATCCTGTTATGTTTCGGATTGGACCTAGGGTTAGGGTTATGTTGAGGGCTAGGGTTAGAGTTCCGGTTAGGGTTCCGATTGGACCTAGGGTTAGGGTTATGTTGAGGGCTAGGGTTAGAGTTCCGGTTAGGGTTCCGATTGGACCTAGGGTTAGGGTTATTTTGAGGGCTAGGGTTAGAGTTCCGGTTAGGGTTCCTAATGACCTAGGGTTAGGGTTATGTTGAGGGCTAGGGTTAGAGATCCGGTAAGGGTTACGGTTGGACCCAGGGTTACTGTTGTGTTGAGGGCTAGGGTTAGAGATCCGGTTAGGGTTCTGATTGGACCTAGGGTTAGGGTTATGTTGAGGGCTAGGGTTAGAGTTCCGTTTACGGTTCCGATTGGACCTAGGGGTAGGGTTATGTTGAGGACTAGGGTTAGAGATCCGGTTAGGGTTCCGATTCGACCTAGGGTTAGGGTTATGTTGAGGGCTAGGGTTAGAGATCCGTTTAGGGTTCCGATTCGACCTAGGGTTAGGGTTATGTTGAGGGCTAGGGTTAGAGATCCGTTTAGGGTTCCGATTGGACCTAGGGTTAGGGTTATGTTGAGGGCGAGGGGTAGAGATCCCGTTAGGGTTCCGATTGGACCTAGGGTTAGGGTTATGTTGAGGGCTAGGGTTAGATATCCGGTTAGGGTTCCGATTGCACCTAGGGTTAATGGTTACGTTGAGGGCTAGGGTTAGATATCCATTTAGGGTTCCGATTGGACCTAGGGTTAGGGTTATGTTGAGGGCTAGGGTTAGAGATCCTGTTAGGGTTCCGATTGGACTTAGGGTTAGGGTTATGTTGAGGGCTAGGGATAGATATCCGGTTAGGGTTCGGACTGGACCTAGGGTTAGGGTTATGTTGAGGGCTAGGGTTAGAGTTCCGGTTAGGGTTCCGATTGGACCTAGGGTTAGGGTTATGTTGAGGGCTAGGGTTAGAGTTCCGGTTAGGGTTCCGATTGGACCTAGGGTTAGGGTTATGTTGAGGGCTAATGTTAGCGATCCGGTTAGGTTTCCTATTGGACCTAGGGTTAGGGTTATGTTGAGGCCTAGGTATAGAGATCCGGTTAGGGTTCCGATTGGACCTAGGGTTAGGGTTATGTGGAGGACTAGGGTTAGAGATCCGGTTAGGGTTCCGATTCGAACTAGGGTTAGGGTTATGTTGAGGGCTAGGGTTAGAGATCCGTTTAGGGTTCCGATTCGACCTAGGGTTAGGGTTATGTTGAGGGCTAGGGTTAGAGATCCGTTTAGGGTTCCGATTGGACCTAGGGTTAGGGTTATGTTGAGGGCGAGGGGTAGAGATCCCGTTAGGGTTCCGATTGGACCTAGGATTAGGGTTATGTTGAGGGCTAGGGTTAGATATCCGGTTAGGGTTCCGATTGCACCTAGGGTTAATGGTTACGTTGAGGGCTAGGGTTAGATATCCATTTAGGGTTCCGATTGGACCTAGGGTTAGGGTTATGTTGAGGGCTAGGGTTAGAGATCCTGTTAGGGTTCCGTTTGGACTTAGGGTTAGGGTTATGTTGAGGGCTAGGGATAGGTATCCGGTTAGGGTTCGGATTGGACCTAGGGTTAGGGTTATGTTGAGGGCTAGGGTGAGAGTTCCGGTTAGGGTTCCGATTGGACCTAGGGTTAGGGTTATTTTGAGGGCTAGGGTTAGAGTTCCGGTTAGGGTTCCGATTGGACCTAGGGTCAGGGTTATGTTGAGGGCTAGGGTTAGAGATCCGGTTAGGGTTCCGATTGGACCTAGGGTTAGGGTTATGTTGAGGGCGAGGGTTAGAGATCCGGTTAGGGTTCCGAGTGGACCTAGGGTTAGGGTTATGTTGAGGGCTAGGGTTAGAGATCCGGTTAGTGTTCCGATTGGACCTAGGGTTAGGGTTATGTTGAGGACTAGGTATACAGATCCGGTTAGGGTTCCGATTGGACCTAGGGTTAGGGTTATGTTGAGGGCTAGGTATACAGATCCGGTTAGGGTTCCGAATGGACCTAGGGTTAGGGTTATGTTGAGGGCTAGGGTTAGAGATCCGGTTAGGGTTCCGATTGGACCTAGGGTTAGGGTTATGTTGAGGGCTAGGTATACAGATCCGGTTAGGGTTCCGATTGGTCCTAGGGTTAGGGTTATGTTGAGGGCTAGGTTTAGAGGTCCGGTTAGGGTTCCGATTGGACCTAGGGTTAGGGTTATGTTGAGGGCTAGGTTTAGAGATCCGGTTATGTTTCGGATTGGACCTAGGTTTATGGTTATGTTGAGTGCTACGGTTAGGGATCCGGTTAGGGTTACGATTGGACCTAGGGTTAGGTTTATGTTGAGGGCTAGGGTTAGAGATCCGGTTAGGGTTCCGATTGGACCTAGGGTTAGGGTTATGTTGAGGGCTAGGGATAGATATCCGGTTAGGGTTCCGATTGGACCTAGTGTTAGGGTTATGTTGAGGGCTAGGGTTAGAGTTCCGGTTAGGGTTCCGATTGGACCCAGGGTTAGGGTTATGTTGAGGGCTAGGGTTAGAGATCCGGTAAGGGTTACGGTTGGACCCAGGGTTAGTGTTGTGTTGAGGGCTAGGGTTAGAGATCCGGTTAGGGTTCTGATTGGACCTAGGGTTAGGGTTATGTTGAGGGCTAGGGTTCGAGTTCCGTTTACGGTTCCGATTGGACCTAGGGTTAGGGTTATGTTGAGGGCTAGGGTTAGAGATCAGGTTAGGGTTCCGATTGGACCTAGGGTTAGGGTTATGTTGAGGGTTAGGGTTAGAGATCCGGTTAGGGTTCCGATTGGACCTAGGGTTAGGGTTATGTTGAGGGCTAGTGTTAGAGATCCGGTTAGGTTTCCGATTGGACCTAGGGTTAGGGTTATGTTGAGGCCTAGGTATACAGATCCGGTTAGCGTTCCGATTGGACCTAGGGTTAGGGTTATGTTGAGGGCTAGGGTTAGAGTTCCGTTTACGGTTCCGATTGGACCTAGGGTTAGGGTTATGTTGAGGGCTAGGGTTAGAGATCAGGTTAGGGTTCCGATTGGACCTAGGGTTAGGGTTATGTTCAGGGTTAGGGTTAGAGATCCGGTTAGCGTTCCGATTGGACCTAGGGTTAGGGTTATGTTGAGGGCTAGTGTTAGAGATCCGGTTAGGTTTCCTATTGGACCTAAGGTTAGAGTTATGTTGAGGGCTAGGTATACAGATCCGCTTAGGGTTCCGATTGGACCTAGGGTTAGGGTTATGTTAAGGGCTAGGGTTAGAGATCCGGTTAGGTTTCCGATTGGACCTAGGGTTAGGGTTATGTTGAGGGCTAGGTATACAGATCCGTTTAGGGTTCCGATTGGATCTAGGGTTAGGGTTATGTTGAGGACTAGGGTTAGAGATCCGGTTAGGGTTCCGATTCGACCTAGGGTTAGGGTTATGTTGAGGGCTAGGGTTAGAGATCCGTTTAGGGTTCCGATTCGACCTAGGGTTAGGGTTATGTTGAGGGCTAGGGTTAGAGATCCGTTTAGGGTTCCGATTGGACCTAGGGTTAGGGTTATGTTGAGGGCGAGGGGTAGAGATCCCGTTAGGGTTCCGATTGGACCTAGGGTTAGGGTTATGTTGAGGGCTAGGGTTAGATATCCGGTTAGGGTTCCGATTGCACCTAGGGTTAATGGTTACGTTGAGGGCTAGGGTTAGATATCCATTTAGGGTTCCGATTGGACCTAGGGTTAGGGTTATGTTGAGGGCTAGGGTTAGAGATCCTGTTAGGGTTCCGATTGGACTTAGGGTTAGGGTTATGTTGAGGGCTAGGGATAGATATCCGGTTAGGGTTCGGACTGGACCTAGGGTTAGGGTTATGTTGAGGGCTAGGGTTAGAGTTCCGGTTAGGGTTCCGATTGGACCTAGGGTTAGGGTTATGTTGAGGGCTAGGGTTAGAGTTCCGGTTAGGGTTCCGATTGGACCTAGGGTTAGGGTTATGTTGAGGGCTAATGTTAGCGATCCGGTTAGGTTTCCTATTGGACCTAGGGTTAGGGTTATGTTGAGGCCTAGGTATACAGATCCGGTTAGGGTTCCGATTGGACCTAGGGTTAGGGTTATGTTGAGGGCTAGGGTTAGCGTTCCGTTTACGGTTTCGATTGGACCTAGGGTTAGGGTTATGTTGAGGGCTAGGGTTAGAGATCAGGTTAGGGTTCCGATTGGACCTAGGGTTAGGGTTATGTTGAGGGTTAGGGTTAGAGATCCGGTTAGGGTTCCGATTGGACCTAGGGTTAGGGTTATGTTGAGGGCTAGTGTTAGAGATCCGGTTAGGTTTCCGATTGGACCTAGGGTTAGGGTTATGTTGAGGCCTAGGTATACAGATCCGGTTAGCGTTCCGATTGGACCTAGGGTTAGGGTTATGTTGAGGGCTAGGGATAGATATCCGGTTAGGGTTCCGATTGGACCTAGTGTTAGGGTTATGTTGAGGGCTAGGGTTAGAGTTCCGGTTAGGGTTCCGATTGGACCCAGGGTTAGGGTTATGTTGAGGGCTAGGGTTAGAGATCCGGTAAGGGTTACGGTTGGACCCAGGGTTAGGGTTATGTTGAGGGCTAGTGTTAGAGATCCGGTTAGGTTTCCGATTGGACCTAGGGTTAGGGTTATGTTGAGGGCTAGGTATACAGATCCTGTTAGGGTTCCGATTGGACCTAGGGTTAGGGTTATGTTAAGAGCTAGGGTTAGAGATCCGGTTAGGTTTCCGATTGGACCTAGGGTTAGGGTTATGTTGAGGGCTAGGTATACAGATCCGGTTAGGGTTCCGATTGGACCTAGGGTTAGGGTTATGTTGAGGACTAGGGTTAGAGATCCGGTTAGGGTTCCGATTCGACCTAGGGTTAGGGTTATGTTGAGGGCTAGGTATACAGATCCGGTTAGGGTTCCGATTGGACCTAGGGTTAGGGTTATGTTGAGGGCTAGGGTTAGAGGTCCGGTTAGGGTTCCGATTGGACCTAGGGTTAGGGTTATGTTGAGGGCTAGGGTTAGAGATCCGTTTAGGGTTCCGATTCGACCTAGGGTTAGGGTTATGTTGAGGGCTAGGTTTAGAGATCCTGTTATGTTTCGGATTGGACCTAGGGTTAGGGTTATGTTGAGGGCGAGGGGTAGAGATCCCGTTAGGGTTCCGATTGGACCTAGGGTTAGGGTTATGTTGAGGGCTAGGGTTAGATATCCGGTTAGGGTTCCGATTGCACCTAGGGTTAATGGTTACGTTGAGGGCTAGGGTTAGATATCCATTTAGGGTTCCGATTGGACCTAGGGTTAGGGTTATGTTGAGGGCTAGGGTTAGAGATCCTGTTAGGGTTCCGTTTGGACTTAGGGTTAGGGTTATGTTGAGGGCTAGGGATAGGTATCCGGTTAGGGTTCGGATTGGACCTAGGGTTAGGGTTATGTTGAGGGCTAGGGTGAGAGTTCCGGTTAGGGTTCCGATTGGACCTAGGGTTAGGGTTATTTTGAGGGCTAGGGTTAGAGTTCCGGTTAGGGTTCCGATTGGACCTAGGGTCAGGGTTATGTTGAGGGCTAGGGTTAGAGATCCGGTTAGGGTTCCGATTGGACCTAGGGTTAGGGTTATGTTGAGGGCGAGGGTTAGAGATCCGGTTAGGGTTCCGAGTGGACCTAGGGTTAGGGTAATGTTGAGGGCTAGGGTTAGAGATCCGGTTAGTGTTCCGATTGGACCTAGGGTTAGGGTTATGTTGAGGACTAGGTATACAGATCCGGTTAGGGTTCCGATTGGACCTAGGGTTAGGGTTATGTTGAGGGCTAGGTATACAGATCCGGTTAGGGTTCCGAATGGACCTAGGGTTAGGGTTATGTTGAGGGCTAGGGTTAGAGATCCGGTTAGGGTTCCGATTGGACCTAGGGTTAGGGTTATGTTGAGGGCTAGGTATACAGATCCGGTTAGGGTTCCGATTTGTCCTAGGGTTAGGGTTATGTTGAGGGCTAGGTTTAGAGGTCCGGTTAGGGTTCCGATTGGACCTAGGGTTAGGGTTATGTTGAGGGCTAGGTTTAGAGATCCGGTTATGTTTCGGATTGGACCTAGGTTTAGGGTTATGTTGAGTGCTACGGTTAGGGATCCGGTTAGGGTTACGATTGGACCTAGGGTTAGGTTTATGTTGAGGGCTAGGGTTAGAGATCCGGTTAGGGTTCCGATTGGACCTAGGGTTAGGGTTATGTTGAGGGCTAGGGATAGATATCCGGTTAGGGTTCCGATTGGACCTAGTGTTAGGGTTATGTTGAGGGCTAGGGTTAGAGTTCCGGTTAGGGTTCCGATTGGACCCAGGGTTAGGGTTATGTTGAGGGCTAGGGTTAGAGATCCGGTAAGGGTTACGGTTGGACCCAGGGTTAGTGTTGTGTTGAGGGCTAGGGTTAGAGATCCGGTTAGGGTTCTGATTGGACCTAGGGTTAGGGTTATGTTGAGGGCTAGGGTTCGAGTTCCGTTTACGGTTCCGATTGGACCTAGGGTTAGGGTTATGTTGAGGGCTAGGGTTAGAGATCAGGTTAGGGTTCCGATTGGACCTAGGGTTAGGGTTATGTTGAGGGTTAGGGTTAGAGATCCGGTTAGGGTTCCGATTGGACCTAGGGTTAGGGTTATGTTGAGGGCTAGTGTTAGAGATCCGGTTAGGTTTCCGATTGGACCTAGGGTTAGGGTTATGTTGAGGCCTAGGTATACAGATCCGGTTAGCGTTCCGATTGGACCTAGGGTTAGGGTTATGTTGAGGGCTAGGGTTAGAGTTCCGTTTACGGTTCCGATTGGACCTAGGGTTAGGGTTATGTTGAGGGCTAGGGTTAGAGATCAGGTTAGGGTTCCGATTGGACCTAGGGTTAGGGTTATGTTGAGGGTTAGGGTTAGAGATCCGGTTAGCGTTCCGATTGGACCTAGGGTTAGGGTTATGTTGAGGGCTAGTGTTAGAGATCCGGTTAGGTTTCCTATTGGACCTAAGGTTAGAGTTATGTTGAGGGCTAGGTATACAGATCCGCTTAGGGTTCCGATTGGACCTAGGGTTACGGTTATGTTAAGGGCTAGGGTTAGAGATCCGGTTAGGTTTCCGATTGGACCTAGGGTTAGGGTTATGTTGAGGGCTAGGTATACAGATCCGTTTAGGGTTCCGATTGGATCTAGGGTTAGGGTTATGTTGAGGACTAGGGTTAGAGATCCGGTTAGGGTTCCGATTCGACCTAGGGTTAGGGTTATGTTGAGGGCTAGGGTTAGAGATCCGTTTAGGGTTCCGATTCGACCTAGGGTTAGGGTTATGTTGAGGGCTAGGGTTAGAGATCCGTTTAGGGTTCCGATTGGACCTAGGGTTAGGGTTATGTTGAGGGCGAGGGGTAGAGATCCCGTTAGGGTTCCGATTGGACCTAGGGTTAGGGTTATGTTGAGGGCTAGGGTTAGATATCCGGTTAGGGTTCCGATTGCACCTAGGGTTAATGGTTACGTTGAGGGCTAGGGTTAGATATCCATTTAGGGTTCCGATTGGACCTAGGGTTAGGGTTATGTTGAGGGCTAGGGTTAGAGATCCTGTTAGGGTTCCGATTGGACTTAGGGTTAGGGTTATGTTGAGGGCTAGGGATAGATATCCGGTTAGGGTTCGGACTGGACCTAGGGTTAGGGTTATGTTGAGGGCTAGGGTTAGAGTTCCGGTTAGGGTTCCGATTGGACCTAGGGTTAGGGTTATTTTGAGGGCTAGGTTTAGAGATCCGGTTAGGGTTCCGATTGGACCTAGGGTTAGGGTTATGTTGAGGGCTAGGGTTAGAGATCCGGTTAGGGTTCGGATTGGACCTAGGGTTAGGGTTATGTTGAGGACTAGGGTTAGAGATCCGGTTAGGGTTCAGATTCGAACTAGGGTTAGGGTTATGTTGAGGGCTAGGGTTAGAGATCCGTTTAGTGTTCCGATTCGACCTAGGGTTAGGGTTATGTTGAGGGCTAGGGTTAGAGATCCGTTTAGGGTTCCGATTGGACCTAGTGTTAGGGTTATGTTGAGGGCGAGGGGTAGAGATCCCGTTAGGGTTCCGATTGGACCTAGGGTTAGGGTTATGTTGAGGGCTAGGGTTAGATATCCGGTTAGGGTTCCGATTGCACCTAGGGTTAATGGTTACGTTGAGGGCTAGGGTTAGATATCCATTTAGGGTTCCGATTGGACCTAGGGTTAGGGTTATGTTGAGGGCTAGGGTTAGAGATCCTGTTAGGGTTCCGTTTGGACTTAGGGTTAGGGTTATGTTGAGGGCTAGGGATAGGTATCCGGTTAGGGTTCTGATTGGACCTAGGGTTAGGGTTATGTTGAGGGCTAGGGTGAGAGTTCCGGTTAGGGTTCCGATTGGACCTAGGGTTAGGGTTATATTGAGGGCTAGGGTTATATTTCCGGTTAGGGTTCCGATTGGACCTAGGGTCAGGGTTATGTTGAGGGCTAGGGTTAGAGATCCGGTTAGGGTTCCGATTGGACCTAGGGTTAGGGTTATGTTGAGGGCTAGGTATACAGATCCGGTAAGGGTTCCGAATGGACCTAGGGTTAGGGTTATGTTGAGGGCTAGGGTTAGAGATCCGGTTAGGGTTCCGATTGGACCTAGGGTTAGGGTTATGTTGAGGGCTAGGTATACAGATCCGGTTAGGGTTCCGATTGGACCTAGGGTTAGGGTTATGTTGAGGGCTAGGTATACAGATCCGGTTAGGGTTCCGATTGGACCTAGGGTTAGGGTTATGTTGAGGGCTAGGTATACAGATCCGGTTAGGGTTCCGATTGGACCTAGGGTTAGGGTTATGTTGAGGGCTAGGTATACAGATCCGGTTAGGGTTCCGATTGGACCTAGGGTTAGGGTTATGTTGAGGGCTAGGTTTAGAGGTCCGGTTAGGGTTTTGATTGGACCTAGGGTTAGGATTATGTTGAGGGCTAGGTTTAGAGATCCGGTTATGTTTCGGATTGGACCTAGGTTTAGGGTTATGTTGAGTGCTACGGTTAGGGATCCGGTTAGGGTTACGATTGGACCTAGGGTTAGGTTTATGTTGAGGGCTAGGGTTAGAGATCCGGTTAGGGTTCCGATTGGACCTAGGGTTAGGGTTATGTTGAGGGCTAGGGATAGATATCCGGTTAGGGTTCCGATTGGACCTAGTGTTAGGGTTATGTTGAGGGCTAGGGTTAGAGTTCCGGTTAGGGTTCCGATTGGACCCAGGGTTAGGGTTATGTTGAGGGCTAGGGTTAGAGATCCGGTAAGGGTTACGGTTGGACCCAGGGTTAGTGTTGTGTTGAGGGCTAGGGTTAGAGATCCGGTTAGGGTTCTGATTGGACCTAGGGTTAGGGTTATGTTGAGGGCTAGGGTTAGAGATCAGGTTAGGGTTCCGATTGGACCTAGGGTTAGGGTTATGTTGAGGGTTAGGGTTAGAGATCCGGTTAGGGTTCCGATTGGACCTAGGGTTAGGGTTATGTTGAGGGCTAGTGTTAGAGATCCGGTTAGGTTTCCGATTGGACCTAGGGTTAGGGTTATGTTGAGGCCTAGGTATACAGATCCGGTTAGCGTTCCGATTGGACCTAGGGTTAGGGTTATGTTGAGGGCTAGGGTTAGAGTTCCGTTTACGGTTCCGATTGGACCTAGGGTTAGGGTTATGTTGAGGGCTAGGGTTAGAGATCAGGTTAGGGTTCCGATTGGACCTAGGGTTAGGGTTATGTTGAGGGTTAGGGTTAGAGATCCGGTTAGCGTTCCGATTGGACCTAGGGTTAGGGTTATGTTGAGGGCTAGTGTTAGAGATCCGGTTAGGTTTCCTATTGGACCTAAGGTTAGAGTTATGTTGAGGGCTAGGTATACAGATCCGCTTAGGGTTCCGATTGGACCTAGGGTTAGGGTTATGTTAAGGGCTAGGGTTAGAGATCCGGTTAGGTTTCCGATTGGACCTAGGGTTAGGGTTATGTTGAGGGCTAGGTATACAGATCCGTTTAGGGTTCCGATTGGATCTAGGGTTAGGGTTATGTTGAGGACTAGGGTTAGAGATCCGGTTAGGGTTCCGATTCGACCTAGGGTTAGGGTTATGTTGAGGGCTAGGGTTAGAGATCCGTTTAGGGTTCCGATTCGACCTAGGGTTAGGGTTATGTTGAGGGCTAGGGTTAGAGATCCGTTTAGGGTTCCGATTGGACCTAGGGTTAGGGTTATGTTGAGGGCGAGGGGTAGAGATCCCGTTAGGGTTCCGATTGGACCTAGGGTTAAGGTTATGTTGAGGGCTAGGGTTAGATATCCGGTTAGGGTTCCGATTGCACCTAGGGTTAATGGTTACGTTGAGGGCTAGGGTTAGATATCCATTTAGGGTTCCGATTGGACCTAGGGTTAGGGTTATGTTGAGGGCTAGGGTTAGAGATCCTGTTAGGGTTCCGATTGGACTTAGGGTTAGGGTTATGTTGAGGGCTAGGGATAGATATCCGGTTAGGGTTCGGACTGGACCTAGGGTTAGGGTTATGTTGAGGGCTAGGGTTAGAGTTCCGGTTAGGGTTCCGATTGGACCTAGGGTTAGGGTTATGTTGAGGGCTAGGGTTAGAGTTCCGGTTAGGGTTCCGATTGGACCTAGGGTTAGGGTTATGTTGAGGGCTAATGTTAGCGATCCGGTTAGGTTTCCTATTGGACCTAGGGTTAGGGTTATGTTGAGGCCTAGGTATACAGATCCGGTTAGGGTTCCGATTGGACCTAGGGTTAGGGTTATGTTGAGGGCTAGGGTTAGCGTTCCGTTTACGGTTTCGATTGGACCTAGGGTTAGGGTTATGTTGAGGGCTAGGGTTAGAGATCAGGTTAGGGTTCCGATTGGACCTAGGGTTAGGGTTATGTTGAGGCCTAGGTATACAGATCCGGTTAGGGTTCCGATTGGACCTAGGGTTAGGGTTATGTTGAGGGTTAGGGTTAGAGATCCGGTTAGGGTTCCGATTGGACCTAGGGTTAGGGTTATGTTGAGGGCTAGTGTTAGAGATCCGGTTAGGTTTCCGATTGGACCTAGGGTTAGGGTTATGTTTAGGGCTAGGTATACAGATCCGGTTAGGGTTCCGATTGGACCTAGGGTTAAGGTTATGTTAAGGGCTAGGGTTAGAGATCCGGTTAGGTTTGCGATTTGACCTAGAGTTAGGGTTATGTTGAGGGCTAGGTATACAGATCCGATTAGGGTTCCGATTGGACCTAGGGTTAGGGTTATGTTGAGGACTAGGGTTAGAGTTCCGGTTAGGGTTCCGATTCGACCTAGAGTTAGGGTTATGTGGAGGGCTAGGGTTAGAGATCCGGTTAGGGTTCCGATTCGACCTAGGGTTAGGGTTATGTTGAGGGCTAGGGATAGATATCCGGTTAGGGTTCCGATTGGACCTAGGGTTAGGGTTATTTTGAGGGCTAGGTTTAGAGATCCGGTTAGGGTTCCGATTGGACCTAGGGTTAGGGTTATGTTGAGGGCTAGGGTTAGAGATCCGGTTAGGGTTCCGATTGGACCTAGGGTTAGGGTTATGTTGAGGGCGAGGGTTAGAGATCCTGTTATGTTTCGGATTGGACCTAGGGTTAGGGTTATGTTGAGGGCTAGGGTTAGAGTTCCGGTTAGGGTTCCGATTGGACCTAGGGTTAGGGTTATGTTGAGGGCTAGGGTTAGAGTTCCGGTTAGGGTTCCGATTGGACCTAGGGTTAGGGTTATTTTGAGGGCTAGGGTTAGAGTTCCGGTTAGGGTTCCTAATGACCTAGGGTTAGGGTTATGTTGAGGGCTAGGGTTAGAGATCCGGTAAGGGTTACGGTTGGACCCAGGGGTAGTGTTGTGTTGAGGGCTAGGGTTAGAGATCCGGTTAAGGTTCTGATTGGACCTAGGGTTAGGGTTATGTTGAGGGCTAGGGTTAGAGTTCCGTTTACGGTTCCGATTGGACCTAGGGTTAGGGTTATGTTGAGGGCTAGGGTTAGAGATCAGGTTAGGGTTCCGATTGGACCTAGGGTTAGGGTTATGTTGAGGGTTAGGGTTAGAGATCCGGTTAGGGTTCCGATTGGACCTAGGGTTAGGGTTATGTTGAGGGCTAGTGTTAGAGATCCGGTTAGGTTTCCGATTGGACCTAGGGTTAGGGTTATGTTGAGGGCTAGGTATACAGATCCTGTTAGGGTTCCGATTGGACCTAGGGTTAGGGTTATGTTAAGAGCTAGGGTTAGAGATCCGGTTAGGTTTCCGATTGGACCTAGGGTTAGGGTTATGTTGAGGGCTAGGTATACAGATCCGGTTAGGGTTCCGATTGGACCTAGGGTTAGGGTTATGTTGAGGACTAGGGTTAGAGATCCGGTTAGGGTTCCGATTAGACCTAGGGTTAGGGTTATGTTGAGGGCTAGGTATACAGATCCGGTTAGGGTTCCGATTGGACCTAGGGTTAGGGTTATGTTGAGGTCTAGGGTTAGAGGTCCGGTTAGGGTTCCGATTGGACCTAGGGTTAGGGTTATGTTGAGGGCTAGGTTTAGAGATCCTGTTATGTTTCGGATTGGACCTAGGGTTAGGGTTATGTTGAGGGCTAGGGTTAGAGTTCCGGTTAGGGTTCCGATTGGACCTAGGGTTAGGGTTATGTTGAGGGCTAGGGTTAGAGTTCCGGTTAGGGTTCCGATTGGACCTAGGGTTAGGGTTATTTTGAGGGCTAGGGTTAGAGTTCCGGTTAGGGTTCCTAATGACCTAGGGTTAGGGTTATGTTGAGGGCTTTGGTTAGAGATCCGGTAAGGGTTACGGTTGGACCCAGGGTTAGTGTTGTGTTGAGGGCTAGGGTTAGAGATCCGGTTAGGGTTCTGATTGGACCTAGGGTTAGGGTTATGTTGAGGGCTAGGGTTAGAGTTCCGTTTACGGTTCCGATTGGACCTAGGGGTAGGGTTATGTTGAGGACTAGGGTTAGAGATCCGGTTAGGGTTCCGATTCGACCTAGGGTTAGGGTTATGTTGAGGGCTAGGGTTAGAGATCCGTTTAGGGTTCCGATTCGACCTAGGGTTAGGGTTATGTTGAGGGCTAGGGTTAGAGATCCGTTTAGGGTTCCGATTGGACCTAGGGTTAGGGTTATGTTGAGGGCGAGGGGTAGAGATCCCGTTAGGGTTCCGATTGGACCTAGGGTTAGGGTTATGTTGAGGGCTAGGGTTAGATATCCGGTTAGGGTTCCGATTGCACCTAGGGTTAATGGTTACGTTGAGGGCTAGGGTTAGATATCCATTTAGGGTTCCGATTGGACCTAGGGTTAGGGTTATGTTGAGGGCTAGGGTTAGAGATCCTGTTAGGGTTCCGATTGGACTTAGGGTTAGGGTTATGTTGAGGGCTAGGGATAGATATCCGGTTAGGGTTCGGACTGGACCTAGGGTTAGGGTTATGTTGAGGGCTAGGGTTAGAGTTCCGGTTAGGGTTCCGATTGGACCTAGGGTTAGGGTTATGTTGAGGGCTAGGGTTAGAGTTCCGGTTAGGGTTCCGATTGGACCTAGGGTTAGGGTTATGTTGAGGGCTAATGTTAGCGATCCGGTTAGGTTTCCTATTGGACCTAGGGTTAGGGTTATGTTGAGGCCTAGGTATAGAGATCCGGTTAGGGTTCCGATTGGACCTAGGGTTAGGGTTATGTTGAGGACTAGGGTTAGAGATCCGGTTAGGGTTCCGATTCGAACTAGGGTTAGGGTTATGTTGAGGGCTAGGGTTAGAGATCCGTTTAGGGTTCCGATTCGACCTAGGGTTAGGGTTATGTTGAGGGCTAGGGTTAGAGATCCGTTTAGGGTTCCGATTGGACCTAGGGTTAGGGTTATGTTGAGGGCGAGGGGTAGAGATCCCGTTAGGGTTCCGATTGGACCTAGGATTAGGGTTATGTTGAGGGCTAGGGTTAGATATCCGGTTAGGGTTCCGATTGCACCTAGGGTTAATGGTTACGTTGAGGGCTAGGGTTAGATATCCATTTAGGGTTCCGATTGGACCTAGGGTTAGGGTTATGTTGAGGGCTAGGGTTAGAGATCCTGTTAGGGTTCCGTTTGGACTTAGGGTTAGGGTTATGTTGAGGGCTAGGGATAGGTATCCGGTTAGGGTTCGGATTGGACCTAGGGTTAGGGTTATGTTGAGGGCTAGGGTGAGAGTTCCGGTTAGGGTTCCGATTGGACCTAGGGTTAGGGTTATTTTGAGGGCTAGGGTTAGAGTTCCGGTTAGGGTTCCGATTGGACCTAGGGTCAGGGTTATGTTGAGGGCTAGGGTTAGAGATCCGGTTAGGGTTCCGATTGGACCTAGGGTTAGGGTTATGTTGAGGGCGAGGGTTAGAGATCCGGTTAGGGTTCCGAGTGGACCTAGGGTTAGGGTTATGTTGAGGGCTAGGGTTAGAGATCCGGTTAGTGTTCCGATTGGACCTAGGGTTAGGGTTATGTTGAGGACTAGGTATACAGATCCGGTTAGGGTTCCGATTGGACCTAGGGTTAGGGTTATGTTGAGGGCTAGGTATACAGATCCGGTTAGGGTTCCGATTGGTCCTAGGGTTAGGGTTATGTTGAGGGCTAGGTTTAGAGGTCCGGTTAGGGTTCCGATTGGACCTAGGGTTAGGGTTATGTTGAGGGCTAGGTTTAGAGATCCGGTTATGTTTCGGATTGGACCTAGGTTTAGGGTTATGTTGAGTGCTACGGTTAGGGATCCGGTTAGGGTTACGATTGGACCTAGGGTTAGGTTTATGTTGAGGGCTAGGGTTAGAGATCCGGTTAGGGTTCCGATTGGACCTAGGGTTAGGGTTATGTTGAGGGCTAGGGATAGATATCCGGTTAGGGTTCCGATTGGACCTAGTGTTAGGGTTATGTTGAGGGCTAGGGTTAGAGTTCCGGTTAGGGTTCCGATTGGACCCAGGGTTAGGGTTATGTTGAGGGCTAGGGTTAGAGATCCGGTAAGGGTTACGGTTGGACCCAGGGTTAGTGTTGTGTTGAGGGCTAGGGTTAGAGATCCGGTTAGGGTTCTGATTGGACCTAGGGTTAGGGTTATGTTGAGGGCTAGGGTTCGAGTTCCGTTTACGGTTCCGATTGGACCTAGGGTTAGGGTTATGTTGAGGGCTAGGGTTAGAGATCAGGTTAGGGTTCCGATTGGACCTAGGGTTAGGGTTATGTTGAGGGTTAGGGTTAGAGATCCGGTTAGGGTTCCGATTGGACCTAGGGTTAGGGTTATGTTGAGGGCTAGTGTTAGAGATCCGGTTAGGTTTCCGATTGGACCTAGGGTTAGGGTTATGTTGAGGCCTAGGTATACAGATCCGGTTAGCGTTCCGATTGGACCTAGGGTTAGGGTTATGTTGAGGGCTAGGGTTAGAGTTCCGTTTACGGTTCCGATTGGACCTAGGGTTAGGGTTATGTTGAGGGCTAGGGTTAGAGATCAGGTTAGGGTTCCGATTGGACCTAGGGTTAGGGTTATGTTGAGGGTTAGGGTTAGAGATCCGGTTAGCGTTCCGATTGGACCTAGGGTTAGGGTTATGTTGAGGGCTAGTGTTAGAGATCCGGTTAGGTTTCCTATTGGACCTAAGGTTAGAGTTATGTTGAGGGCTAGGTATACAGATCCGCTTAGGGTTCCGATTGGACCTAGGGTTAGGGTTATGTTAAGGGCTAGGGTTAGAGATCCGGTTAGGTTTCCGATTGGACCTAGGGTTAGGGTTATGTTGAGGGCTAGGTATACAGATCCGTTTAGGGTTCCGATTGGATCTAGGGTTAGGGTTATGTTGAGGACTAGGGTTAGAGATCCGGTTAGGGTTCCGATTCGACCTAGGGTTAGGGTTATGTTGAGGGCTAGGGTTAGAGATCCGTTTAGGGTTCCGATTCGACCTAGGGTTAGGGTTATGTTGAGGGCTAGGGTTAGAGATCCGTTTAGGGTTCCGATTGGACCTAGGGTTAGGGTTATGTTGAGGGCGAGGGGTAGAGATCCCGTTAGGGTTCCGATTGGACCTAGGGTTAGGGTTATGTTGAGGGCTAGGGTTAGATATCCGGTTAGGGTTCCGATTGCACCTAGGGTTAATGGTTACGTTGAGGGCTAGGGTTAGATATCCATTTAGGGTTCCGATTGGACCTAGGGTTAGGGTTATGTTGAGGGCTAGGGTTAGAGATCCTGTTAGGGTTCCGATTGGACTTAGGGTTAGGGTTATGTTGAGGGCTAGGGATAGATATCCGGTTAGGGTTCGGACTGGACCTAGGGTTAGGGTTATGTTGAGGGCTAGGGTTAGAGTTCCGGTTAGGGTTCCGATTGGACCTAGGGTTAGGGTTATGTTGAGGGCTAGGGTTAGAGTTCCGGTTAGGGTTCCGATTGGACCTAGGGTTAGGGTTATGTTGAGGGCTAATGTTAGCGATCCGGTTAGGTTTCCTATTGGACCTAGGGTTAGGGTTATGTTGAGGCCTAGGTATACAGATCCGGTTAGGGTTCCGATTGGACCTAGGGTTAGGGTTATGTTGAGGGCTAGGGTTAGCGTTCCGTTTACGGTTTCGATTGGACCTAGGGTTAGGGTTATGTTGAGGGCTAGGGTTAGAGATCAGGTTAGGGTTCCGATTGGACCTAGGGTTAGGGTTATGTTGAGGGTTAGGGTTAGAGATCCGGTTAGGGTTCCGATTGGACCTAGGGTTAGGGTTATGTTGAGGGCTAGTGTTAGAGATCCGGTTAGGTTTCCGATTGGACCTAGGGTTAGGGTTATGTTGAGGCCTAGGTATACAGATCCGGTTAGCGTTCCGATTGGACCTAGGGTTAGGGTTATGTTGAGGGCTAGGGATAGATATCCGGTTAGGGTTCCGATTGGACCTAGTGTTAGGGTTATGTTGAGGGCTAGGGTTAGAGTTCCGGTTAGGGTTCCGATTGGACCCAGGGTTAGGGTTATGTTGAGGGCTAGGGTTAGAGATCCGGTAAGGGTTACGGTTGGACCCAGGGTTAGGGTTATGTTGAGGGCTAGTGTTAGAGATCCGGTTGGGTTTCCGATTGGACCTAGGGTTAGGGTTATGTTGAGGGCTAGGTATACAGATCCTGTTAGGGTTCCGATTGGACCTAGGGTTAGGGTTATGTTAAGAGCTAGGGTTAGAGATCCGGTTAGGTTTCCGATTGGACCTAGGGTTAGGGTTATGTTGAGGGCTAGGTATACAGATCCGGTTAGGGTTCCGATTGGACCTAGGGTTAGGGTTATGTTGAGGACTAGGGTTAGAGATCCGGTTAGGGTTCCGATTCGACCTAGGGTTAGGGTTATGTTGAGGGCTAGGTATACAGATCCGGTTAGGGTTCCGATTGGACCTAGGGTTAGGGTTATGTTGAGGGCTAGGGTTAGAGGTCCGGTTAGGGTTCCGATTGGACCTAGGGTTAGGGTTATGTTGAGGGCTAGGGTTAGAGATCCGTTTAGGGTTCCGATTCGACCTAGGGTTAGGGTTATGTTGAGGGCTAGGTTTAGAGATCCTGTTATGTTTCGGATTGGACCTAGGGTTAGGGTTATGTTGAGGGCGAGGGGTAGAGATCCCGTTAGGGTTCCGATTGGACCTAGGGTTAGGGTTATGTTGAGGGCTAGGGTTAGATATCCGGTTAGGGTTCCGATTGCACCTAGGGTTAATGGTTACGTTGAGGGCTAGGGTTAGATATCCATTTAGGGTTCCGATTGGACCTAGGGTTAGGGTTATGTTGAGGGCTAGGGTTAGAGATCCTGTTAGGGTTCCGTTTGGACTTAGGGTTAGGGTTATGTTGAGGGCTAGGGATAGGTATCCGGTTAGGGTTCGGATTGGACCTAGGGTTAGGGTTATGTTGAGGGCTAGGGTGAGAGTTCCGGTTAGGGTTCCGATTGGACCTAGGGTTAGGGTTATTTTGAGGGCTAGGGTTAGAGTTCCGGTTAGGGTTCCGATTGGACCTAGGGTCAGGGTTATGTTGAGGGCTAGGGTTAGAGATCCGGTTAGGGTTCCGATTGGACCTAGGGTTAGGGTTATGTTGAGGGCGAGGGTTAGAGATCCGGTTAGGGTTCCGAGTGGACCTAGGGTTAGGGTAATGTTGAGGGCTAGGGTTAGAGATCCGGTTAGTGTTCCGATTGGACCTAGGGTTAGGGTTATGTTGAGGACTAGGTATACAGATCCGGTTAGGGTTCCGATTGGACCTAGGGTTAGGGTTATGTTGAGGGCTAGGTATACAGATCCGGTTAGGGTTCCGAATGGACCTAGGGTTAGGGTTATGTTGAGGGCTAGGGTTAGAGATCCGGTTAGGGTTCCGATTGGACCTAGGGTTAGGGTTATGTTGAGGGCTAGGTATACAGATCCGGTTAGGGTTCCGATTGGTCCTATGGTTAGGGTTATGTTGAGGGCTAGGTTTAGAGGTCCGGTTAGGGTTCCGATTGGACCTAGGGTTAGGGTTATGTTGAGGGCTAGGTTTAGAGATCCGGTTATGTTTCGGATTGGACCTAGGTTTAGGGTTATGTTGAGTGCTACGGTTAGGGATCCGGTTAGGGTTACGATTGGACCTAGGGTTAGGTTTATGTTGAGGGCTAGGGTTAGAGATCCGGTTAGGGTTCCGATTGGACCTAGGGTTAGGGTTATGTTGAGGGCTAGGGATAGATATCCGGTTAGGGTTCCGATTGGACCTAGTGTTAGGGTTATGTTGAGGGCTAGGGTTAGAGTTCCGGTTAGGGTTCCGATTGGACCCAGGGTTAGGGTTATGTTGAGGGCTAGGGTTAGAGATCCGGTAAGGGTTACGGTTGGACCCAGGGTTAGTGTTGTGTTGAGGGCTAGGGTTAGAGATCCGGTTAGGGTTCTGATTGGACCTAGGGTTAGGGTTATGTTGAGGGCTAGGGTTCGAGTTCCGTTTACGGTTCCGATTGGACCTAGGGTTAGGGTTATGTTGAGGGCTAGGGTTAGAGATCAGGTTAGGGTTCCGATTGGACCTAGGGTTAGGGTTATGTTGAGGGTTAGGGTTAGAGATCCGGTTAGGGTTCCGATTGGACCTAGGGTTAGGGTTATGTTGAGGGCTAGTGTTAGAGATCCGGTTAGGTTTCCGATTGGACCTAGGGTTAGGGTTATGTTGAGGCCTAGGTATACAGATCCGGTTAGCGTTCCGATTGGACCTAGGGTTAGGGTTATGTTGAGGGCTAGGGTTAGAGTTCCGTTTACGGTTCCGATTGGACCTAGGGTTAGGGTTATGTTGAGGGCTAGGGTTAGAGATCAGGTTAGGGTTCCGATTGGACCTAGGGTTAGGGTTATGTTGAGGGTTAGGGTTAGAGATCCGGTTAGCGTTCCGATTGGACCTAGGGTTAGGGTTATGTTGAGGGCTAGTGTTAGAGATCCGGTTAGGTTTCCTATTGGACCTAAGGTTAGAGTTATGTTGAGGGCTAGGTATACAGATCCGCTTAGGGTTCCGATTGGACCTAGGGTTACGGTTATGTTAAGGGCTAGGGTTAGAGATCCGGTTAGGTTTCCGATTGGACCTAGGGTTAGGGTTATGTTGAGGGCTAGGTATACAGATCCGTTTAGGGTTCCGATTGGATCTAGGGTTAGGGTTATGTTGAGGACTAGGGTTAGAGATCCGGTTAGGGTTCCGATTCGACCTAGGGTTAGGGTTATGTTGAGGGCTAGGGTTAGAGATCCGTTTAGGGTTCCGATTCGACCTAGGGTTAGGGTTATGTTGAGGGCTAGGGTTAGAGATCCGTTTAGGGTTCTGATTGGACCTAGGGTTAGGGTTATGTTGAGGGCGAGGGGTAGAGATCCCGTTAGGGTTCCGATTGGACCTAGGGTTAGGGTTATGTTGAGGGCTAGGGTTAGATATCCGGTTAGGGTTCCGATTGCACCTAGGGTTAATGGTTACGTTGAGGGCTAGGGTTAGATATCCATTTAGGGTTCCGATTGGACCTAGGGTTAGGGTTATGTTGAGGGCTAGGGTTAGAGATCCTGTTAGGGTTCCGATTGGACTTAGGGTTAGGGTTATGTTGAGGGCTAGGGATAGATATCCGGTTAGGGTTCGGACTGGACCTAGGGTTAGGGTTATGTTGAGGGCTAGGGTTAGAGTTCCGGTTAGGGTTCCGATTGGACCTAGGGTTAGGGTTATGTTGAGGGCTAGGGTTAGAGTTCCGGTTAGGGTTCCGATTGGACCTAGGGTTAGGGTTATGTTGAGGGCTAATGTTAGCGATCCGGTTAGGTTTCCTATTGGACCTAGGGTTAGGGTTATGTTGAGGCCTAGGTATACAGATCCGGTTAGGGTTCCGATTGGACCTAGGGTTAGGGTTATGTTGAGGGCTAGGGTTAGCGTTCCGTTTACGGTTTCGATTGGACCTAGGGTTAGGGTTATGTTGAGGGCTAGGGTTAGAGATCAGGTTAGTGTTCCGATTGGACCTAGGGTTAGGGTTATGTTGAGGGTTAGGGTTAGAGATCCGGTTAGGGTTCCGATTGGACCTAGGGTTAGGGTTATGTTGAGGGCTAGTGTTAGAGATCCGGTTAGGTTTCCGATTGGACCTAGGGTTAGGGTTATGTTGAGGCCTAGGTATACAGATCCGGTTAGCGTTCCGATTGGACCTAGGGTTAGGGTTATGTTGAGGGCTAGGGATAGATATCCGGTTAGGGTTCCGATTGGACCTAGTGTTAGGGTTATGTTGAGGGCTAGGGTTAGAGTTCCGGTTAGGGTTCCGATTGGACCCAGGGTTAGGGTTATGTTGAGGGCTAGGGTTAGAGATCCGGTAAGGGTTACGGTTGGACCCAGGGTTAGTGTTGTGTTGAGGGCTAGGGTTAGAGATCCGGTTAGGGTTCTGATTGGACCTAGGGTTAGGGTTATGTTGAGGGCTAGGGTTCGAGTTCCGTTTACGGTTCCGATTGGACCTAGGGTTAGGGTTATGTTGAGGGCTAGGGTTAGAGATCAGGTTAGGGTTCCGATTGGACCTAGGGTTAGGGTTATGTTGAGGGTTAGGGTTAGAGATCCGGTTAGGGTTCCGATTGGACCTAGGGTTAGGGTTATGTTGAGGGCTAGTGTTAGAGATCCGGTTAGGTTTCCGATTGGACCTAGGGTTAGGGTTATGTTGAGGCCTAGGTATACAGATCCGGTTAGCGTTCCGATTGGACCTAGGGTTAGGGTTATGTTGAGGGCTAGGGTTAGAGTTCCGTTTACGGTTCCGATTGGACCTAGGGTTAGGGTTATGTTGAGGGCTAGGGTTAGAGATCAGGTTAGGGTTCCGATTGGACCTAGGGTTAGGGTTATGTTGAGGGTTAGGGTTAGAGATCCGGTTAGCGTTCCGATTGGACCTAGGGTTAGGGTTATGTTGAGGGCTAGTGTTAGAGATCCGGTTAGGTTTCCTATTGGACCTAAGGTTAGAGTTATGTTGAGGGCTAGGTATACAGATCCGCTTAGGGTTCCGATTGGACCTAGGGTTAGGGTTATGTTAAGGGCTAGGGTTAGAGATCCGGTTAGGTTTCCGATTGGACCTAGGGTTAGGGTTATGTTGAGGGCTAGGTATACAGATCTGTTTAGGGTTCCGATTGGATCTAGGGTTAGGGTTATGTTGAGGACTAGGGTTAGAGATCCGGTTAGGGTTCCGATTCGACCTAGGGTTAGGGTTATGTTGAGGGCTAGGGTTAGAGATCCGTTTAGGGTTCCGATTCGACCTAGGGTTAGGGTTATGTTGAGGGCTAGGGTTAGAGATCCGTTTAGGGTTCCGATTGGACCTAGGGTTAGGGTTATGTTGAGGGCGAGGGGTAGAGATCCCGTTAGGGTTCCGATTGGACCTAGGGTTAGGGTTATGTTGAGGGCTAGGGTTAGATATCCGGTTAGGGTTCCGATTGCACCTAGGGTTAATGGTTACGTTGAGGGCTAGGGTTAGATATCCATTTAGGGTTCCGATTGGACCTAGGGTTAGGGTTATGTTGAGGGCTAGGGTTAGAGATCCTGTTAGGGTTCCGATTGGACTTAGGGTTAGGGTTATGTTGAGGGCTAGGGATAGATATCCGGTTAGGGTTCGGACTGGACCTAGGGTTAGGGTTATGTTGAGGGCTAGGGTTAGAGTTCCGGTTAGGGTTCCGATTGGACCTAGGGTTAGGGTTATGTTGAGGGCTAGGGTTAGAGTTCCGGTTAGGGTTCCGATTGGACCTAGGGTTAGGGTTATGTTGAGGGCTAATGTTAGCGATCCGGTTAGGTTTCCTATTGGACCTAGGGTTAGGGTTATGTTGAGGCCTAGGTATACAGATCCGGTTAGGGTTCCGATTGGACCTAGGGTTAGGGTTATGTTGAGGGCTAGGGTTAGCGTTCCGTTTACGTTTTCGATTGGACCTAGGGTTAGGGTTATGTTGAGGGCTAGGGTTAGAGATCAGGTTAGGGTTCCGATTGGACCTAGGGTTAGGGTTATGTTGAGGGTTAGGGTTAGAGATCCGGTTAGGGTTCCGATTGGACCTAGGGTTAGGGTTATGTTGAGGGCTAGTGTTAGAGATCCGGTTAGGTTTCCGATTGGACCTAGGGTTAGGGTTATGTTTAGGGCTAGGTATACAGATCCGGTTAGGGTTCCGATTGGACCTAGGGTTAAGGTTATGTTAAGGGCTAGGGTTAGAGATCCGGTTAGGTTTGCGATTCGACCTAGGGTTAGGGTTATGTTGAGGGCTAGGTATACAGATCCGATTAGGGTTCCGATTGGACCTAGGGTTAGGGTTATGTTGAGGACTAGGGTTAGAGATCCGGTTAGGGTTCCGATTCGACCTAGAGTTAGGGTTATGTGGAGGGCTAGGGTTAGAGATCCGGTTAGGGTTCCGATTCGACCTAGGGTTAGGGTTATGTTGAGGGCTAGGGATAGATATCCGGTTAGGGTTCCGATTGGACCTAGGGTTAGGGTTATTTTGAGGGCTAGGTTTAGAGATCCGGTTAGGGTTCCGATTGGACCTAGGGTTAGGGTTATGTTGAGGGCTATGGTTAGAGATCCGGTTAGGGTTCCGATTGGACCTAGGGTTAGGGTTATGTTGAGGGCGAGGGTTAGAGATCCTGTTATGTTTCGGATTGGACCTAGGGTTAGGGTTATGTTGAGGGCTAGGGTTAGAGTTCCGGTTAGGGTTCCGATTGGACCTAGGGTTAGGGTTATGTTGAGGGCTAGGGTTAGAGTTCCGGTTAGGGTTCCGATTGGACCTAGGGTTAGGGTTATTTTGAGGGCTAGGGTTAGAGTTCCGGTTAGGGTTCCTAATGACCTAGGGTTAGGGTTATGTTGAGGGCTAGGGTTAGAGATCCGGTAAGGGTTACGGTTGGACCCAGGGGTAGTGTTGTGTTGAGGGCTAGGGTTAGAGATCCGGTTAAGGTTCTGATTGGACCTAGGGTTAGGGTTATGTTGAGGGCTAGGGTTAGAGTTCCGTTTACGGTTCCGATTGGACCTAGGGTTAGGGTTATGTTGAGGGCTAGGGTTAGAGATCAGGTTAGGGTTCCGATTGGACCTAGGGTTAGGGTTATGTTGAGGGTTAGGGTTAGAGATCCGGTTAGGGTTCCGATTGGACCTAGGGTTAGGGTTATGTTGAGGTCTAGTGTTAGAGATCCGGTTAGGTTTCCGATTGGACCTAGGGTTAGGGTTATGTTGAGGGCTAGGTATACAGATCCTGTTAGGGTTCCGATTGGACCTAGGGTTAGGGTTATGTTAAGAGCTAGGGTTAGAGATCCGGTTAGGTTTCCGATTGGACCTAGGGTTAGGGTTATGTTGAGGGCTAGGTATACAGATCCGGTTAGGGTTCCGATTGGACCTAGGGTTAGGGTTCTGTTGAGGACTAGGGTTAGAGATCCGGTTAGGGTTCCGATTCGACCTAGGGTTAGGGTTATGTTGAGGGCTAGGTATACAGATCCGGTTAGGGTTCCGATTGGACCTAGGGTTAGGGTTATGTTGAGGGCTAGGGTTAGAGGTCCGGTTAGGGTTCCGATTGGACCTAGGGTTAGGGTTATGTTGAGGGCTAGGTTTAGAGATCCTGTTATGTTTCGGATTGGACCTAGGGTTAGGGTTATGTTGAGGGCTAGGGTTAGAGTTCCGGTTAGGGTTCCGATTGGAACTAGGGTTAGGGTTATGTTGAGGGCTAGGGTTAGAGTTCCGGTTAGGGTTCCGATTGGACCTAGGGTTAGGGTTATTTTGAGGGCTAGGGTTAGAGTTCCGGTTAGGTTTCCTAATGACCTAGGGTTAGGGTTATGTTGAGGGCTAGGGTTAGAGATCCGGTAAGGGTTACGGTTGGACCCAGGGTTAGTGTTGTGTTGAGGGCTAGGGTTAGAGATCCGGTTAGGGTTCTGATTGGACCTAGGGGTAGGGTTATTTTGAGGGCTAGGGTTAGAGTTCCGTTTACGGTTCCGATTGGACCTAGGGGTAGGGTTATGTTGAGGGCTAGGGATAGAGATCAGGTTAGGGTTCCGATTGGACCTAGGGTTAGGGTTATGTTGAGGGTTAGGGTTAGAGATCCGGTTAGGGTTCCGATTGGACCTAGGGTTAGGGTTATGTTGAGGGCTAGTGTTAGAGATCCGGTTAGGTTTCCGATTGGACCTAGGGTTAGGGTTATGTTGAGGGCTAGGTATACAGATCCTGTTAGGGTTCCGATTGGACCCAGGGTTAGGGTTATGTTAAGTGCTAGGGTTAGAGATCCGGTTAGGTTTCCGATTGGACCTAGGGTTAGGGTTATGTTGAGGGCTAGGTATACAGATCCGGTTATGGTTCCGATTGGACCTAGGGTTAGGGTTATGTTGAGGACTAGGGTTAGAGATCCGGTTAGGGTTCCGATTCGACCTAGGGTTAGGGTTATGTTGAGGTCTAGGGTTAGAGATCCGGTTAGGGTTCCGATTCGACCTAGGGTTAGGGTTATGTTGAGGGCTAGGGTTAGAGATCCGGTTAGGGTTCCGATTGGACCTAGGGTTAGGGTTATGTTGACTGCGAGGGGTAGAGATCCCGTTAGGGTTCCGATTGGACCTAGGGTTAGGGTTATGTTGAGGGCTAGGGTTAGATATCCGGTTAGGGTTCCGATTGCACCTAGGGTTAATGGTTACGTGGAGGGCTAGGTTTAGATATCCATTTAGGGTTCCGATTGGACCTAGGGTTAGGGTAATGTTGAGGGCTAGGGTTAGAGATCCTGTTAGGGTTCCGATTGGACTTAGGTTTAGGGTTATGTTGAGGGCTAGGGATAGATATCCGGTTAGGGTTCGGATTGGACCTAGGGTTAGGGTTATGTTGAGGGCTAGGGTTAGAGTTCCGGTTAGGGTTCCGATTGGACCTAGGGTTAGGGTTATTTTGAGGGCTAGGGTTAGAGTTCCGGTTAGGGTTCCGATTGGACCTAGGGTTAGGGTTATGTTGAGGGCTAGGGTTAGAGATCAGGTTAGGGTTCCGTTTGCACCTAGGGTTAGGGTTATGTTGAGGGCGAGGTTTCGAGATCCGGTTAGGGTTCCGAGTGGACCTAGGGTTAGGGTTATGTTGAGGGCTAGGGTTAGAGATCCGGTTAGGGTTCCGATTGGACCTAGGGTTAGGGTTATGTTGAGGGCTAGGTTTAGAGATCCGGTTAGGGTTCCGAATGGACCTAGGGTTAGGGTTATGTTGAGGGCTAGGTATACAGATCCGGTTAGGGTTCCGATTGGACCTAGGGTTAGGGCTATGTTGAGGGCTAGGTATACAGATCCGGTTAGGGTTCCGATTGGACCTAGGGTTAGGGTTATGTTGAGGGCTAGGTTTAGAGGTCCGGTTAGGGTTCCGATTGGACCTAGGGTTAGGGTTATGTTGAGGGCTAGGTTTAGAGATCCGGTTATGTTTCGGATTGGACCTAGGGTTAGGGTTATGTTGAGGGCTAGGGTTAGGGATCCGGTTAGGGTTACGATTGGACCTAGGGTTAGGTTTATGTTGAGGGCTAGGGTTAGAGATCCAGTTAGGGTTCCGATTGGACCTAGGGTTAGGGTTATGTTGAGGGCTAGGGATAGATATCCGGTTAGGTTTCCGATTGGACCTGGTATTAGGGTTATGTTGAGGGCTAGGGTTAGAGTTCCGGTTAGGGTTCCGATTGGACCTAGATTTAGGGTTATGTTGAGGGCTAGGGTTAGAGATCCGGTAAGGGTTACGGTTGGACCCAGGGTTAGTGTTGTGTTGAGGGCTAGGGTTAGAGATCCGGTTAGGGTTCTGATTGGACCTAGGGTTAGGGTTATGTGGAGGGCTAGGGTTCGAGTTCCGTTTACGGTTCCGATTGGACCTAGGGTTAGGGTTATGTTGAGGGCTAGGGTTAGAGATCAGGTTAGGGTTCCGATTGGACCTAGGGTTGGGGTTTTGTTGAGGGTTAGGGTTAGAGATCCGGTTAGGGTTCCGATTGGACCTAGGGTTAGGGTTATGTTGAGGGCTAGTGTTAGAGATCCGGTTAGGTTTCCGATTGGACCTAGGGTTAGGGTTATTTTGAGGCCTAGGTATACAGATCCGGTTAGCGTTCTGATTGGACCTAGGGTTAGGGTTATGTTGAGGGCTAGGGTTAGAGTTCCGTTTACGGTTCCGATTGGACCTAGGGTTAGGGTTATGTTGAGGGCTAGGGTTAGAGATCAGGTTAGGGTTCCGATTGGACCTAGGGTTAGGGTTATGTTGAGGGTTAGGGTTAGAGATCCGGTTAGGGTTCCGATTGGACCTAGGGTTAGGGTTATGTTGAGGGCTAGTGTTAGAGATCCGGTTAGGTTTCCTATTGGACCTAGGGTTAGAGTTATGTTGAGGGCTAGGTATACAGATCCGCTTAGGGTTCCGGTTGGACCTAGGGTTAGGGTTATGTTAAGGGCTAGGGTTAGAGATCCGGTTAGGTTTCCGATTGGACCTAGGGTTAGGGTTATGTTGAGGGCTAGGTATACAGATCCGTTTAGGGTTCCGATTGGACCTAGGGTTAGGGTTATGTTGAGGACTAGAGTTAGAGATCCGGTTAGGGTTCCGATTCGACCCAGGGTTAGGGTTATGTTGAGGGCTAGGGTTAGAGATCCGTTTAGGGTTCCGATTCGACCTAGGGTTAGGGTTATGTTGAGGGCTAGGGTTAGAGATCCGTTTAGGGTTCCGAATCGACCTAGGGTTAGGGTTATGTTGAGGGCGAGGGGTAGAGATCCCGTTAGGGTTCCGATTGGACCTAGGGTTAGGGTTATGTTGAGGGCTAGGGTTAGATATCCGGTTAGGGTTCCGATTGCACCTAGGGTTAATGGTTACCTTGAGGGCTAGGGTTAGATATCCATTTAGGGTTCCGATTGGACCTAGGGTTAGGGTTATGTTGAGGGCTAGGGTTAGAGATCCTGTTAGGGTTCCGATTGGGCTTAGGGTTAGGGTTATGTTGAGGGCTAGGGATAGATATCCGGTTAGGGTTCGGATTGGACCTAGGGTTAGGGTTATGTTGAGGGCTAGGGTTAGAGTTCCGGTTATGGTTCCGATTGGACCTAGGGTTAGGGTTATTTTGAGGGCTAGGGTTAGAGTTCCGGTTAGGGTTCCGATTGGACCTAGGGTTAGGGTTATGTTGAGGGCTAGGGTTAGAGATCCGGTTAGGGTTCCGATTGGACCCAGGGTTAGGGTTATGTTGAGGGCGAGGGTTAGAGATCTGGTTAGGGTTCCGAGTGGACCTAGGGTTAGGGTTATGTTGAGGGCTAGGGTTAGAGATCCGGTTAGGGTTCCGATTGGACCTAGGGTTAGGGTTATGTTGAGGGCTAGGTATACAGATCCGGTTAGGGTTCCGATTGGACCTAGGGTTAGGGTTATGTTGAGGGCTAGGGTTAGAGATCCGGTTAGGGTTCCGATTGGACCTAGGTTTAGGGTTATGTTGAGGGCTAGATATACAGATCCGGTTAGGGTTCCGATTGGACCTAGGGTTAGGGTTATGTTGAGGGCTAGGAATACAGATCCGGTTAGGGTTCCGATTGGACCTAGGGTTAGGGTTATGTTGAGGTCTAGGGTTAGAGTTCCGGTTAGGAATACGATTGGACCTAGGGTTAGGGTTATGTTTCGGGCTAGGTTTAGAGATCCGGTTATGTTTCGGATTGGACCTAGGGTTAGGGTTATGTTGAGGGCTAGGGTTAGAGATCCGGTTAGCGTTCCGATTGGACCTAGGGTTTGGGTTATGTTGAGGGCTAGGGTTAGATATCCGGTTAGGGTTCCGATTGCACCTAGGGTTAATGGTTACGTGGAGGGCTAGGGTTAGATATCCATTTAGGGTTCCGATTGGACCTAGGGTTAGGGTAATGTTGAGGGCTAGGGTTAGAGATCCTGTTAGGGTTCCGATTGGACTTAGGGTTAGGGTTATGTTGAGGGCTAGGGATAGATATCCGGTTAGGGTTCGGATTGGACCTAGGGTTAGGGTTATGTTGAGGGCTAGGGTTAGAGTTCCGGTTAGGGTTCCGATTGGACCTAGGGTTAGGGTTATTTTGAGGGCTAGGGTTAGAGTTCCGGTTAGGGTTCCGATTGGACCTAGGGTTATGGTTATGTTGAGGGCTAGGGTTAGAGATCCGGTTAGGGTTCCGTTTGGACCTAGGGTTAGGGTAATGTTGAGGGCTAGGGTTAGAGATCCGGTTAGGGTTCCGATTGGACCTAGGGTTAGGGTTATGTTGAGGGCTAGGTTTAGAGATCCGGTTAGGGTTCCGATTGGACCTAGGGTTAGGGTTATGTTGAGGGCTAGGTATACAGATCCGGTTAGGGTTCCGATTGGACCTAGGGTTAGGCTTATGTTGAGGGCTAGGTATACAGATCCGGTTAGGGTTCCGATTGGACCTAGGGTTAGGGTTATGTTGAGGGCTAGGTTTAGAGGTCCGGTTAGGGTTCCGATTGGACCTAGGGTTAGGGTTATGTTGAGGGCTAGGTTTAGAGATCCGGTTATTTTTCGGATTGGACCTAGGGTTAGGGTTATGTTGAGGGCTAGGGTTAGGGATCCGGTTAGGGTTACGATTGGACCTAGGGTTAGGGTTATGTTGAGGGCTAGGGTTAGAGATCCGGTTAGGGTTCCGATTGGACCTAGTGTTTGGGTTATGTTTAGGGCTAGGGATAGATATCCGCTTAGGGTTCCGATTGGACCTAGTGTTAGGGTTATGTTGAGGGCTACGGTTAGAGTTCCGGTTAGGGTTCCGATTGGACCTAGGGTTAGGGTTATGTTGAGGGGTAGGGTTAGAGATCCGGTTAGGGTTCCGATTGGACCTAGGGTTAGGGTTATGTTGAGGGTTAGGGTTAGAGATCCGGTTAGGGTTCCGATTGGACCTAGGGTTAGGGTTATGTTGAGGGCTAGGGTTAGAGTTCCGTTTACGATTCCGATTGGACCTAGGGTTAGGGTTATGTTGAGGGCTAGGTTTAGAGATCAGGTTCGGGTTCCGATTGGACCTAGGGTTAGGGTTATGTTGAGGGTTAGGGTTAGAGATCCGGTTAGGGTTCCGATTGGACCTAGGGTTAGGGTTATGTTGAGGGCTAGTGTTAGAGATCCGGTTAGGTTTCCTATTGGACCTAGGTTTAGGGTTATGTTGAGGGCTAGGTATACAGATCCGCTTAGGGTTCCGATTGGACCTAGGGTTAGGGTTATGTTAAGGCTTAGGGTTAGAGATCCGGTTAGGTTTCCGATTGGACCTAGGGTTAGGGTTATGTTGAGGGCTAGGTATACAGATCCGGTTAGGGTTCCGATTGGACCTAGGGTTAGGGTTATGTTGAGGACTAGGGTTAGAGATCCGGTTAGGGTTCCGATTCGAACTAGGGTTAGGGTTATGTTGAGGGCTAGGGTTAGAGATCCTTTTAGGGTTCCGATTCGACCTAGGGTTAGGGTTATGTTGAGGGCTAGGGTTAGAGATCCGTTTAGGGTTCCGATTGGACCTAGGGTTAGGGTTATGTTGAGGGCGAGGGGTAGAGATCCCGTTAGGGTTCCGATTGGACCTAGGGTTAGGGTTATGTTGAGGGCTAGGGTTAGATATCCGGTTAGGGTTCCGATTGCACCTAGGGTTAATGGTTACGTTGAGGGCTAGGGTTAGATATCCATTTAGGGTTCCGATTGGACCTAGGGTTAGGGTTATGTTGAGGGCTAGGGTTAGAGATCCTGTTAGGGTTCCGTTTGGACTTACGGTTAGGGTTATGTTGAGGGCTAGGGATAGATATCCGGTTAGGGCTCGGATTGGACCTAGGGTTAGGGTTATGTTGAGGGCTAGGGTTAGAGTTCCGGTTAGGGTTCCGATTGGACCTAGGGTTAGGGTTATTTTGAGGGCTAGGGTTAGAGTTCCGGTTAGGGTTCCGATTGGACCTAGGGTCAGGGTTATGTTGAGGGCTAGGGTTAGAGATCCGGTTAGGGTTCCGATTGGACCTAGGTTTAGGGTTATGTTGAGGGCGAGGGTTAGAGATCCGGTTAGGGTTCCGATTGCACCTAGGGTTAATGGTTACGTGGAGGGCTAGGTTTAGATATCCATTTAGGGTTCCGATTGGACCTAGGGTTAGGGTAATGTTGAGGGCTAGGGTTAGAGATCCTGTTAGGGTTCCGATTGGACTTAGGTTTAGGGTTATGTTGAGGGCTAGGGATAGATATCCGGTTAGGGTTCGGATTGGACCTAGGGTTAGGGTTATGTTGAGGGCTAGGGTTAGAGTTCCGGTTAGGGTTCCGATTGGACCTAGGGTTAGGGTTATTTTGAGGGCTAGGGTTAGAGTTCCGGTTAGGGTTCCGATTGGACCTAGGGTTAGGGTTATGTTGAGGGCTAGGGTTAGAGATCAGGTTAGGGTTCCGTTTGCACCTAGGGTTAGGGTTATGTTGAGGGCGAGGTTTCGAGATCCGGTTAGGGTTCCGAGTGGACCTAGGGTTAGGGTTATGTTGAGGGCTAGGGTTAGAGATCCGGTTAGGGTTCCGATTGGACCTAGGGTTAGGGTTATGTTGAGGGCTAGGTTTAGAGATCCGGTTAGGGTTCCGAATGGACCTAGGGTTAGGGTTATGTTGAGGGCTAGGTATACAGATCCGGTTAGGGTTCCGATTGGACCTAGGGTTAGGGCTATGTTGAGGGCTAGGTATACAGATCCGGTTAGGGTTCCGATTGGACCTAGGGTTAGGGTTATGTTGAGGGCTAGGTTTAGAGGTCCGGTTAGGGTTCCGATTGGACCTAGGGTTAGGGTTATGTTGAGGGCTAGGTTTAGAGATCCGGTTATGTTTCGGATTGGACCTAGGGTTAGGGTTATGTTGAGGGCTAGGGTTAGGGATCCGGTTAGGGTTACGATTGGACCTAGGGTTAGGTTTATGTTGAGGGCTAGGGTTAGAGATCCGGTTAGGGTTCCGATTGGACCTAGGGTTAGGGTTATGTTGAGGGCTAGGGATAGATATCCGGTTAGGGTTCCGATTGGACCTGGTATTAGGGTTATGTTGAGGGCTAGGGTTAGAGTTCCGGTTAGGGTTCCGATTGGACCTAGATTTAGGGTTATGTTGAGGGCTAGGGTTAGAGATCCGGTAAGGGTTACGGTTGGACCCAGGGTTAGTGTTGTGTTGAGGGCTAGGGTTAGAGATCCGGTTAGGGTTCTGATTGGACCTAGGGTTAGGGTTATGTGGAGGGCTAGGGTTCGAGTTCCGTTTACGGTTCCGATTGGACCTAGGGTTAGGGTTATGTTGAGGGCTAGGGTTAGAGATCAGGTTAGGGTTCCGATTGGACCTAGGGTTGGGGTTTTGTTGAGGGTTAGGGTTAGAGATCCGGTTAGGGTTCCGATTGGACCTAGGGTTAGGGTTATGTTGAGGGCTAGTGTTAGAGATCCGGTTAGGTTTCCGATTGGACCTAGGGTTAGGGTTATGTTGAGGCCTAGGTATACAGATCCGGTTAGCGTTCTGATTGGACCTAGGGTTAGGGTTATGTTGAGGGCTAGGGTTAGAGTTCCGTTTACGGTTCCGATTGGACCTAGGGTTAGGGTTATGTTGAGGGCTAGGGTTAGAGATCAGGTTAGGGTTCCGATTGGACCTAGGGTTAGGGTTATGTTGAGGGTTAGGGTTAGAGATCCGGTTAGGGTTCCGATTGGACCTAGGGTTAGGGTTATGTTGAGGGCTAGTGTTAGAGATCCGGTTAGGTTTCCTATTGGACCTAGGGTTAGAGTTATGTTGAGGGCTAGGTATACAGATCCGCTTAGGGTTCCGGTTGGACCTAGGGTTAGGGTTATGTTAAGGGCTAGGGTTAGAGATCCGGTTAGGTTTCCGATTGGACCTAGGGTTAGGGTTATGTTGAGGGCTAGGTATACAGATCCGTTTAGGGTTCCGATTGGACCTAGGGTTAGGGTTATGTTGAGGACTAGAGTTAGAGATCCGGTTAGGGTTCCGATTCGACCCAGGGTTAGGGTTATGTTGAGGGCTAGGGTTAGAGATCCGTTTAGGGTTCCGATTCGACCTAGGGTTAGGGTTATGTTGAGGGCTAGGGTTAGAGATCCGTTTAGGGTTCCGAATCGACCTAGGGTTAGGGTTATGTTGAGGGCGAGGGGTAGAGATCCCGTTAGGGTTCCGATTGGACCTAGGGTTAGGGTTATGTTGAGGGCTAGGGTTAGATATCCGGTTAGGGTTCCGATTGCACCTAGGGTTAATGGTTACCTTGAGGGCTAGGGTTAGATATCCATTTAGGGTTCCGATTGGACCTAGGGTTAGGGTTATGTTGAGGGCTAGGGTTAGAGATCCTGTTAGGGTTCCGATTGGGCTTAGGGTTAGGGTTATGTTGAGGGCTAGGGATAGATATCCGGTTAGGGTTCGGATTGGACCTAGGGTTAGGGTTATGTTGAGGGCTAGGGTTAGAGTTCCGGTTATGGTTCCGATTGGACCTAGGGTTAGGGTTATTTTGAGGGCTAGGGTTAGAGTTCCGGTTAGGGTTCCGATTGGACCTAGGGTTAGGGTTATGTTGAGGGCTAGGGTTAGAGATCCGGTTAGGGTTCCGATTGGACCCAGGGTTAGGGTTATGTTGAGGGCGAGGGTTAGAGATCTGGTTAGGGTTCCGAGTGGACCTAGGGTTAGGGTTATGTTGAGGGCTAGGGTTAGAGATCCGGTTAGGGTTCCGATTGGACCTAGGGTTAGGGTTATGTTGAGGGCTAGGTATACAGATCCGGTTAGGGTTCCGATTGGACCTAGGGTTAGGGTTATGTTGAGGGCTAGGGTTAGAGATCCGGTTAGGGTTCCGATTGGACCTAGGTTTAGGGTTATGTTGAGGGCTAGATATACAGATCCGGTTAGGGTTCCGATTGGACCTAGGGTTAGGGTTATGTTGAGGGCTAGGAATACAGATCCGGTTAGGGTTCCGATTGGACCTAGGGTTAGGGTTATGTTGAGGTCTAGGGTTAGAGTTCCGGTTAGGAATACGATTGGACCTAGGCTTAGGGTTATGTTTCGGGCTAGGTTTAGAGATCCGGTTATGTTTCGGATTGGACCTAGGGTTAGGGTTATGTTGAGGGCTAGGGTTAGAGATCCGGTTAGCGTTCCGATTGGACCTAGGGTTAGGGTTATGTTGACGGCGAGGGGTAGAGATCCCGTTAGGGTTCCGATTGGACCTAGGGTTTGGGTTATGTTGAGGGCTAGGGTTAGATATCCGGTTAGGGTTCCGATTGCACCTAGGGTTAATGGTTACGTGGAGGGCTAGGGTTAGATATCCATTTAGGGTTCCGATTGGACCTAGGGTTAGGGTAATGTTGAGGGCTAGGGTTAGAGATCCTGTTAGGGTTCCGATTGGACTTAGGGTTAGGGTTATGTTGAGGGCTAGGGATAGATATCCGGTTAGGGTTCGGATTGGACCTAGGGTTAGGGTTATGTTGAGGGCTAGGGTTAGAGTTCCGGTTAGGGTTCCGATTGGACCTAGGGTTAGGGTTATTTTGAGGGCTAGGGTTAGAGTTCCGGTTAGGGTTCCGATTGGACCTAGAGTTATGGTTATGTTGAGGGCTAGGGTTAGAGATCCGGTTAGGGTTCCGTTTGGACCTAGGGTTAGGGTAATGTTGAGGGCTAGGGTTAGAGATCCGGTTAGGGTTCCGATTGGACCTAGGGTTAGGGTTATGTTGAGGGCTAGGTTTAGAGATCCGGTTAGGGTTCCGATTGGACCTAGGGTTAGGGTTATGTTGAGGGCTAGGTATACAGATCCGGTTAGGGTTCCGATTGGACCTAGGGTTAGGGTTATGTTGAGGGCTAGGTATACAGATCCGGTTAGGGTTCCGATTGGACCTACGGTTAGGGTTATGTTGAGGGCTAGGTTTAGAGGTCCGGTTAGGGTTCCGATTGGACCTAGGGTTAGGGTTATGTTGAGGGCTAGGTTTAGAGATCCGGTTATGTTTCGGATTGGACCTAGGGTTAGGGTTATGTTGAGGGCTCGGGTTAGGGATCCGGTTAGGGTTACGATTGGACCTAGGGTTAGGGTTATGTTGAGGGCTAGGGTTAGAGATCCGGTTAGGGTTCCGATTGGACCTAGGGTTTGGGTTATGTTTAGGGCTAGGGATAGATATCCGCTTAGGGTTCCGATTGGACCTAGTGTTAGGGTTATGTTGAGGGCTACGGTTAGAGTTCCGGTTAGGGTTCCGATTGGACCTAGGGTTAGGGTTATGTTGAGGGGTAGGGTTAGAGATCCGGTTAGGGTTCCGATTGGACCTAGGGTTAGGGTTATGTTGAGGGTTAGGGTTAGAGATCCGGTTAGGGTTCCGATTGGACCTAGGGTTAGGGTTATGTTGAGGGCTAGGGTTAGAGTTCCGTTTACGATTCCGATTGGACCTAGGGTTAGGGTTATGTTGAGGGCTAGGTTTAGAGATCAGGTTCGGGTTCCGATTGGACCTAGGGTTAGGGTTATGTTGAGGGTTAGGGTTAGAGATCCGGTTAGGGTTCCGATTGGACCTAGGGTTAGGGTTATGTTGAGGGCTAGTGTTAGAGATCCGGTTAGGTTTCCTATTGGACCTAGGTTTAGGGTTATGTTGAGGGCTAGGTATACAGATCCGCTTAGGGTTCCGATTGGACCTAGGGTTAGGGTTATGTTAAGGCTTAGGGTTAGAGATCCGGTTAGGTTTCCGATTGGACCTAGGGTTAGGGTTATGTTGAGGGCTAGGTATACAGATCCGGTTAGGGTTCCGATTGGACCTAGGGTTAGGGTTATGTTGAGGACTAGGGTTAGAGATCCGGTTAGGGTTCCGATTCGAACTAGGGTTAGGGTTATGTTGAGGGCTAGGGTTAGAGATCCTTTTAGGGTTCCGATTCGACCTAGGGTTAGGGTTATGTTGAGGGCTAGGGTTAGAGATCCGTTTAGGGTTCCGATTGGACCTAGGGTTAGGGTTATGTTGAGGGCGAGGGGTAGAGATCCCGTTAGGGTTCCGATTGGACCTAGGGTTAGGGTTATGTTGAGGGCTAGGGTTAGATATCCGGTTAGGGTTCCGATTGCACCTAGGGTTAATGGTTACGTTGAGGGCTAGGGTTAGATATCCATTTAGGGTTCCGATTGGACCTAGGGTTAGGGTTATGTTGAGGGCTAGGGTTAGAGATCCTGTTAGGGTTCCGTTTGGACTTACGGTTAGGGTTATGTTGAGGGCTAGGGATAGATATCCGGTTAGGGCTCGGATTGGACCTATGGTTAGGGTTATGTTGAGGGCTAGGGTTAGAGTTCCGGTTAGGGTTCCGATTGGACCTAGGGTTAGGGTTATTTTGAGGGCTAGGGTTAGAGTTCCGGTTAGGGTTCCGATTGGACCTAGGGTCAGGGTTATGTTGAGGGCTAGGGTTAGAGATCCGGTTAGGGTTCCGATTGGACCTAGGGTTAGGGTTATGTTGAGGGCGAGGGTTAGAGATCCGTTTAGGGTTCCGAGTGGACCTAGGGTTAGGGTTATGTTGAGGGCTAGGGTTAGAGATCCGGTTAGTGTTCCGATTGGACCTAGGGTTAGGGTTATGTTGAGGACTAGGTATACAGATCCGGTTAGGGTTCCGATTGGGCCTAGGGTTAGGGTTATGTTGAGGGCTAGGTATACAGATCCGGTTAGGGTTCCGATTGGACCTAGGGTTAGGGTTATGTTGAGGGCTAGGGTTAGAGATCCGGTTAGGGTTCCGATTGGACCTAGGGTTAGGGTTATGTTGAGGGCTAGGTATAGAGATCCGGTTAGGGTTCCGATTGGACCTAGGGTTAGGGTTATGTTGAGGGCTAGGTATACAGATCCGGTTAGGGTTCCGATTGGTTCTAGGGTTAGGGTTATGTTGAGGGCTAGGTTTAGAGGTCCGCTTAGGGTTCCGATTGGACCTAGGGTTAGGGTTATGTTGAGGGCTAGGTTTAAAGATCCGGTTATGTTTCGGATTGGACCTAGGTTTAGGGTTATGTTGAGTGCTAGGGTTAGGGATCCGGTTAGGGTTACGATTGGACCTAGGGTTAGGTTTATGTTGAGGGCTAGGGTTAGAGATCCGGTTAGGGTTCCGATTGGACCTAGGGTTAGGGTTATGTTGAGGGCTAGGGATAGATATCCGGTTAGGGTTCCGATTGGACCTAGTGTTAGGGTTATGTTGAGGGCTAGGGTTAGAGTTCCGGTTAGGGTTCCGATTGGACCTAGGGTTAGGGTTATGTTGAGGGCTAGGTTTAGAGATCAGGTTCGGGTTCCGATTGGACCTAGGGTTAGGGTTATGTTGAGGGTTAGGGTTAGAGATCCGGTTAGGGTTCCGATTGGACCTAGGGTTAGGGTTATGTTGAGGGCTAGTGTTAGAGATCCGGTTAGGTTTCCTATTGGACCTAGGTTTAGGGTTATGTTGAGGGCTAGGTATACAGATCCGCTTAGGGTTCCGATTGGACCTAGGGTTAGGGTTATGTTAAGGCTTAGGGTTAGAGATCCGGTTAGGTTTCCGATTGGACCTAGGGTTAGGGTTATGTTGAGGGCTAGGTATACAGATCCGGTTAGGGTTCCGATTGGACCTATGGTTAGGGTTATGTTGAGGACTAGGGTTAGAGATCCGGTTAGGGTTCCGATTCGAACTAGGGTTAGGGTTATGTTGAGGGCTAGGGTTAGAGATCCTTTTAGGGTTCCGATTCGACCTAGGGTTAGGGTTATGTTGAGGGCTAGGGTTAGAGATCCGTTTAGGGTTCCGATTGGACCTAGGGTTAGGGTTATGTTGAGGGCGAGGGGTAGAGATCCCGTTAGGGTTCCGATTGGACCTAGGGTTAGGGTTATGTTGAGGGCTAGGGTTAGATATCCGGTTAGGGTTCCGATTGCACCTAGGGTTAATGGTTACGTTGAGGGCTAGGGTTAGATATCCATTTAGGGTTCCGATTGGACCTAGGGTTAAGGTTATGTTGAGGGCTAGGGTTAGAGATCCTGTTAGGGTTCCGTTTGGACTTACGGTTAGGGTTATGTTGAGGGCTAGGGATAGATATCCGGTTAGGGCTCGGATTGGACCTAGGGTTAGGGTTATGTTGAGGGCTACGGTTAGAGTTCCGGTTAGGGTTCCGATTGGACCTAGGGTTAGGGTTATTTTGAGGGCTAGGGTTAGAGTTCCGGTTAGGGTTCCGATTGGACCTAGGGTCAGGGTTATGTTGAGGGCTAGGGTTAGAGATCCGGTTAGGGTTCCGATTGGACCTAGGGTTAGGGTTATGTTGAGGGCGAGGGTTAGAGATCCGGTTAGGGTTCCGAGTGGACCTAGGGTTAGGGTTATGTTGAGGGCTAGGGTTAGAGATCCGGTTAGTGTTCCGATTGGACCTAGGGTTAGGGTTATGTTGAGGACTAGGTATACAGATCCGGTTAGGGTTCCGATTGGGCCTAGGGTTAGGGTTATGTTGAGGGCTAGGTATACAGATCCGGTTAGGGTTCCGATTGGACCTAGGGTTAGGGTTATGTTGAGGGCTAGGGTTAGAGATCCGGTTAGGGTTCCGATTGGACCTAGGGTTAGGGTTATGTTGAGGGCTAGGTATAGAGATCTGGTTAGGGTTCCGATTGGACCTAGGGTTAGGGTTATGTTGAGGGCTAGGTATACAGATCCGGTTAGGGTTCCGATTGGTCCTAGGGTTAGGGTTATGTTGAGGGCTAGGTTTAGAGGTCCGCTTAGGGTTCCGATTGGACCTAGGGTTAGGGTTATGTTGAGGGCTAGGTTTAAAGATCCGGTTATGTTTCGGATTGGACCTAGGTTTAGGGTTATGTTGAGTGCTAGGGTTAGGGATCCGGTTAGGGTTACGATTGGACCTAGGGTTAGGTTTATGTTGAGGGCTAGGGTTAGAGATCCGGTTAGGGTTCCGATTGGACCTAGGGTTAGGGTTATGTTGAGGGCTAGGGATAGATATCCGGTTAGGGTTCCGATTGGACCTAGTGTTAGGGTTATGTTGAGGGCTAGGGTTAGAGTTCCGGTTAGGGTTCCGATTGGACCTAGGGTTAGGGTTATGTTGAGGGCTAGGGTTAGAGATCCGGTAAGGGTTACGGTTGGACCCAGGGTTAGTGTTGTGTTGAGGGCTAGGGTTAGAGATCCGGTTAGGGTTCTGATTGGACCTAGGGTTAGGGTTATGTTGAGGGCTAGGGTTCGAGTTCCGTTTACGGTTCCGATTGGACCTAGGGTTAGGGTTATGTTGAGGGCTAGGGTTAGAGATCAGGTTAGGGTTCCGATTGGACCTAGGGTTAGGGTTATGTTGAGGGTTAGGGTTAGAGATCCGGTTAGGGTTCCGATTGGACCTAGGGTTAGGGTTATGTTGAGGGCTAGTGTTAGAGATCCGGTTAGGTTTCCGATTGGACCTAGGGTTAGGGTTATGTTGAGGCCTAGGTATACAGATCCGGTTAGCGTTCCGATTGGACCTAGGGTTAGGGTTATGTTGAGGGCTAGGGTTAGAGTTCCGTTTACGGTTCCGATTGGACCTAGGGTTAGGGTTATGTTGAGGGCTAGGGTTAGAGATCAGGTTAGGGTTCCGATTGGACCTAGGGTTGGGGTTATGTTGAGGGTTAGGGTTAGAGATCCGGTTAGGGTTCCGATTGGACCTAGGGTTAGGGTTATGTTGAGGGCTAGTGTTAGAGATCCGGTTAGGTTTCCTATTGGACTAGGGTTAGAGTAATGTTGAGGGCTAGGTATACAGATCCGCTTAGGGTTCCGATTGGACCTAGGGTTAGGGTTATGTTGAGGGCTAGGTATACAGATTTGTTTAGGGTTCCGATTGGATCTAGGGTTAGGCTTATGTTGAGGACTAGGGTTAGAGATCCGGTTAGGGTTCCGATTCGACCTAGGGTTAGGGTTATGTTGAGGGCTAGGGTTAGAGATCCGTTTAGGGTTCCGATTCGACCTACGGTTAGGGTTATGTTGAGGGCTAGGGTTAGAGATCCGTTTAGGGTTCCGATTGGACCTAGGGTTAGGGTTATGTTGAGGGCGAGGGGTAGAGATCCCGTTAGGGTTCCGAGTGGACCTAGGGTTAGGGTTATGTTGAGGGCTAGGGTTAGATATCCGGTTAGGGTTCCGATTGCACCTAGGGTTAATGGTTACGTTGAGGGCTAGGGTTAGATATCCTTTTAGGGTTCCGATTGGACCTAGGGTTAGGGTTATGTTGAGGGCTAGGGTTAGAGATCCTGTTAGGGTTCCGATTGGACTTAGGGTTAGGGTTATGTTGAGGGCTAGGGATAGATATCCGGTTAGGGTTCCGATTGGACCTAGGGTTAGGGTTATGTTGAGGGCTAGGGTTAGAGATCCTGTTAGGGTTCCGATTGGACTTAGGGTTAGGGTTATGTTGAGGGCTAGGGATAGATATCCGGTTAGGGTTCCGATTGGACCTAGGGTTTGGGTTATGTTGAGGGCTAGTGTTAGACATCCGGTTAGGTTTCCGATTGGACCTAGGGTTAGGGTTATGTTGAGGCCTAGGTATACAGATCCGGTTAGCGTTCCGATTGGACCTAGGGTTAGGGTTATGTTGAGGGCTAGGGTTAGAGTTCCGTTTACGGTTCCGATTGGACCTAGGGTTAGGGTTATGTTGAGGGCTAGGGTTAGAGATCAGGTTAGGGTTCCGATTGGACCTAGGGTTAGGGTTATGTTGAGGGTTAGGGTTAGAGATCCGTTTAGGGTTCCGATTGGATCTAGGGCTAGGGTTATGTTGAGGGCTAGTGTTAGAGATCTGGTTAGGTTTCCTATTGGACCTAGGGTTAGAGTGATGTTGAGGGCTTGGTATACAGATCCGCTTAGGGTTCCGATTGGACCTAGGGTTAGGGTTATGTTAAGGGCTAGGGTTAGAGATCCGGTTAGGTTTCCGATTGGACCTAGGGTTAGGGTTATGTTGAGGGCTAGGTATACAGATCCGTTTAGGGTTCCGATTGGACCTAGGGTTAGGGTTATGTTGAGGACTAGGGTTAGAGATCCCGTTAGGGTTCCGATTCGACCTAGGGTTAGGGTTATGTTGAGGGCTAGGGTTAGAGATCCGTTTAGGGTTCCGATTCGACCTAGGGTTAGTGTTATGTTGAGGGCTAGGGTTAGAGATCCGTTTAGGGTTCCGATTGGACCTAGGGTTAGGGTTATGTTGAGGGCTAGGGTTAGATATCCGGTTAGGGTTCCGATTGCACCTAGGGTTAATGGTTACGTTGAGGGCTAGGGTTAGATATCCATTTAGGGTTCCGATTGGACCTAGGGTTAGGGTTATGTTGAGGGCTAGGGTTAGAGATCCTGTTAGGGTTCCGATTGGACTTAGGGTTAGGGTTATGTTGAGGGCTAGGGATAGATATCCGGTTAGGGTTCGGATTGGACCTAGGGTTAGGGTTATGTTGAGGGCTAGGGTTAGAGATCAGGTTAGGGTTCCGATTGGACCTAGGGTTAGGGTTATGTTGAGGGTTAGGGTTAGAGATCCGGTTAGGGTTCCGATTGGACCTAGGGTTTGGGTTATGTTGAGGGCTAGTGTTAGAGATCCGGTTAGGTTTCCGATTGGACCTAGGGTTAGGGTTATGTTGAGGCCTAGGTATACAGATCCGGTTAGCGTTCCGATTGGACCTAGGGTTAGGGTTATGTTGAGGGCTAGGGTTAGAGTTCCGTTTACGGTTCCGATTGGACCTAGGGTTAGGGTTATGTTGAGGGCTAGGGTTAGAGATCAGGTTAGGGTTCCGATTGGACCTAGGGTTAGGGTTATATTGAGGGTTAAGGTTAGAGATCCGGTTAGGGTTCCCATTGGACCTAGGGCTAGGGTTATGTTGAGGGCTAGTGTTAGAGATCTGGTTAGGTTTCCTATTGGACCTAGGGTTAGAGTTATGTTGAGGGCTAGGTATACAGATCCGCTTAGGGTTCCGATTGGACCTAGGGTTAGGGTTATGTTAAGGGCTAGGGTTAGAGATCCGGTTAGGTTTCCGATTGGACCTAGGGTTAGGGTTATGTTGAGGGCTAGGTATACAGATCCGTTTTGGGTTCCGATTGGACCTAGGGTTAGGGTTATGTTGAGGACTAGGGTTAGAGATCCCGTTAGGGTTCCGATTCGACCTAGGGTTAGGGTTATGTTGAGGGCTAGGGTTAGAGATCCGTTTAGGGTTCCGATTCGACCTAGGGTTAGGGTTATGTTGAGGACTAGGGTTAGAGATCCGGTTAGGGTTCCGATTGGACCTAGGGTTAGGGTTATGTTGAGGGCTAGTGTTAGAGATCCGGTTAGGTTTCCGATTGGACCTAGGGTTAGGGTTATGTTGAGGCCTAGGTATACAGATCCGGTTAGCGTTCTGATTGGACCTAGGGTTAGGGTTATGTTGAGGGCTAGGGTTAGAGTTCCGTTTACGGTTCCGATTGGACCTAGGGTTAGGGTTATGTTGAGGGCTAGGGTTAGAGATCAGGTTAGGGTTCCGATTGGACCTAGGGTTAGGGTTATGTTGAGGGTTAGGGTTAGAGATCCGGTTAGGGTTCCGATTGGACCTAGGGTTAGGGTTATGTTGAGGGCTAGTGTTAGAGATCCGGTTAGGTTTCCTATTGGACCTAGGGTTAGAGTTATGTTGAGGGCTAGGTATACAGATCCGCTTAGGGTTCCGGTTGGACCTAGGGTTAGGGTTATGTTAAGGGCTAGGGTTAGAGATCCGGTTAGGTTTCCGATTGGACCTAGGGTTAGGGTTATGTTGAGGGCTAGGTATACAGATCCGTTTAGGGTTCCGATTGGACCTAGGGTTAGGGTTATGTTGAGGACTAGAGTTAGAGATCCGGTTAGGGTTCCGATTCGAACTAGGGTTAGGGTTATGTTGAGGGCTAGGGTTAGAGATCCGTTTAGGGTTCCGATTCGACCTAGGGTTAGGGTTATGTTGAGGGCTAGGGTTAGAGATCCGTTTAGGGTTCCGAATCGACCTAGGTTTAGGGTTATGTTGAGGGCGAGGGGTAGAGATCCCGTTAGGGTTCCGATTGGACCTAGGGTTAGGGTTATGTTGAGGGCTAGGGTTAGATATCCGGTTAGGGTTCCGATTGCACCTAGGGTTAATGGTTACCTTGAGGGCTAGGGTTAGATATCCATTTAGGATTCCGATTGGACCTAGGGTTAGGGTTATGTTGAGGGCTAGGGTTAGAGATCCTGTTAGGGTTCCGATTGGACTTAGGGTTAGGGTTATGTTGAGGGCTAGGGATAGATATCCGGTTAGGGTTCGGATTGGACCTAGGGTTAGGGTTATGTTGAGGGCTAGGGTTAGAGTTCCGGTTAGGGTTCCGATTGGACCTAGGGTTAGGGTTATTTTGAGGGCTAGGGTTAGAGTTCCGGTTAGGGTTCCGATTTGACCTAGGGTTAGGGTTATGTTGAGGGCTAGGGTTAGAGATCCGGTTAGGGTTCCGATTGGACCCAGGGTTAGGGTTATGTTGAGGGCGAGGGTTAGAGATCTGGTTAGGGTTCCGAGTGGACCTAGGGTTAGGGTTATGTTGAGGGCTAGGGTTAGAGATCCGGTTAGGGTTCCGATTGGACCTAGGGTTAGGGTTATGTTGAGGGCTAGGTATACAGATCCGGTTAGGGTTCCGATTGGACCTAGGGTTAGGGTTATGTTGAGGGCTAGGTATACAGATCCGGTTAGGGTTCCGATTGGACCTAGGGTTAGGGTTATGTTGAGGGCTAGGGTTAGAGATCCGGTTAGGGTTCCGATTGGACCTAGGTTTAGGGTTATGTTGAGGGCTAGATATACAGATCCGGTTAGGGTTCCGATTGGACCTAGGGTTAGGGTTATGTTGAGGGCTAGGAATACAGATCCGGTTAGGGTTCCGATTGGACCTAGGGTTAGGGTTATGTTGAGGTCTAGGGTTAGAGTTCCGGTTAGGAATACGATTGGACCTAGGGTTAGGGTTATGTTTAGGGCTAGGTTTAGAGATCCGGTTATGTTTCGGATTGGACCTAGGGTTAGGGTTATGTTGAGGGCTAGGGTTAGAGATCCGGTTAGCGTTCCGATTGGACCTAGGGTTAGGGTTATGTTGACGGCGAGGGGTAGAGATCCCGTTAGGGTTCCGATTGGACCTAGGGTTTGGGTTATGTTGAGGGCTAGGGTTAGATATCCGGTTAGGGTTCCGATTGCACCTAGGGTTAATGGTTACGTGGAGGGCTAGGGTTAGATATCCATTTAGGGTTCCGATTGGACCTAGGGTTAGGGTAATGTTGAGGGCTAGGGTTAGAGATCCTGTTAGGGTTCCGATTGGACTTAGGGTTAGGGTTATGTTGAGGGCTAGGGATAGATATCCGGTTAGGGTTCGGATTGGACCTAGGGTTAGGGTTATGTTGAGGGCTAGGGTTAGAGTTCCGGTTAGGGTTCCGATTGGACCTAGGGTTAGGGTTATTTTGAGGGCTAGGGTTAGAGTTCCGGTTAGGGTTCCGATTGGACCTAGGGTTATGGTTATGTTGAGGGCTAGGGTTAGAGATCCGGTTAGGGTTCCGTTTGGACCTACGTTTAGGGTAATGTTGAGGGCTAGGGTTAGAGATCCGGTTAGGGTTCCGATTGGACCTAGGGTTAGGGTTATGTTGAGGGCTAGGTTTAGAGATCCGGTTAGGGTTCCGATTGGACCTAGGGTTAGGGTTATGTTGAGGGCTAGGTATACAGATCCGGTTAGGGTTCCGATTGGACCTAGGGTTAGGGTTATGTTGAGGGCTAGGTATACAGATCCGGTTAGGGTTCCGATTGGACCTAGGGTTAGGGTTATGTTGAGGGCTAGGTTTAGAGGTCCGGTTAGGGTTCCGATTGGACCCAGGGTTAGGGTTATGTTGAGGGCTAGGGTTAGAGATCCGTTTAGGGTTCCGATTCGACCTAGGGTTAGGGTTATGTTGAGGGCTAGGGTTAGAGATCCGTTTAGGGTTCCGAATCGACCTAGGGTTAGGGTTATGTTGAGGGCGAGGGGTAGAGATCCCATTAGGGTTCCGATTGGACCTAGGGTTAGGGTTATGTTGAGGGCTAGGGTTAGATATCCGGTTAGGGTTCCGATTGCACCTAGGGTTAATGGTTACCTTGAGGGCTAGGGTTAGATATCCATTTAGGGTTCCGATTGGACCTAGGGTTAGGGTTATGTTGAGGGCTAGGGTTAGAGATCCTGTTAGGGTTCCGATTGGACTTAGGGTTAGGGTTATGTTGAGGGCTAGGGATAGATATCCGGTTAGGGTTCGGATTGGACCTAGGGTTAGGGTTAAGTTGAGGGCTAGGGTTAGAGTTCCGGTTAGGGTTCCGATTGGACCTAGGGTTAGGGTTATTTTGAGGGCTAGGGTTAGAGTTCCGGTTAGGGTTCCGATTGGACCTAGGGTTAGGGTTATGTTGAGGGCTAGGGTTAGAGATCCGGTTAGAGTTCCGATTGGACCCAGGGTTAGGGTTATGTTGAGGGCGAGGGTTAGAGATCTGGTTAGGGTTCCGAGTGGACCTAGGGTTAGGGTTATGTTGAGGGCTAGGGTTAGAGATCCGGTTAGGGTTCCGATTGGACCTAGGGTTAGGGTTATGTTGAGGGCTAGGTATACAGATCCGGTTAGGGTTCCGATTGGACCTAGGGTTAGGGTTATGTTGAGGGCTAGGTATACAGATCCGGTTAGGGTTCCGATTGGACCTAGGGTTAGGGTTATGTTGAGGGCTAGGGTTAGAGATCCGGTTAGGGTTCCGATTGGACCTAGGTTTAGGGTTATGTTGAGGGCTAGATATACAGATCCGGTTAGGGTTCCGATTGGACCTAGGGTTAGGGTTATGTTGAGGGCTAGGAATACAGATCCGGTTAGGGTTCCGATTGGACCTAGGGTTAGGGTTATGTTGAGGTCTAGGGTTAGAGTTCCGGTTAGGAATACGATTGGACCTAGGGTTAGGGTTATGTTTAGGGCTAGGTTTAGAGATCCGGTTATGTTTCGGATTGGACCTAGGGTTAGGGTTATGTTGAGGGCTAGGGTTAGAGATCCGGTTAGCGTTCCGATTGGACCTAGGGTTAGGGTTATGTTGACGGCGAGGGGTAGAGATCCCGTTAGGGTTCCGATTGGACCTAGGGTTTGGGTTATGTTGAGGGCTAGGGTTAGATAACCGGTTAGGGTTCCGATTGCACCTAGGGTTAATGGTTACGTGGAGGGCTAGGGTTAGATATCCATTTAGGGTTCCGATTGGACCTAGGGTTAGGGTAATGTTGAGGGCTAGGGTTAGAGATCCTGTTAGGGTTCCGATTGGACTTAGGGTTAGGGTTATGTTGAGGGCTAGGGATAGATATCCGGTTAGGGTTCGGATTGGACCTAGGGTTAGGGTTATGTTGAGGGCTAGGGTTAGAGTTCCGGTTAGGGTTCCGATTGGACCTAGGGTTAGGGTTATTTTGAGGGCTAGGGTTAGAGTTCCGGTTAGGGTTCCGATTGGACCTAGGGTTATGGTTATGTTGAGGGCTAGGGTTAGAGATCCGGTTAGGGTTCCGTTTGGACCTAGGGTTAGGGTAATGTTGAGGGCTAGGGTTAGAGATCCGGTTAGGGTTCCGATTGGACCTAGGGTTAGGGTTATGTTGAGGGCTAGGTTTAGAAATCCGGTTAGGGTTCCGATAGGACCTAGGGTTAGGGTTATGTTGAGGGCTAGGTATACAGATCCGGTTAGGGTTCCGATTGGACCTAAGGTTAGGGTTATGTTGAGGGCTAGGTATACAGATCCGGTTAGGGTTCCGATTGGACCTAGGGTTAGGGTTATGTTGAGGGCTAGGTTTAGAGGTCCGGTTAGGGTTCCGATTGGACCCAGGGTTAGGGTTATGTTGAGGGCTAGGGTTAGAGATCCGGTTAGGGTTCCGATTGGACCTAGGGTTAGGGTTATGTTGAGGGCTAGGTTTAGAGATCCGGTTAGGGTTCCGATTGGACCTAGGGTTAGGGTTATGTTGAGGGCTAGGGTTAGAGATCCGTTTAGGGTTCCGATTCGACCTAGGGTTAGGGTTATGTTGAGGGCTAGGGTTAGAGATCCGTTTAGGGTTCCGAATCGACCTAGGGTTAGGGTTATGTTGAGGGCGAGGGGTAGAGATCCCGTTAGGGTTCCGATTGGACCTAGGGTTAGGGTTATGTTGAGGGCTAGGGTTAGATATCCGGTTAGGGTTCCGATTGCACCTAGGGTTAATGGTTACCTTGAGGGCTAGGGTTAGATATCCATTTAGGGTTCCGATTGGACCTAGGGTTAGGGTTATGTTGAGGGCTAGGGTTAGAGATTGTGTTAGGGTTCCGATTGGACTTAGGGTTAAGGTTATGTTGAGGGCTAGGGATAGATATCCGGTTAGGGTTCGGATTGGACCTAGGGTTAGGGTTATGTTGAGGGCTAGGGTTAGAGTTCCGGTTAGGGTTCCGATTGGACCTAGGGTTAGGGTTATTTTGAGGGCTAGGGTTAGAGTTCCGGTTAGGGTTCCGATTGGACCTAGGGTTAGGGTTATGTTGAGGGCTAGGGTTAGAGATCCGGTTAGGGTTCCGATTGGACCCAGGGTTAGGGTTATGTTGAGGGCGAGGGTTAGAGATCTGGTTAGGGTTCCGAGTGGACCTAGGGTTAGGGTTATGTTGAGGGCTAGGGTTAGAGATCCGGTTAGGGTTCCGATTGGACCTAGGGTTAGGGTTATGTTGAGGGCTAGGTATACAGATCCGGTTAGGGTTCCGATTGGACCTAGGGTTAGGGTTATGTTGAGGGCTAGGTATACAGATCCGGTTAGGGTTCCGATTGGACCTAGGGTTAGGGTTATGTTGAGGGCTAGGGTTAGAGATCCGGTTAGGGTTCCGATTGGACCTAGGTTTAGGGTTATGTTGAGGGCTAGATATACAGATCCGGTTAGGGTTCCGATTGGACCTAGGGTTAGGGTTATGTTGAGGGCTAGGAATACAGATCCGGTTAGGGTTCCGATTGGACCTAGGGTTAGGGTTATGTTGAGGTCTAGGGTTAGAGTTCCGGTTAGGAATACGATTGGACCTAGGGTTAGGGTTATGTTTAGGGCTAGGTTTAGAGATCCGGTTGTTTCGGATTGGACCTAGGGTTAGGGTTATGTTGAGGGCTAGGGTTAGAGATCCGGTTAGCGTTCCGATTGGACCTAGGGTTAGGGTTATGTTGACGGCGAGGGGTAGAGATCCCGTTAGGGTTCCGATTGGACCTAGGGTTTGGGTTATGTTGAGGGCTAGGGTTAGATAACCGGTTAGGGTTCCGATTGCACCTAGGGTTAATGGTTACGTGGAGGGCTAGGGTTAGATATCCATTTAGGGTTCCGATTGGACCTAGCGTTAGGGTAATGTTGAGGGCTAGGGTTAGAGATCCTGTTAGGGTTCCGATTGGACTTAGGGTTAGGGTTATGTTGAGGGCTAGGGATAGATATCCGGTTAGGGTTCGGATTGGACCTAGGGTTAGGGTTATGTTGAGGGCTAGGGTTAGAGTTCCGGTTAGGGTTCCGATTGGACCTAGGGTTAGGGTTATTTTGAGGGCTAGGGTTAGAGTTCCGGTTAGGGTTCCGATTGGACCTAGGGTTATGGTTATGTTGAGGGCTAGGGTTAGAGATCCGGTTAGGGTTCCGTTTGGACCTAGGGTTAGGGTAATGTTGAGGGCTAGGGTTAGAGATCCGGTTAGGGTTCCGATTGGACCTAGGGTTAGGGTTATGTTGAGGGCTAGGTTTAGAGATCCGGTTAGGGTTCCGATTGGACCTAGGGTTAGGGTTATGTTGAGGGCTAGGTATACAGATCCGGTTAGGGTTCCGATTGGACCTAGGGTTAGGGTTATGTTGAGGGCTAGGTATACAGATCCGGTTAGGGTTCCGATTGGACCTAGGGTTAGGGTTATGTTGAGGGCTAGGTTTAGAGGTCCGGTTAGGGTTCCGATTGGACCCAGGGTTAGGGTTATGTTGAGGGCTAGGGTTAGAGATCCGGTTAGGGTTCCGATTGGACCTAGGGTTAGGGTTATGTTGAGGGCTAGGTTTAGAGATCCGGTTAGGGTTCCGATTGGACCTAGGGTTAGGGTTATGTTGAGGGCTAGGTATACAGATCCGGTTAGGGTTCCGATTGGACCTAGGGTTAGGGTTATGTTGAGGGCTAGGTATACAGATCCGGTTAGGGTTCCGATTGGACCTAGGGTTAGGGTTATGTTGAGGGCTAGGGTTAGAGATCCGGTTAGGGTTCCGATTGGACCTAGGGTTAGGGTTATGTTGAGGGCTAGGTATACAGATCCGGTTAGGGTTCCGATTGGACCTAGGGTTAGGGTTATGTTGAGGGCTAGGTATACAGATCCGGTTAGGGTTCCGATTGGACCTAGCGTTAGGGTTATGTTGAGGGCTAGGTTTAGAGGTCCGGTTAGGGTTCCGATTGGACCTAGGGTTAGGGTTATGTTGAGGGCTAGGTTTAGAGATCCGGTTATGTTTCGGATTGGACCTAGGTTTAGGGTTATGTTGAGTGCTACGGTTAGGGATCCGGTTAGGGTTACGATTGGACCTAGGGTTAGGTTTATGTTGAGGGCTAGGGTTAGAGATCCGGTTAGGGTTCCGATTGGACCTAGGGTTAGGGTTATGTTGAGGGCTAGGGATAGATATCCGGTTAGGGTTCCGATTCGACCTAGTGTTAGGGTTATGTTGAGGGCTAGGGTTAGAGTTCCGGTTAGGGTTCCGATTGGACCCAGGGTTAGGGTTATGTTGAGGGCTAGGGTTAGAGATCCGGTAAGGGTTACGGTTGGACCCAGGGTTAGTGTTGTGTTGAGGGCTAGGGTTAGAGATCCGGTTAGGGTTCTGATTGGACCTAGGGTTAGGGTTATGTTGAGGGCTAGGGTTCGAGTTCCGTTTACGGTTCCGATTGGACCTATGGTTAGGGTTATGTTGAGGGCTAGGGTTAGAGATCAGGTTAGGGTTCCGATTGGACCTAGGGTTAGGGTTATGTTGAGGGTTAGGGTTAGAGATCCGGTTAGGGTTCCGATTGGAGCTAGGGTTAGGGTTATGTTGAGGGCTAGTGTTAGAGATCCGGTTAGGTTTCCGATTGGACCTAGGGTTAGGGTTATGTTGAGGCCTAGGTATACAGATCCGGTTAGCGTTCCGATTGGACCTAGGGTTAGGGTTATGTTGAGGGCTAGGGTTAGAGTTCCGTTTACGGTTCCGATTGGACCTAGGGTTAGGGTTATGTTGAGAGCTAGGGTTAGAGATTAGGTTAGGGTTCCGATTCGACCTAGGGTTAGGGTTATGTTGAGGGTTAGGGTTAGAGATCCGGTTAGGGTTCCGATTGGACCTAGGGTTAGGGTTATGTTGAGGGCTAGTGTTAGAGATCCGGTTAGGTTTCCTATTGGACCTAGGGTTAGAGTTATGTTGAGGGCTAGGTATACAGATCCGCTTAGGGTTCCGATTGGACCTAGGGTTAGGGTTATGTTAAGGGCTAGGGTTAGAGATCCGGTTAGGTTTCCGATTGGACCTAGGGTTAGGGTTATGTTGAGGGCTAGGTATACAGATCCGTTTAGGGTTCCGATTGGATCTAGGGTTAGGGTTATGTTGAGGACTAGGGTTAGAGATCCGGTTAGGGTTCCGATTCGACCTAGGGTTAGGGTTATGTTGAGGGCTAGGGTTAGAGATCCGTTTAGGGTTCCGATTCGACCTAGGGTTAGGGTTATGTTGAGGGCTAGGGTTAGAGATCCGTTTAGGGTTCCGATTGGACCTAGGGTTAGGGTTATGTTGAGGGCGAGGGGTAGAGATCCCGTTAGGGTTCCGATGGGACCTAGGGTTAGGGTTATTTTGAGGGCTAGGGTTAGAGTTCCGGTTAGGGTTCCGATTGGACCTAGGGTTAGGGTTATGTTGAGGGTTAGGTTTAGAGATCCGATTAGGGTTCCGATTGGACCTCGGGTTAGGGTTATGTTGAGGGCGAGGGGTAGAGATCCGGTTAGGGTTCGGATTGGTCCTTGGGTTAGGGTTATGTTGAGGGCTAGGGTTAGGGATCCGGTTAAGGTTCCGATTGGGCCTAGGGTTAGGGTTACGTTCAAGGGAAGGGTTAAATATCCATTTAGGGTTACGATTGGTCCTAAGGTTATGGTTATGTTGAGGGCAAGGGTTAGAGTTCCGTTTAGGGTTCCGATTGGACCTAGGGTTAGTTTTATGTTGAGGGCTAGGGTTAGAGATCCGTTTAGGGTTCCGATTGGACCTAGGGTTAGGGTTATGTTGAGGGCTAGGGTTAGAGATCCGGTTAGGGTTCCGATTGGACCTACGGTTAGGGTTAATTTGAGGGCTAGGGTTAGAGATCCGGTTAGGTTTCCGATTAGACCTAGGGTTAGGGTTATGTTGAGGGCTAGGTTAGAGATCCGGTTAGGGTTCCGATTGGACCTAGGGTTAGGGTTAAGTTGAGGGCTAGGGTTAGAGATCCGGTTAGGGTTCCGATTGGACTTAGGGTTAGGGTTATGTTGAGGGCTAGGGATAGATATCCGTTTTGGGTTCCGATTGGACCTAGGGTTAGGGTTATGTTGAGGGCTAGGGTTATAATTCCGGTTAGGGTTCCGATTGGACCTAGGGTTAGTGTTATTTTGAGGGCTAGGGTTAGAGTTCCGGTTAGGGTTCCTATTGGACCTAGGGTTAGGGTTATGTTGAGGACTAGGGTTAGAGATCCGGTAAGGGTTACGGTTGGACCCAGGGTTAGTGTTGTGTTGAGGACTAGGGTTAGAGATCCGGTTAGGGTTCTGATTGGACCTAGGGTTAGGGTTATGTTGAGGGCTAGGGTTAGAGTTCCGTTTACGGTTCCGATTGCACCTAGGGTTAGGGTTATGTTGAGGGCTAGGGTTAGAGATGAGGTTAGGGTTCCGATTGGACCTAGGGTTAGGGTTATGTTGAGGGTTAGGGTTAGAGATCCGGTTAGGGTTCCGATTGGACCTAGGGTTAGGGTTATGTTGAGGGCTAATGTTAGAGATCCGGTTAGGTTTCCGATTGGACCTAGGATTAGGGTTATGTTGAGGCCTAGGTATACAGATCCGGTTAGGGTTCCGATTGGACCTAGGGTTAGGGTTATGTTGAGGGCTAGAGTTAGCGTTCCGTTTACGGTTTCGATTGGACCTAGGGTTAGGGTTATGTTGAGGGCTAGGGTTAGAGATCAGGTTAGGGTTCCGATTGGACCTAGGGTTAGGGTTATGTTGAGGGTTAGGTTTAGAGATCCGGTTAGGGTTCCGATTGGACCTAGGGTTAGGGGTATGTTGAGGGCAAGGTATACAGATCCGGTTAGGGTTCTGATTGGACCTAGGGTTAAGGTTATGTTAAGGGCTAGGGTTAGAGATCCGGTTAGGTTTCCGATTCGACCTAGGGTTAGGGTTATGTTGAGGGCTAGGTATACAGATCCGATTAGGGTTCCGATTGGACCTAGGGTTAGGGTTATGTTGAGGACTAGGGTTAGAGATCCGGTTAGGGTTCCGATTCGACCTAGATTTAGGGTTATGTGGAGGGCTAGGGTTAGAGATCCGGTTAGGGTTCCGATTCGACCTAGGGTTAGGGTTATGTTGAGGGCTAGGGATAGATATCTGGTTAGGGTTCCGATTGGACCTAGGGTTAGGGTTATTTTGAGGGCTAGGTTCAGAGATCCGGTTAGGGTTCCGATTGGACCTAGGGTTAGGGTTATGTTGAGGGCTAGGGTTAGAGATCCGGTTAGGGTTCCGATTGGACCTAGGGTTAGGGTTATGTTGAGGGCGAGGGTTAGAGATCCGGTTAGGGTTCCGAGTGGACCTAGGGTTAGGGTTATGTTGAGGGCTAGGGTTAGAGATCCGGTTAGGGTTCCGATTGGACCTAGGGTTAGGGTTATGTTGAGGGCTAGGGTTAGAGATCCGGTTAGGGTTCCGATTGGACCTAGGGTTAGGGTTATGCTGAGGGCTAGGTATACAGATCAGGTTAGGGTTCCGATTGGACCTAGGGTTAGGGTTATGTTGAGGGCTAGGTATACAGATCCGGTTAGGGTTCCGATTGGACCTAGGGTTAGGGTTATGTTGAGGGCTAGGTTTAGAGGTCCGGTTAGGGTTCCGATTGGACCTAGGGTTAGGGTTATGTTGAGGGCTAGGTTTAGAGATCCTGTTATGTTTCGGATTGGACCTAGGGTTAGGGTTATGTTGAGGGCTAGGGTTAGAGTTCCGGTTAGGGTTCCGATTGGACCTAGGGTTAGGGTTATGTTGAGGGCTAGGGTTAGAGTTCCGGTTAGGGTTCCGATTGGACCTAGGGTTAGGGTTATTTTGAGTGCTAGGGTTAGAGTTCCGGTTAGGAATACGATTGGACCTAGGGTTAGGGTTATGTTTAGGGCTAGGTTTAGAGATCCGGTTATGTTTCGGATTGGACCTAGGGTTAGGGTTATGTTGAGGGCTAGGGTTAGAGATCCGGTTAGCGTTCCGATTGGACCTAGGGTTAGGGTTATGTTGACGGCGAGGGGTAGAGATCCCGTTAGGGTTCCGATTGGACCTAGGGTTTGGGTTATGTTGAGGGCTAGGGTTAGATAACCGGTTAGGGTTCCGATTGCACCTAGGGTTAATGGTTACGTGGAGGGCTAGGGTTAGATATCCATTTAGGGTTCCGATTGGACCTAGGGTTATGGTTATGTTGAGGGCTAGGGTTAGAGATCCGGTTAGGGTTCCGTTTGGACCTAGGGTTAGGGTAATGTTGAGGGCTAGGGTTAGAGATCCGGTTAGGGTTCCGATTGGACCTAGGGTTAGGGTTATGTTGAGGGCTAGGTTTAGAGATCCGGTTAGGGTTCCGATTGGACCTAGGGTTAGGGTTATGTTGAGGGCTAGGTATACAGATCCGGTTAGGGTTCCGATTGGACCTAGGGTTAGGGTTATGTTGACGGCTAGGTATACAGATCCGGTTAGGGTTCCGATTGGACCTAGGGTTAGTGTTATGTTGAGGGCTAGGTTTAGAGGTCCGGTTAGGGTTCCGATTGGACCCAGGGTTAGGGTTATGTTGAGGGCTAGGGTTAGAGATCCGGTTAGGGTTCCGATTGGACCTAGGGTTAGGGTTATGTTGAGGGCTAGGTTTAGAGATCCGGTTAGGGTTCCGATTGGACCTAGGGTTAGGGTTATGTTGAGGGCTAGGTATACAGATCCGGTTAGGGTTCCGATTGGACCTAGGGTTAGGGTTATGTTGAGGGCTAGGTATACAGATCCGGTTAGGGTTCCGATTGGACCTAGGGTTAGGGTTATGTTGAGGGCTAGGGTACGAGATCCGGTTAGGGTTCCGATTGGACCTAGGGTTAGGGTTATGTTGAGGGCTAGGTATACAGATCCGGTTAGGGTTCCGATTGGACCTAGGGTTAGGGTTATGTTGAGGGCTAGGTATACAGATCCGGTTAGGGTTCCGATTGGACCTAGCGTTAGGGTTATGTTGAGGGCTAGGTTTAGAGGTCCGGTTAGGGTTCCGATTGGACCTAGGGTTAGGGTTATGTTGAGGGCTAGGTTTAGAGATGCGGTTATGTTTCGGATTGGACCTAGGTTTAGGGTTATGTTGAGTGCTACGGTTAGGGATCCGGTTAGGGTTACGATTGGACCTAGGGTTAGGTTTATGTTGAGGGCTAGGGTTAGAGATCCGGTTAGGGTTCCGATTGGACCTAGGGTTAGGGTTATGTTGAGGGCTAGGGATAGATATCCGGTTAGGGTTCCGATTGGACCTAGTGTTAGGGTTATGTTGAGGGCTAGGGTTAGAGTTCCGGTTAGGGTTCCGATTGGACCCAGGGTTAGGGTTATGTTGAGGGCTAGGGTTAGAGATCCGGTAAGGGTTACGGTTGGACCCAGGGTTAGTGTTGTGTTGAGGGCTAGGGTTAGAGATCCGGTTAGGGTTCTGATTGGACTTAGGGTTAGGGTTATGTTGAGGGCTAGGGTTCGAGTTCCGTTTACGGTTCCGATTGGACCTATGGTTAGGGTTATGTTGAGGGCTAGGGTTAGAGATCAGGTTAGGGTTCCGATTGGACCTAGGGTTAGGGTTATGTTGAGGGTTAGGGTTAGAGATCCGGTTAGGGTTCCGATTGGAGCTAGGGTTAGGGTTATGTTGAGGGCTAGTGTTAGAGATCCGGTTAGGTTTCCGATTGGACCTAGGGTTAGGGTTATGTTGAGGCCTAGGTATACAGATCCGGTTAGCGTTCCGATTGGACCTAGGGTTAGGGTTATGTTGAGGGCTAGGGTTAGAGTTCCGTTTACGGTTCCGATTGGACCTAGGGTTAGGGTTATTTTGAGAGCTAGGGTTAGAGATTAGGTTAGGGTTCCGATTCGACCTAGGGTTAGGGTTATGTTGAGGGTTAGGGTTAGAGATCCGGTTAGGGTTCCGATTGGACCTAGGGTTAGGGTTATGTTGAGGGCTAGTGTTAGAGATCCGGTTAGGTTTCCTATTGGACCTAGGGTTAGAGTTATGTTGAGGGCTAGGTATACAGATCCGCTTAGGGTTCCGATTGGACCTAGGGTTAGGGTTATTTTGAGGGCTAGGGTTAGAGTTCCGGTTAGGGTTCCGATTGGACCTAGGGTTAGGGTTATGTTGAGGGTTAGGTTTAGAGATCCGATTAGGGTTCCGATTGGACCTCGGGTTAGGGTTATGTTGAGGGCGAGGGGTAGAGATCCGCTTAGGGTTCGGATTGGTCCTTGGGTTAGGGTTATGTTGAGGGCTAGGGTTAGGGATCCGGTTAAGGTTCCGATTGGGCCTAGGGTTAGGGTTACGTTCAAGGGAAGGGTTAAATATCCATTTAGGGTTCCGATTGGTCCTAAGGTTATGGTTATGTTGAGGGCAAGGGTTAGAGTTCCGTTTAGGGTTCCGATTGGACCTAGGGTTAGTTTTATGTTGAGGGCTAGGGTTAGAGATCCGTTTAGGGTTCCGATTGGACCTAGGGTTAGGGTTATGTTGAGGGCTAGGGTTAGAGATCCGGTTAGGGTTCCGATTGGACCTAGGGTTAGGGTTAATTTGAGGACTAGGGTTAGAGATCCGGTTAGGTTTCCGATTAGACCTAGGGTTAGGGTTATGTTGAGGGCTAGGTTAGAGATCCGGTTAGGGTTCCGATTGGACCTAGGGTTAGGGTTATGTTGAGGGCTAGGGTTAGAGATCTGGTTAGGGTTCCGATTGGACTTAGGGTTAGGGTTATGTTGAGGGCTAGGGATAGATATCCGTTTTGGGTTCCGATTGGACCTAGGGTTAGGGTTATGTTGAGGGCTAGGGTTATAATTCCGGTTAGGGTTCCGATTGGACCTAGGGTTAGGGTTATTTTGAGGGCTAGGGTTAGAGTTCCGGTTAGGCTTCCTATTGGACCTAGGGTTAGGGTTATGTTGAGGACTAGGGTTAGAGATCCGGTAAGGGTTACGGTTGGACCCAGGGTTAGTGTTGTGTTGAGGACTAGGGTTAGAGATCCGGTTAGGGTTCTGATTGGACCTAGGGTTAGGGTTATGTTGAGGGCTAGGGTTAGAGTTCCGTTTACGGTTCCGATTGCACCTAGGGTTAGGGTTATGTTGAGGGCTAGGGTTAGAGATGAGGTTAGGGTTCCGATTGGACCTAGGGTTAGGGTTATGTTGAGGGTTAGGGTTAGAGATCCGGTTAGGGTTCCGATTGGACCTAGGGTTAGGGTTATGTTGAGGGCTAATGTTAGAGATCCGGTTAGGTTTCCGATTGGACCTAGGGTTAGGGTTATGTTGAGGCTTAGGTATACAGATCCGGTTAGGGTTCCGATTGGACCTAGGGTTAGGGTTATGTTGAGGGCTAGAGTTAGCGTTCCGTTTACGGTTTCGATTGGACCTAGGGTTAGGGTTATGTTGAGGGCTAGGGTTAGAGATCAGGTTAGGGTTCCGATTGGACCTAGGGTTAGGGTTATGTTGAGGGTTAGGGTTAGAGATCCGGTTAGGGTTCCGATTGGACCTAGGGTTAGGGTTATGTTGAGGGCTAGTGTTAGAGATCCGGTTAGGTTTCCGATTGGACCTAGGGTTAGGGGTATGTTGAGGGCAAGGTATACAGATCCGGTTAGGGTTCTGATCGGACCTAGGGTTAAGGTTATGTTAAGGGCTAGGGTTAGAGATCCGGTTAGGTTTCCGATTCGACCTAGGGTTAGGGTTATGTTGAGGGCTAGGTATACAGATCCGATTAGGGTTCCGATTGGACCTAGGGTTAGGGTTATGTTGAGGACTAGGGTTAGAGATCCGGTTAGGGTTCCGATTCGACCTAGATTTAGGGTTATGTGGAGGGCTAGGGTTAGAGTTCCGGTTAGGGTTCCGATTCGACCTAGGGTTAGGGTTATGTTGAGGGCTAGGGATAGATATCTGGTTAGGGTTCCGATTGGACCTAGGGTTAGGGTTATTTTGAGGGCTAGGTTCAGAGATCCGGTTAGGGTTCCGATTGGACCTAGGGTTAGGGTTATGTTGAGGGCTAGGGTTAGAGATCCGGTTAGGGTTCCGATTGGACCTAGGGTTAGGGTTATGTTGAGGGCGAGGGTTAGAGATCCGGTTAGGGTTCCGAGTGGACCTAGGGTTAGGGTTATGTTGAGGGCTAGGGTTAGAGATCCGGTTAGGGTTCCGATTGGACCTAGGGTTAGGGTTATGCTGAGGGCTAGGTATACAGATCAGGTTAGGGTTCCGATTGGACCTAGGGTTAGGGTTATGTTGAGGGCTAGGTATACAGATCCGGTTAGGGTTCCGATTGGACCTAGGTTTAGGGTTATGTTGAGGGCTAGGGTTAGAGGTCCGGTTAGGGTTCCGATTGGACCTAGGGTTAGGGTTATGTTGAGGGCTAGGTTTAGAGATCCTGTTATGTTTCGGATTGGACCTAGGGTTAGGGTTATGTTGAGGGCTAGGGTTAGAGTTCCGGTTAGGGTTCCGATTGGACCTAGGGTTAGGGTTATGTTGAGGGCTAGGGTTAGAGTTCCGGTTAGGGTTCCGATTGGACCTAGGGTTAGGGTTATTTTGAGTGCTAGGGTTAGAGTTCCGGTTAGGGTTCCTAATGACCTAGGGTTAGGGTTATGTTGAGGGCTAGGGTTAGAGATCCGGTAAGGGTTAAGGTTGGACCCAGGGTTAGTGTTGTGTTGAGGGCTAGGGTTAGAGATCCGGTTAGGGTTCTGATTGGACCTAGGGTTAGGGTTATGTTGAGGGCTAGGGTTAGAGTTCCGTTTACGGTTCCGATTGGACCTAGGGTTAGGGTTATGTTGAGGGCTAGGGTTAGAGATCAGGTTAGGGTTCCGATTGGACCTAGGGTTAGGGTTATGTTGAGGGTTAGGGTTAGAGATCCGGTTAGGGTTCCGATTGGACCTAGGGTTAGGGTTATGTTGAAGGCTAGTGTTAGAGAACCGGTTAGGTTTCCGATTGGACCTAGGGTTAGGGTTATGTTGAGGGCTAGGTATACAGATCCTGTTAGGGTTCCGATTGGACCTAGGGTTAGGGTTATGTTAAGAGCTAGGGTTAGAGATCCGGTTAGGTTTCCGATTGGACCTAGGGTTAGGGTTATGTTGAGGGCTAGGTATATAGATCCGGTTAGGGTTCCGATTGGACCTAGGGTTAGGGTTATGTTGAGGACTAAGGTTAGAGATCCAGTTAGGGTTCCGATTCGACCTAGGGTTAGGGTTATGTTGAGGGCTAGGTATACAGATCCGGTTAGGGTTCCGATTGGACCTAGGGTTAGGGTTATGTTGAGGGCTAGGGTTAGAGGTCCGGTTAGGGTTCCGATTGGACCTAGGGTTAGGGTTATGTTGAGGGCTAGGTTTAGAGATCCTGTTATGTTTCGGATTGGACCTAGGGTTATTGTTATGTTGAGGGCTAGGGTTAGAGTTCCGGTTAGGGTTCCGATTGGACCTAGGGTTAGGGTTATGTTGAGGGCTAGGGTTAGAGTTCCGGTTAGGGTTCCGATTGGACCTAGGATTAGGGTTATTTTGAGGGCTAGGGTTAGAGTTCCGGTTAGGGTTCCTAATGACCTAGGGTTAGGGTTATGTTGAGGGCTAGGGTTAGAGATCCGGTAAGGGTTACGGTTGGACCCAGGGTTAGTGTTGTGTTGAGGGCTAGGGTTAGAGATCCGGTTACGGTTCTGATTGGACCTAGGGTTAGGGTTATGTTGAGGGCTAGGGTTAGAGTTCCGTTAACGGTTCCGATTGGACCTAGGGTTAGGGTTATGTTGAGGGCTAGGGTTAGAGATCAGGTTAGGGTTCCGATTGGACCTAGGGTTAGGGTTATGTTGAGGGTTAGGGTTAGAGATCCGGTTAGGGTTCCAATTGGACCTAGGGTTAGGGTTATGTTGAGGGCTAGTGTTAGAGATCCGGTTAGGTTTCCGATTGGACCTAGGGTTAGGGTTATGTTGAGGGCTAGGTATACAGATCCTGTTAGGGTTCCGATCGGACCCAGGGTTAGGGTTATGTTAAGAGCTAGGGTTAGAGATCCGGTTAGGTTTCCGATTGGACCTAGGGTTAGGGTTATGTTGAGGGCTAGGTATACAGATCCGGTTAGGGTTCCGATTGGACCTAGGGTTAGGGTTATGTTGAGGACTAGGGTTAGAGTTCCGCTTAGGGTTCCGATTCGACCTAGGGTTAGGGTTATGTTGAGGTCTAGGGTTAGAGATCCGGTTAGGGTTCCGATTCGACCTAGGGTTAGGGTTATGTTGAGGGGTAGGGTTAGAGATCCGGTTAGGGTTCCGTTTGCACCTAGGGTTAGGGTTATGTTGAGGGCGAGGTTTAGAGATCCGGTTAGGGTTTCGAATGGACCTAGGGTTAGGGTTATGTTGAGGGCTAGGGTTAGAGATCCGGTTAGGGTTCCGATTGGACCTAGGGTTAGGGTTATGTTGAGGGCTAGGTTTAGAGATCCGGTTAGGGTTCCGATTGGACCTAGGGTTAGGGTTATGTTGAGGGCTAGGTATACAGATCCGGTTAGGGTTCCGATTGGACCTAGGGTTAGGGTTATGTTGAGGGCTAGGTATACAGATCCGGTGAGGGATCCGATTGGACCTAGGGTTAGGGTTATGTTGAGGGCTAGGTTTAGAGGTCCGGTTAGGGTTCCGATTGGACCTAGGGTTAGGGTTATGTTGAGGGCTAGGTTTAGAGATCCGGTTATGTTTCGGATTGGACCTAGGGTTAGGGTTATGTTGAGGGCTAGGGTTAGGGATCCGGTTAGGGTTACGATTGGACCTAGGGTTAGGTTTATGTTGAGGGCTAGGGTTAGAGATCCGGTTAGGGTTCCGATTGGACCTAGGGTTAGGGTTATGTTGAGGGCTAGGGATAGATATCCGGTTAGGGTTCCGATTGGACCTAGTGTTAGGGTTATGTTGAGGGCTAGGGTTAGAGTTCCGGTTAGGGTTCCGATTGGACCTAGATTTAGGGTTATGTTGAGGGCTAGGGTTAGAGATTAGGTTAGGGTTCCGATTCGACCTAGGGTTAGGGTTATGTTGAGGGTTAGGGTTAGAGATCCGGTTAGGGTTCCGATTGGATCTAGGGTTAGGGTTATGTTGAGGGCTAGTGTTAGAGATCCGGTTAGGTTTCCTATTGGACCTCGGGTTAGAGTTATGTTGAGGGCTAGGTATACAGATCCGCTTAGGGTTCCGATTGGACCTAGGGTTAGGGTTATGTTAAGGGCTAGGGTTAGAGATCCGGTTAGGTTTCCGATTGGACCTAGGGTTAGGGTTATGTTGAGGGCTAGGTATACAGATCCGTTTAGGGTTCCGATTGGATCTAGGGTTAGGGTTATGTTGAGGACTAGGGTTAGAGATCCGGTTAGGGTTCCGATTCGACCTAGGGTTAGGGTTATGTTGAGGGCTAGGGTTAGAGATCCGTTTAGGGTTCCGATTCGACCTAGGGTTAGGGTTATGTTGAGGGCTAGGGTTAGAGATCCGTTTAGGGTTCCGATTGGACCTAGGGTTAGGGTTATGTTGAGGGCGAGGGGTAGAGATCCCGTTAGGGTTCCGATTGGACCTAGGGTTAGGGTTATTTTGAGGGCTAGGGTTAGAGTTCCGGTTAGGGTTCCGATTGGACCTAGGGTTAGGGTTATGTTGAGGGTTAGGTTTAGAGATCCGATTAGGGTTCCGATTGGACCTCGGGTTAGGGTTATGTTGAGGGCGAGGGGTAGAGATCCGGTTAGGGTTCGGATTGGTCCTTGGGTTAGGGTTATGTTGAGGGCTAGGGTTAGGGATCCGGTTAAGGTTCCGATTGGGCCTAGGGTTAGGGTTACGTTCAAGGGAAGGGTTAAATATCCATTTAGGGTTCCGATTGGTCCTATGGTTATGGTTATGTTGAGGGCAAGGGTTAGAGTTCCGTTTAGGGTTCCGATTGGACCTAGGGTTAGTTTTATGTTGAGGGCTAGGGTTAGATATCCGTTTAGGGTTCCGATTGGACCTAGGGTTAGGGTTATGTTGAGGGCTAGGGTTAGAGATCCGGTTAGGGTTCCGATTGGACCTAGGGTTAGGGTTAATTTGAGGGCTAGGGTTAGAGATCCGGTTAGGTTTCCGATTAGACCTAGGGTTAGGGTTATGTTGAGGGCTAGGTTAGAGATCCGGTTAGGGTTCCGATTGGACCTAGGGTTAGGGTTATGTTGAGGGCTAGGGTTAGAGATCCGGTTAGGGTTCCGATTGGACTTAGGGTTAGGGTTATGTTGAGGGCTAGGGATAGATATCCGTTTTGGGTTCCGATTGGACCTAGGGTTAGGGTTATGTTGAGGGCTAGGGTTATAATTCCGGTTAGGGTTCCGATTGGACCTAGGGTTAGGGTTATTTTGAGGGCTAGGGTTAGAGTTCCGGTTAGGGTTCCTATTGGACCTAGGGTTAGGGTTATGTTGAGGACTAGGGTTAGAGATCCGGTAAGGGTTACGGTTGGACCCAGGGTTAGTGTTGTGTTGAGGACTAGGGTTAGAGATCCGGTTAGGGTTCTGATTGGACCTAGGGTTAGGGTTATGTTGAGGGCTAGGGTTAGAGTTCCGTTTACGGTTCCGATTGCACCTAGGGTTAGGGTTATGTTGAGGGCTAGGGTTAGAGATCAGGTTAGGGTTCCGATTGGACCTAGGGTTAGGGTTATGTTGAGGGTTAGGGTTAGAGATCCGGTTAGGGTTCCGATTGGACCTAGGGTTAGGGTTATGTTGAGGGCTAATGTTAGAGATCCGGTTAGGTTTCCGATTGGACCTAGGGTTAGGGTTATGTTGAGGCCTAGGTATACAGATCCGGTTAGGGTTCCGATTGGACCTAGGGTTAGGGTTATGTTGAGGGCTAGGGTTAGCGTTCCGTTTACGGTTTCGATTGGACCTAGGGTTAGGGTTATGTTGAGGGCTAGGGTTAGAGATCAGGTTAGGGTTCCGATTGGACCTAGGGTTAGGGTTATGTTGAGGGTTAGGGTTAGAGATCCGGTTAGGGTTCCGATTGGACCTAGGGTTAGGGTTATGTTGAGGGCTAGTGTTAGAGATCCGGTTAGGTTTCCGATTGGACCTAGGGTTAGGGGTATGTTGAGGGCAAGGTATACAGATCCGGTTAGGGTTCTGATTGGACCTAGGGTTAAGGTTATGTTAAGGGCTAGGGTTAGAGATCCGGTTATGTTTCCGATTCGACCTAGGGTTAGGGTTATGTTGAGGGCTAGGTATACAGATCCGATTAGGGTTCCGATTGGACCTAGGGTTAGGGTTATGTTGAGGACTAGGGTTAGAGATCCGGTTAGGGTTCCGATTCGACCTAGAGTTAGGGTTATGTGGAGGGCTAGGGTTAGAGATCCGGTTAGGGTTCCGATTCGACCTAGGGTTAGGGTTATGTTGAGGGCTAGGGATAGATATCCGGTTAGGGTTCCGATTGGACCTAGGGTTAGGGTTATTTTGAGGGCTAGGTTCAGAGATCCGGTTAGGGTTCCGATTGGACCTAGGGTTAGGGTTATGTTGAGGGCTAGGGTTAGAGATCCGGTTAGGGTTCCGATTGGACCTAGGGTTAGGGTTATGTTGAGGGCGAGGGTTAGAGATCCGGTTAGGGTTCCGAGTGGACCTAGGGTTAGGGTTATGTTGAGGGCTAGGGTTAGAGATCCGGTTAGGGTTCCGATTGGACCTAGGGTTAGGGTTATGTTGAGGGCTAGGGTTAGAGATCCGGTTAGGGTTCCGATTGGACCTAGGGTTAGGGTTATGCTGAGGGCTAGGTATACAGATCAGGTTAGGTTTCCGATTGGACCTAGGGTTAGGGTTATGTTGAGGGCTAGGTATACAGATCCGGTTAGGGTTCCGATTGGACCTAGGGTTAGGGTTATGTTGAGGACTAGGGTTAGAGATCCGGTTAGGGTTCCGATTCGACCTAGGGTTAGGGTTATGTTGAGGGCTAGGTATACAGATCCGGTTAGGGTTCCGATTGGACCTAGGGTTAGGGTTATGTTGAGGGCTAGGGTTAGAGGTCCGGTTAGGGTTCCGATTGGACCTAGGGTTAGAGTTATGTTGAGGGCTAGGTTTAGAGATCCTGTTATGTTTTGGATTGGACCTAGGGTTAGGGTTATGTTGAGGGCTAGGGTTAGAGTTCCGGTTAGGGTTCCGATTGGACCTAGGGTTAGGGTTATGTTGAGGCCTAGGGTTAGAGTTCCGGTTAGGGTTCCGATTGGACCTAGGGTTAGGGTTATTTTGAGGGCTAGGGTTAGAGTTCCGGTTAGGGTTCCTAATGACCTAGGGTTAGGGTTATGTTGAGGGCTAGGGTTAGAGATCCGGTAAGGGTTACGGTTGGACCCAGGGTTAGTGTTGTGTTGAGGGCTAGGGTTAGAGATCCGGTTACGGTTCTGATTGGACCTAGGGTTAAGGTTATGTTGAGGGCTAGGGTTAGAGTTCCGTTTACGGTTCCGATTGGACCTAGGGTTAGGGTTATGTTGAGGGCTAGGGTTAGAGATCAGGTTAGGGTTCCGATTGGACCTAGGGTTAGGGTTATGTTGAGGGTTAGGGTTAGAGATCCGGTTAGGGTTCCAATTGGAGCTAGGGTTAGGGTTATGTTGAGGGCTAGTGTTAGAGATCCGGTTAGGTTTCCGATTGGACCTAGGGTTAGGGTTATGTTGAGGGCTAGGTATACAGATCCTGTTAGGGTTCCGATTGGACCCAGGGTTAGGGTTATGTTAAGAGCTAGGGTTAGAGATCCGGTTAGGTTTCCGATTGGACCTAGGGTTAGGGTTATGTTGAGGGCTAGGTATACAGATCCGGTTAGGGTTCCGATTGGACCTAGGGTTAGGGTTATGTTGAGGACTAGGGTTAGAGTTCCGGTTAGGGTTCCGATTCGACCTAGGGTTAGGGTTATGTTGAGGTCTAGGGTTAGAGATCCGGTTAGGGTTCCGATTCGACCTAGGGTTAGGGTTATGTTGAGGGCTAGGGTTAGAGATCCGGTTAGGGTTCCGATTGGACCTAGGGTTAGGGTTATGTTGACTGCGAGGGGTACAGATCCCGTTAGGGTTCCGATTGGACCTAGGGTTAGGGTTATGTTGAGGGCTAGGGTTAGAGATCCGGTAAGGGTTACGGTTGGACCCAGGGTTAGTGTTGTGTTGAGGGCTAGGGTTAGAGATCCGGTTAGGGTTCTGATTGGACCTAGGGTTAGGGTTATGTTGAGGGCTAGGGTTAGAGATCCGGTAAGGGTTACGGTTGGACCCAGGGTTAGTGTTGTGTTGAGGGCTAGGGTTAGAGATCCGGTTACGGTTCTGATTGGACCTAGGGTTAGGGTTATGTTGAGGGCTAGGGTTAGAGTTCCGTTTACGGTTCCGATTGGACCTAGGGTTAGGGTTATGTTGAGGGCTAGGGTTAGAGATCAGGTTAGGGTTCCGATTGGACCTAGGGTTAGGGTTATGTTGAGGGTTAGGGTTAGAGATCCGGTTAGGGTTCCAATTGGACCTAGGGTTAGGGTTATGTTGAGGGCTAGTGTTAGAGATCCGGTTAGGTTTCCGATTGGACCTAGGGTTAGGGTTATGTTGAGGGCTAGGTATACAGATCCTGTTAGGGTTCCGATTGGACCCAGGGTTAGGGTTATGTTAAGAGCTAGGGTTAGAGATCCGGTTAGGTTTCCGATTGGACCTAGGGTTAGGGTTATGTTGAGGGCTAGGTATACAGATCCGGTTAGGGTTCCGATTGGACCTAGGGTTAGGGTTATGTTGAGGACTAGGGTTAGAGTTCCGGTTAGGGTTCCGATTCGACCTAGGGTTAGGGTTATGTTGAGGTCTAGGGTTAGAGATCCGGTTAGGGTTCCGATTCGACCTAGGGTTAGGGTTATGTTGAGGGCTAGGGTTAGAGATCCGGTTAGGGTTCCGATTGGACCTAGGTTTAGGGTTATGTTGACTGCGAGGGGTACAGATCCCGTTAGGGTTCCGATTGGACCTAGGGTTAGGGTTATGTTGAGGGCTAGGGTTAGAGATCCGGTAAGGTTTACGGTTGGACCCAGGGTTAGTGTTGTGTTGAGGGCTAGGGTTAGAGATCCGGTTAGGGTTCTGATTGGACCTAGGGTTGGGGTTATGTTGAGGGCTAGGGTTAGAGTTCCGTTTACGGTTCCGATTGGACCTAGGGTTAGGGTTATGTTGAGGGCTAGGGTTAGAGATCAGGTTAGGGTTCCGATTGGACCTAGGGTTAGGGTTATGTTGAGGGTTAGGGTTAGAGATCCGGTTAGGGTTCCAATTGGACCTAGGGTTAGGGTTATGTTGAGGGCTAGTGTTAGAGATCCGGTTAGGTTTCCGATTGGACCTAGGGTTAGGGTTATGTTGAGGGCTAGGTATACAGATCCTGTTAGGGTTCCGATTGGACCCAGGGTTAGGGTTATGTTAAGAGCTAGGGTTAGAGATCCGGTTAGGTTTCCGATTGGACCTAGGGTTAGGGTTATGTTGAGGGCTATGTATACAGATCCGGTTAGGGTTCCGATTGGACCTAGGGTTAGGGTTATGTTGAGGACTAGGGTTAGAGTTCCGGTTAGGGTTCCGATTCGACCTAGGGTTAGGGTTATGTTGAGGTCTAGGGTTAGAGATCCGGTTAGGGTTCCGATTCGACCTAGGGTTAGGGTTATGTTGAGGGCTAGGGTTAGAGATCCGGTTAGGGTTCCGATTGGACCTAGGGTTAGGGTTATGTTGACTGCGAGGGGTACAGATCCCGTTAGGGTTCCGATTGGACCTAGGGTTAGGGTTATGTTGAGGGCTAGGGTTAGAGATCCGGTAAGGGTTACGGTTGGACCCAGGGTTAGTGTTGTGTTGAGGGCTAGGGTTAGAGATCCGGTTAGGGTTCTGATTGGACCTAGGGTTAGGGTTATGTTGAGGGCTAGGGTTAGAGTTCCGTTTACGGTTCCGATTGGACCTAGGGTTAGGGTTATGTTGAGGGCTAGGGTTAGAGATCAGGTTAGGGTTCCGATTGGACCTAGGGTTAGGGTTATGTTGAGGGTTAGGGTTAGAGATCCGGTTAGGGTTCCGATTGGACCTAGGGTTAGGGTTATGTTGAAGGCTAGTGTTAGAGAACCGGTTAGGTTTCCGATTGAACCTAGGGTTAGGGTTATGTTGAGGGCTAGGTATACAGATCCTGTTAGGGTTCCGATTGGACCTAGGGTTAGGGTTATGTTAAGAGCTAGGGTTAGAGATCCGGTTAGGTTTCCGATTGGACCTAGGGTTAGGGTTATGTTGAGGGCTAGGTATACAGATCCGGTTAGGGTTCCGATTGGACCTAGGGTTAGGGTTATGTTGAGGACTAGGGTTAGAGATCCGGTTAGGGTTCCGATTCGACCTAGGGTTAGGGTTATGTTGAGGGCTAGGTATACAGATCCGGTTAGGGTTCAGATTGGACCTAGGGTTAGGGTTATGTTGAGGGCTAGGGTTAGAGGTCCGGTTAGGGTTCCGATTGGACCTAGGGTTAGAGTTATGTTGAGGGCTAGGTTTAGAGATCCTGTTATGTTTTGGATTGGACCTAGGGTTAGGGTTATGTTGAGGGCTAGGGTTAGAGTTCCGGTTAGGGTTCCGATTGGACCTAGGGTTAGGGTTATGTTGAGGCCTAGGGTTAGAGTTCCGGTTAGGGTTCCGATTGGACCTAGGGTTAGGGTTATTTTGAGGGCTAGGGTTAGAGTTCCGGTTAGGGTTCCTAATGACCTAGGGTTAGGGTTATGTTGAGGGCTAGGGTTAGAGATCCGGTAAGGGTTACGGTTGGACCCAGGGTTAGTGTTGTGTTGAGGGCTAGGGTTAGAGATCCGGTTACGGTTCTGATTGGACCTAGGGTTAGGGTTATGTTGAGGGCTAGGGTTAGAGTTCCGTTTACGGTTCCGATTGGACCTAGGGTTAGGGTTATGTTGAGGGCTAGGGTTAGAGATCAGGTTAGGGTTCCGATTGGACCTAGGGTTAGGGTTATTTTGAGGGTTAGGGTTAGAGATCCGGTTAGGGTTCCAATTGGACCTAGGGTTAGGGTTATGTTGAGGGCTAGTGTTAGATATCCGGTTAGGTTTCCGATTGGACCTAGGGTTAGGGTTATGTTGAGGGCTAGGTATACAGATCCTGTTAGGGTTCCGATTGGACCCAGGGTTAGGGTTATGTTAAGAGCTAGGGTTAGAGATCCGGTTAGGTTTCCGATTGGACCTAGGGTTAGGGTTATGTTGAGGGCTAGGTATACAGATCCGGTTAGGGTTCCGATTGGACCTAGGGTTAGGGTTATGTTGAGGACTAGGGTTAGAGTTCCGGTTAGGGTTCCGATTCGACCTAGGGTTAGGGTTATGTTGAGGTCTAGGGTTAGAGATCCGGTTAGGGTTCCGATTCGACCTAGGGTTAGGGTTATGTTGAGGGCTAGGGTTAGAGATCCGGTTAGGGTTCCGATTGGACCTAGAGTTAGGGTTATGTTGACTGCGAGGGGTACAGATCCCGTTAGGGTTCCGATTGGACCTAGGGTTAGGGTTATGTTGAGGGCTAGGGTTAGATATCCGGTTAGGGTTCCGATTGCACCTAGGGTTAATGGTTACGTGGAGGGCTAGGGTTAGATATCCATTTAGGGTTCCGATTGGACCTAGGGTTAGGGTAATGTTGAGGGCTAGGGTTAGAGATCCTGTTAGGGTTCCGATTGGACTTAGGTTTAGGGTTATGTTGAGGGCTAGGGATAGATATCCGGTTAGGGTTCGGATTGGACCTAGGGTTAGGGTTATGTTGAGGGCTAGGGTTAGAGTTCCGGTTAGGGTTCCGATTGGACCTAGGGTTAGGGTTATTTTGAGGGCTAGGGTTAGAGTTCCGGTTAGGGTTCCGATTGGACCTAGGGTTAGGGTTATGTTGAGGGCTAGGGTTAGAGATCCGGTTAGGGTTCCGTTTGCACCTAGGGTTAGGGTTATGTTGAGGGCGAGGTTTAGAGATCCGGTTAGGGTTCCGAGTGGACCTAGGGTTAGGGTTATGTTGAGGGCTAGGGTTAGAGATCCGGTTAGGGTTCCGATTGGACCTAGGGTTAGGGTTATGTTGAGGGCTAGGTTTAGAGATCCGGTTAGGGTTCCGATTGGACCTAGGGTTAGGGTTATGTTGAGGGCTAGGTATACAGATCCGGTTAGGGTTCCGATTGGACCTAGGGTTAGGGTTATGTTGAGGGCTAGGTATACAGATCCGGTTAGGGTTCCGATTGGACCTAGGGTTAGGGTTATGTTGAGGGCTAGGTTTAGAGGTCCGGTTAGGGTTCCGATTGGACCTAGGGTTAGGGTTATGTTGAGGGCTAGGTTTAGAGATCCGGTTATGTTTCGGATTGGACCTAGGGTTAGGGTTATGTTGAGGGCTAGGGTTAGGGATCCGGTTAGGGTTACGATTGGACCTAGGGTTAGGTTTATGTTGAGGGCTAGGGTTAGAGATCCGGTTAGGGTTCCGATTGGACCTAGGGTTAGGGTTATGTTGAGGGCTAGGGATAGATATCCGGTTAGGGTTCCGATTGGACCTAGTGTTAGGGTTATGTTGAGGGCTAGGGTTAGAGTTCCGGTTAGGGTTCCGATTGGACCTAGATTTAGGGTTATGTTGAGGGCTAGGGTTAGAGATCCGGTAAGGGTTACGGTTGGACCCAGGGTTAGTGTTGTGTTGAGGGCTAGGGTTAGAGATCCGGTTAGGGTTCTGATTGGACCTAGGGTTAGGGTTATGTGGAGGGCTAGGGTTCGAGTTCCGTTTACGGTTCCGATTGGACCTAGGGTTAGGGTTATGTTGAGGGCTAGGGTTAGAGATCAGGTTAGGGTTCCGATTGGACCTAGGGTTAGGGTTATGTTGAGGGTTAGGGTTAGAGATCCGGTTAGGGTTCCGATTGGACCTAGGGTTAGGGTTATGTTGAGGGCTAGTGTTAGAGATCCGGTTAGGTTTCCGATTGGACCTAGGGTTAGGGTTATGTTGAGGCCTAGGTATACAGATCCGGTTAGCGTTCTGATTGGACCTAGGGTTAGGGTTATGTTGAGGGCTAGGGTTAGAGTTCCGTTTACGGTTCCGATTGGACCTAGGGTTAGGGTTATGTTGAGGGCTAGGGTTAGAGATCAGGTTAGGGTTCCGATTGGACCTAGGGTTAGGGTTATGTTGAGGGTTAGGGTTAGAGATCCGGTAAGGGTTCCGATTGGACCTAGGGTTAGGGTTATGTTGAGGGCTAGTGTTAGAGATCCAGTTAGGTTTCCTATTGGACCTAGGGTTAGAGTTATGTTGAGGGCTAGGTATACAGATCCGCTTAGGGTTCCGGTTGGACCTAGGGTTAGGGTTATGTTAAGGGCTAGGGTTAGAGATCCGGTTAGGTTTCCGATTGGACCTAGGGTTAGGGTTATGTTGAGGGTTAGGTATACAGATCCGTTTAGGGTTCCGATTGGACCTAGGGTTAGGGTTATGTTGAGGACTAGAGTTAGAGATCCGGTTAGGGTTCCGATTCGACCTAGGGTTAGGGTTATGTTGAGGGCTAGGGTTAGAGATCCGTTTAGGGTTCCAATTCGAACTAGGGTTAGGGTTATGTTGAGGGCTAGGGTTAGAGATCCGTTTAGGGTTCCGATTCGACCTAGGGTTAGGGTTATGTTGAGGGCGAGGGGTAGAGATCCCGTTAGGGTTCCGATTGGACCTAGGGTTAGGGTTATGTTGAGGGCTAGGGTTAGATATCCGGTTAGGGTTCCGATTGCACCTAGGGTTAATGGTTACCTTGAGGGCTAGGGTTAGATATCCATTTAGGGTTCCGATTGGACCTAGGGTTAGGGTTATGTTGAGGGCTAGGGTTAGAGATCCTGTTAGGGTTCCGATTGGACTTAGGGTTAGGGTTATGTTGAGGGCTAGGGATAGATATCCGGTTAGGGTTCGGACTGGACCTAGGGTTAGGGTTATGTTGAGGGCTAGGGTTAGAGTTCCGGTTAGGGTTCCGATTGGACCTAGGGTTAGGGTTATTTTGAGGGCTAGGGTTAGAGTTCCGGTTAGGGTTCCGATTGGACCTAGGGTTAGGGTTATGTTGAGGGCTAGGGTTAGAGATCCGGTTAGGGTTCCGATTGGACCCAGGGTTAGGGTTATGTTGAGGGCGAGGGTTAGAGATCTGGTTAGGGTTCCGAGTGGACCTAGGGTTAGGGTTATGTTGAGGGCTAGGGTTAGAGATCCGGTTAGGGTTCCGATTGGACCTAGGGTTAGGGTTATGTTGAGGGCTAGGTATACAGATCCGGTTAGGGTTCCGATTGGACCTAGGGTTAGGGTTATGTTGAGGGCTAGGTATACAGATCCGGTTAGGGTTCCGATTGGACCTAGGGTTAGGGTTATGTTGAGGGCTAGGGTTAGAGATCCGGTTAGGGTTCCGATTGGACCTAGGGTTAGGGTTATGTTGAGGGCTAGATATACAGATCCGGTTAGGGTTCCGATTGGACCTAGGGTTAGGGTTATGTTGAGGGCTAGGAATACAGATCCGGTTAGGGTTCCGATTGGACCTATGGTTAGGGTTATGTTGAGGTCTAGGGTTAGAGTTCCGGTTAGGAATACGATTGGACCTAGGGTTAGGGTTATGTTTAGGGCTAGGTTTAGAGATCCGGTTATGTTTCGGATTGGACCTAGGGTTAGGGTTATGTTGAGGGCTAGGGTTAGAGATCCGGTTAGCGTTCCGATTGGACCTAGGGTTAGGGTTATGTTGACGGCGAGGAGTAGAGATCCCGTTAGGGTTCCGATTGGACCTAGGGTTTGGGTTATGTTGAGGGCTAGGGTTAGAGATCCGGTTAGGGTTCCGATTGGACCTAGGGTTAGGGTAATGTTGAGGGCTAGGTATACAGATCCGGTTAGGGTTCCGATTGGACCTAGGGTTAGGGTTATGTTGAGGGCTAGGTATACAGATCCGGTTAGGGTTCCAATTGGACCTAGGGTTACGGTTATGTTGAGGGCTAGGGTTCGAGTTCCGTTTACGGTTCCGATTGGACCTAGGGTTAGGGTTATGTTGAGGGCTAGGGTTAGAGATCAGGTTAGGGTTCCGATTGGACCTAGGGTTAGGGTTATGTTGAGGGTTAGGGTTAGAGATCCGGTTAGGGTTCCGATTGGACCTAGGGTTAGGGTTATGTTGAGGGCTAGTGTTAGAGATCCGGTTAGGTTTCCGATTGGACCTAGGGTTAGGGTTATGTTGAGGCCTAGGTATACAGATCCGGTTAGCGTTCTGATTGGACCTAGGGTTAGGGTTATGTTGAGGGCTAGGGTTAGAGTTCCGTTTACGGTTCCGATTGGACCTAGGGTTAGGGTTATGTTGAGGGCTAGGGTTAGAGATCAGGTTAGGGTTCCGATTGGACCTAGGGTTAGGGTTATGTTGAGGGTTAGGGTTAGAGATCCGGTTAGGGTTCCGATTGGACCTAGGGTTAGGGTTATGTTGAGGGCTAGTGTTAGAGATCCAGTTAGGTTTCCTATTGGACCTAGGGTTAGAGTTATGTTGAGGGCTAGGTATACAGATCCGCTTAGGGTTCCGGTTTGACCTAGGGTTAGGGTTATGTTAAGGGCTAGGGTTAGAGATCCGGTTAGGTTTCCGATTGGACCTAGGGTTAGGGTTATGTTGAGGGTTAGGTATACAGATCCGTTTAGGGTTCCGATTGGACCTAGGGTTAGGGTTATGTTGAGGACTAGAGTTAGAGATCCGGTTAGGGTTCCGATTCGACCTAGGGTTAGGGTTATGTTGAGGGCTAGGGTTAGAGATCCGTTTAGGGTTCCGATTCGACCTAGGGTTAGGGTTATGTTGAGGGCTAGGGTTAGAGATCCGTTTAGGGTTCCGATTCGACCTAGGGTTAGGGTTATGTTGAGGGCGAGGGGTAGAGATCCCGTTAGGGTTCCGATTGGACCTAGGGTTAGGGTTATGTTGAGGGCTAGGGTTAGATATCCGGTTAGGGTTCCGATTGCACCTAGGGTTAATGGTTACCTTGAGGGCTAGGGTTAGATATCCATTTAGGGTTCCGATTGGACCTAGGGTTAGGGTTATGTTGAGGGCTAGGGTTAGAGATCCTGTTAGGGTTCCGATTGGACTTAGGGTTAGGGTTATGTTGAGGGCTAGGGATAGATATCCGGTTAGGGTTCGGATTGGACCTAGGGTTAGGGTTATTTTGAGGGCTAGGGTTAGAGTTCCGGTTAGGGTTCCGATTGGACCTAGGGTTAGGGTTATTTTGAGGGCTAGGGTTAGAGATCCGGTTAGGGTTCCGATTGGACCCAGGGTTAGGGTTATGTTGAGGGCGAGGGTTAGAGATCTGGTTAGGGTTCCGAGTGGACCTAGGGTTAGGGTTATGTTCAGGGCTAGGGTTAGAGATCCGGTTAGGGTTCCGATTGGACCTAGGGTTAGGGTTATGTTGAGGGCTAGGTATACAGATCCGGTTAGGGTTCCGATTGGACCTAGGGTTAGGGTTATGTTGAGGGCTAGGTATACAGATCCGGTTAGGGTTCCGATTGGACCTAGGGTTAGGGTTATGTTGAGGGCTAGGGTTAGAGATCCGGTTAGGGTTCCGATTGGACCTAGGGTTAGGGTTATGTTGATGGCTAGATATACAGATCCGGTTAGGGTTCCGATTGGACCTAGGGTTAGGGTTATGTTGAGGGCTAGGAATACAGATCCGGTTAGGGTTCCGATTGGACCTAGGGTTAGGGTTATGTTGAGGTCTAGGGTTAGAGTTCCGGTTAGGAATACGATTGGACCTAGGGTTAGGGTTATGTTTAGGGCTAGGTTTAGAGATCCGGTTATGTTTCGGATTGGACCTAGGGTTAGGGTTATGTTGAGGGCTAGGGTTAGAGATCCGGTTAGCGTTCCGATTGGACCTAGGGTTAGGGTTATGTTGACGGCGAGGGGTAGAGATCCCGTTAGGGTTCCGATTGGACCTAGGGTTTGGGTTATGTTGAGGGCTAGGGTTAGAGATCCGGTTAGGGTTCCGATTGGACCTAGGGTTAGGGTTATGTTGAGGGCTAGGTATACAGATCCGGTTAGGGTTCTGATTGGACCTAGGGTTAGGGTTATGTTGAGGGCTAGGTATACAGATCCGGTTAGGGTTCCGATTGGACCTAGGGTTAGGGTCATGTTGAGGGCTAGGGTTAGAGATCCGGTTAGGGTTCCGATTGGACCTAGGGTTAGGGTTATGTTGAGGGCTAGATATACAGATCCGGTTAGGTTCCGATGGACCTAGGGTTAAGGTTATGTTGAGGGCTAATAATACAGATCCGGTTAGGGTTCCGATTGGACCTAGGGTTAGGGTTATGTTGAGGGCTAGGTATACAGATCCGGTTAGGGTTCCGATTGGACCTAGGGTTAGGGTTTTGATGAGGGCTAGGGTTAGAGATCCGGTTAGGGTTCCGATTGGACCTAGGGTTAGGGTTATGTTGAGGGCTAGATATACAGATCCGGTTAGGGTTCCGATTGGACCTAGGGTTAGGGTTATGTTGAGGGCTAGGAATACAGATCCGGTTAGGGTTCCGATTGGACCTAGGGTTAGGGTTATGTTGAGGTCTAGGGTTAGAGTTCCGGTTAGGAATACGATTGGACCTAGGGTTAGGGTTATGTTTAGGGCTAGGTTTAGAGATCCGGTTATGTTTCGGATTGGACCTAGGGTTAGGGTTATGTTGAGGGCTAGGGTTAGAGATCCGGTTAGCGTTCCGATTGGACCTAGGGTTAGGGTTATGTTGACGGCGAGGGGTAGAGATCCCGTAAGGGTTCCGATTGGACCTAGGGTTTGGGTTATGTTGAGGGCTAGGGTTAGATATCCGGTTAGGGTTCCGATTGCACCTAGGGTTAATGGTTACGTGGAGGGCTAGGGTTAGACATCCATTTAGGGTTCCGATTGGACCTAGGGTTAGGGTAATGTTGAGGGCTAGGGTTAGAGATCCTGTTACGGTTCCGATTGGACTTAGGGTTAGGGTTATGTTGAGGGCTAGGGATAGATATCCGGTTAGGGTTCGGATTGGACCTAGGGTTAGGGTTATGTTGAGGGCTAGGGTTAGAGTTCCCGTTAGGGTTCCGATTGGACCTAGTGTTAGGGTTATTTTGAGGGCTAGGGTTAGAGTTCCGGTTAGGGTTCCGATTGGACCTAGGGTTATGGTTATGTTGAGGGCTAGGGTTAGAGATCCGGTTAGGGTTCCGTTTGGATCTAGGGTTAGGGTTATGTTGAGGGCGAGGTTCAGAGATCCGGTTACGGTTCCGAGTGGACCTAGGGTTAGGGTAATGTTGAGGGCTAGGGTTAGAGATCCGGTTAGGGTTCCGATTGGACCTAGGGTTAGGGTTATGTTGAGGGCTAGGTTTAGAGATCCGGTTAGGGTTCCGATTGGACCTAGGGTTCGGGTTATGTTGAGGGCTACGTATACAGATCCGGTTAGGGTTCCGATTGGACCTAGGGTTAGGGTTATGTTGAGGGCTAGGTATACAGATCCGGTTAGGGTTCCGATTGGACCTAGGGTTAGGGTTATGTTGAGGGCTAGGTTTAGAGGTCCGGTTAGGGTTCCGATTGGACCTAGGGTTAGGGTTATGTTGAGGGCTAGGTTTAGAGATCCGGTTATGTTTCGGATTGGACCTAGGGTTAGGGTTATGTTGAGGGCTAGGGTTAGGGATCCGGTTAGGGTTACGATTGGACCTAGGGTTAGGTTTATGTTGAGGGCTAGGGTTAGAGATCCGGTTAGGGTTCCGATTGGACCTAGGGTTTGGGTTATGTTGAGGGCTAGGGATAGATATCCGGTTAGGGTTCCGATTGGACCTAGTGTTAGGGTTATGTTGAGGGCTACGGTTAGAGTTCCGGTTAGGGTTCCGATTGGACCTAGGGTTAGGGTTATTTTGAGGGGTAGGGTTAGAGATCCGGTAAGGGTTACGGTTGGACCCAGGGTTAGGGTTGTGTTGTGGGCTAGGGTTAGAGATCCGGTTAGGGTTCTAATTGGACCTAGGGTTAGGGTTATGTTGAGGGCTAGGGTTAGAGTTCCGTTTACGGTTCCGATTGGACCTAGGGTTAGGGTTATGTTGAGGGCTAGGGTTAGAGATCAGGTTAGGGTACCGATTGGACCTAGGGTTAGGGTTATGTTGAGGGTTAGGGTTAGAGATCCGGTTAGGGTTCCGATTGGACCTAGGGTTAGGGTTATGTTGAGGGCTAGGGTTAGAGTTCCGTTTACGATTCCGATTGGACCTAGGGTTAGGGTTATGTTGAGGGCTAGGTTTAGAGATCAGGTTAGGGTTCCGATTGGACCTAGGGTTAGGGTTATGTTGAGGGTTAGGGTTAGAGATCCGGTTAGGGTTCCGATTGGACCTAGGGTTAGGGTTATGTTGAGGGCTAGTGTTAGAGATCCGGTTAGGTTTCCTATTGGACCTAGGGTTAGGGTTATGTTGAGGGCTAGGTATACAGATCCGCTTAGGGTTCCGATTGGACCTAGGGTTAGGGTTATGTTAAGGCCTAGGGTTAGAGATCCGGTTAGGTTTCCGATTGGACCTAGGGTTAGGGTTATGTTGAGGGCTAGGTATACAGATCCGGTTAGGGTTCGGATTGGACCTAGGGTTAGGGTTATGTTGAGGACTAGGGTTAGAGATCCGGTTAGGGTTCCGATTCGAACTAGGGTTAGGGTTATGTTGAGGGCTAGGGTTAGAGATCCGTTTAGTGTTCCGATTCGACCTAGGGTTAGGGTTATGTTGAGGGCTAGGGTTAGAGATCCGTTTAGGGTTCCGATTGGACCTAGTGTTAGGGTTATGTTGAGGGCGAGGGGTAGAGATCCCGTTAGGGTTCCGATTGGACCTAGGGTTAGGGTTATGTTGAGGGCTAGGGTTAGATATCCGGTTAGGGTTCCGATTGCACCTAGGGTTAATGGTTACGTTGAGGGCTAGGGTTAGATATCCATTTAGGGTTCCGATTGGACCTAGGGTTAGGGTTATGTTGAGGGCTAGGGTTAGAGATCCTGTTAGGGTTCCGTTTGGACTTAGGGTTAGGGTTATGTTGAGGGCTAGGGATAGGTATCCGGTTAGGGTTCGGATTGGACCTAGGGTTAGGGTTATGTTGAGGGCTAGGGTGAGAGTTCCGGTTAGGGTTCCGATTGGACCTTGGGTTAGGGTTATTTTGAGGGCTAGGGTTAGATTTCCGGTTAGGGTTCCGATTGGACCTAGGGTCAGGGTTATGTTGAGGGCTAGGGTTAGAGATCCGGTTAGGGTTCCGATTGGACCTAGGGTTAGGGTTATGTTGAGGGCTAGGTATACAGATCCGGTTAGGGTTCCGAATGGACCTAGGGTTAGGGTTATGTTGAGGGCTAGGGTTAGAGATCCGGTTAGGGTTCCGATTGGACCTAGGGTTAGGGTTATGTTGAGGGCTAGGTATACAGATCCGGTTAGGGTTCCGATTGGACCTAGGGTTAGGGTTATGTTGAGGGCTAGGTATACAGATCCGGTTAGGGTTCCGATTGGTCCTAGGGTTAGGGTTATGTTGAGGGCTAGGTTTAGAGGTCCGGTTAGGGTTCCGATTGGACCTAGGGTTAGGGTTATGTTGAGGGCTAGGTTTAGAGATCCGGTTATGTTTCGGATTGGACCTAGGTTTAGGGTTATGTTGAGTGCTACGGTTAGGGATCCGGTTAGGGTTACGATTGGACCTAGGGTTAGGTTTATGTTGAGGGCTAGGGTTAGAGATCCGGTTAGGGTTCCGATTGGACCTAGGGTTAGGGTTATGTTGAGGGCTAGGGATAGATATCCGGTTAGGGTTCCGATTGGACCTAGTGTTAGGGTTATGTTGAGGGCTAGGGTTAGAGTTCCGGTTAGGGTTCCGATTGGACCTAGATTTAGGGTTATGTTGAGGGCTAGGGTTAGAGATCCGGTAAGGGTTACGGTTGGACCCAGGGTTAGTGTTGTGTTGAGGGCTAGGGTTAGAGATCCGGTTAGGGTTCTGATTGGACCTAGGGTTAGGGTTATGTGGAGGGCTAGGGTTCGAGTTCCGTTTACGGTTCCGATTGGACCTAGGGTTAGGGTTATGTTGAGGGCTAGGGTTAGAGATCAGGTTAGGGTTCCGATTGGACCTAGGGTTAGGGTTATGTTGAGGGTTAGGGTTAGAGATCCGGTTAGGGTTCCGATTGGACCTAGGGTTAGGGTTATGTTGAGGGCTAGTGTTAGAGATCCGGTTAGGTTTCCGATTGGACCTAGGGTTAGGGTTATGTTGAGGCCTAGGTATACAGATCCGGTTAGCGTTCTGATTGGACCTAGGGTTAGGGTTATGTTGAGGGCTAGGGTTAGAGTTCCGTTTACGGTTCCGATTGGACCTAGGGTTAGGGTTATGTTGAGGGCTAGGGTTAGAGATCAGGTTAGGGTTCCGATTGGACCTAGGGTTAGGGTTATGTTGAGGGTTAGGGTTAGAGATCCGGTAAGGGTTCCGATTGGACCTAGGGTTAGGGTTATGTTGAGGGCTAGTGTTAGAGATCCAGTTAGGTTTCCTATTGGACCTAGGGTTAGAGTTATGTTGAGGGCTAGGTATACAGATCCGCTTAGGGTTCCGGTTGGACCTAGGGTTAGGGTTATGTTAAGGGCTAGGGTTAGAGATCCGGTTAGGTTTCCGATTGGACCTAGGGTTAGGGTTATGTTGAGGGTTAGGTATACAGATCCGTTTAGGGTTCCGATTGGACCTAGGGTTAGGGTTATGTTGAGGACTAGAGTTAGAGATCCGGTTAGGGTTCCGATTCGACCTAGGGTTAGGGTTATGTTGAGGGCTAGGTTTAGAGTTCCGGTTAGGGTTCCGATTGGACCTAGGGTTAGGGTTATTTTGAGGGCTAGGGTTAGAGTTCCGGTTAGGGTTCCGATTGGTCCTAGGGTTAGGGTTATGTTGAGGGCTAGGGTTAGAGATCCGGTTAGGGTTCCGATTGGACCCAGGGTTAGGGTTATGTTGAGGGCGAGGGTTAGAGATCTGGTTAGGGTTCCGAGTGGACCTAGGGTTAGGGTTATGTTGAGGGCTAGGGTTAGAGATCCGGTTAGGGTTCCGATTGGACCTAGGGTTAGGGTTATGTTGAGGGCTAGGTATACAGATCCGGTTAGGGTTCCGATTGGACCTAGGGTTAGGGTTATGTTGAGGGCTAGGTATACAGATCCGGTTAGGGTTCCGATTGGACCTAGGGTTAGGGTTATGTTGAGGGCTAGGGTTAGAGATCCGGTTAGGGTTCCGATTGGACCTAGGTTTAGGGTTATGTTGAGGGCTAGATATACAGATCCGGTTAGGGTTCCGATTGGACCTAGGGTTAGGGTTATGTTGAGGGCTAGGAATACAGATCCGGTTAGGGTTCCGATTGGACCTAGGGTTAGGGTTATGTTGAGGTCTAGGGTTAGAGTTCCGGTTAGGAATACGATTGGACCTAGGGTTAGGGTTATGTTTAGGGCTAGGTTTAGAGATCCGGTTATGTTTCGGATTGGACCTAGGGTTAGGGTTATGTTGAGGGCTAGGGTTAGAGATCCGGTTAGCGTTCCGATTGGACGTAGGGTTAGGGTTATGTTGACGGCGAGGGGTAGAGATCCCGTTAGGGTTCCGATTGGACCTAGGGTTTCGGTTATGTTGAGGGCTAGGGTTAGATATCCGGTTAGGGTTCCGATTGCACCTAGGGTTAATGGTTACGTGCAGGGCTAGGGTTAGATATCCATTTAGGGTTCCGATTGGACCTAGGGTTAGGGTAATGTTGAGGGCTAGGGTTAGAGATCCTGTTAGGGTTCCGATTGGACTTAGGGTTAGGGTTATGTTGAGGGCTAGGGATAGATATCCGGTTAGGGTTCGGATTGGACCTAGGGTTAGGGTTATGTTGAGGGCTAGGGTTAGAGTTCCGGTTAGGGTTCCGATTGGACCTAGGGTTAGGGTTATTTTGAGGGCTAGGGTTAGAGTTCCGGTTAGGGTTCCGATTGGACCTAGGGTTATGGTTATGTTGAGGGCTAGGGTTAGAGATCCGGTTAGGGTTCCGTTTGGACCTAGGGTTAGGGTAATGTTGAGGGCTAGGGTTAGAGATCCGGTTAGGGTTCCGATTGGACCTAGGGTTAGGGTTATGTTGAGGGCTAGGTTTAGAGATCCGGTTAGGGTTCCGATTGGACCTAGGGTTCGGGTTATGTTGAGGGCTACGTATACAGATCCGGTTAGGGTTCCGATTGGACCTAGGGTTAGGGTTATGTTGAGGGCTAGGTATACAGATCCGGTTAGGGTTCCGATTGGACCTAGGGTTAGGGTTATGTTGAGGGCTAGGTTTAGAGGTCCGGTTAGGGTTCCGATTGGACCTAGGGTTAGGGTTATGTTGAGGGCTAGGTTTAGAGATCCGGTTATGTTTCGGATTGGACCTAGGGTTAGGGTTATGTTGAGGGCTAGGGTTAGGGATCCGGTTAGGGTTACGATTGGACCTAGGGTTAGGTTTATGTTGAGGGCTAGGGTTAGAGATCCGGTTAGGGTTCCGATTGGACCTAGGGTTTGGGTTATGTTGAGGGCTAGGGATAGATATCCGGTTAGGGTTCCGATTGGACCTAGTGTTAGGGTTATGTTGAGGGCTACGGTTAGAGTTCCGGTTAGGGTTCCGATTGGACCTAGGGTTAGGGTTATTTTGAGGGGTAGGGTTAGAGATCCGGTAAGGGTTACGGTTGGACCCAGGGTTAGGGTTGTGTTGTGGGCTAGGGTTAGAGATCCGGTTAGGGTTCTAATTGGACCTAGGGTTAGGGTTATGTTGAGGGCTAGGGTTAGAGTTCCGTTTACGGTTCCGATTGGACCTAGGGTTAGGGTTATGTTGAGGGCTAGGGTTAGAGATCAGGTTAGGGTACCGATTGGACCTAGGGTTAGGGTTATGTTGAGGGTTAGGGTTAGAGATCCGGTTAGGGTTCCGATTGGACCTAGGGTTAGGGTTATGTTGAGGGCTAGGGTTAGAGTTCCGTTTACGATTCCGATTGGACCTAGGGTTAGGGTTATGTTGAGGGCTAGGTTTAGAGATCAGGTTAGGGTTCCGATTGGACCTAGGGTTAGGGTTATGTTGAGGGTTAGGGTTAGAGATCCGGTTAGGGTTCCGATTGGACCTAGGGTTAGGGTTATGTTGAGGGCTAGTGTTAGAGATCCGGTTAGGTTTCCTATTGGACCTAGGGTTAGGGTTATGTTGAGGGCTAGGTATACAGATCCGCTTAGGGTTCCGATTGGACCTAGGGTTAGGGTTATGTTAAGGCCTAGGGTTAGAGATCCGGTTAGGTTTCCGATTGGACCTAGGGTTAGGGTTATGTTGAGGGCTAGGTATACAGATCCGGTTAGGGTTCGGATTGGACCTAGGGTTAGGGTTATGTTGAGGACTAGGGTTAGAGATCCGGTTAGGGTTCCGATTCGAACTAGGGTTAGGGTTATGTTGAGGGCTAGGGTTAGAGATCCGTTTAGTGTTCCGATTCGACCTAGGGTTAGGGTTATGTTGAGGGCTAGGGTTAGAGATCCGTTTAGGGTTCCGATTGGACCTAGTGTTAGGGTTATGTTGAGGGCGAGGGGTAGAGATCCCGTTAGGGTTCCGATTGGACCTAGGGTTAGGGTTATGTTGAGGGCTAGGGTTAGATATCCGGTTAGGGTTCCGATTGCACCTAGGGTTAATGGTTACGTTGAGGGCTAGGGTTAGATATCCATTTAGGGTTCCGATTGGACCTAGGGTTAGGGTTATGTTGAGGGCTAGGGTTAGAGATCCTGTTAGGGTTCCGTTTGGACTTAGGGTTAGGGTTATGTTGAGGGCTAGGGATAGGTATCCGGTTAGGGTTCGGATTGGACCTAGGGTTAGGGTTATGTTGAGGGCTAGGGTGAGAGTTCCGGTTAGGGTTCCGATTGGACCTTGGGTTAGGGTTATTTTGAGGGCTAGGGTTAGATTTCCGGTTAGGGTTCCGATTGGACCTAGGGTCAGGGTTATGTTGAGGGCTAGGGTTAGAGATCCGGTTAGGGTTCCGATTGGACCTAGGGTTAGGGTTATGTTGAGGGCTAGGTATACAGATCCGGTTAGGGTTCCGAATGGACCTAGGGTTAGGGTTATGTTGAGGGCTAGGGTTAGAGATCCGGTTAGGGTTCCGATTGGACCTAGGGTTAGGGTTATGTTGAGGGCTAGGTATACAGATCCGGTTAGGGTTCCGATTGGACCTAGGGTTAGGGTTATGTTGAGGGCTAGGTATACAGATCCGGTTAGGGTTCCGATTGGTCCTAGGGTTAGGGTTATGTTGAGGGCTAGGTTTAGAGGTCCGGTTAGGGTTCCGATTGGACCTAGGGTTAGGGTTATGTTGAGGGCTAGGTTTAGAGATCCGGTTATGTTTCGGATTGGACCTAGGTTTAGGGTTATGTTGAGTGCTACGGTTAGGGATCCGGTTAGGGTTACGATTGGACCTAGGGTTAGGTTTATGTTGAGGGCTAGGGTTAGAGATCCGGTTAGGGTTCCGATTGGACCTAGGGTTAGGGTTATGTTGAGGGCTAGGGATAGATATCCGGTTAGGGTTCCGATTGGACCTAGTGTTAGGGTTATGTTGAGGGCTAGGGTTAGAGTTCCGGTTAGGGTTCCGATTGGACCTAGATTTAGGGTTATGTTGAGGGCTAGGGTTAGAGATCCGGTAAGGGTTACGGTTGGACCCAGGGTTAGTGTTGTGTTGAGGGCTAGGGTTAGAGATCCGGTTAGGGTTCTGATTGGACCTAGGGTTAGGGTTATGTGGAGGGCTAGGGTTCGAGTTCCGTTTACGGTTCCGATTGGACCTAGGGTTAGGGTTATGTTGAGGGCTAGGGTTAGAGATCAGGTTAGGGTTCCGATTGGACCTAGGGTTAGGGTTATGTTGAGGGTTAGGGTTAGAGATCCGGTTAGGGTTCCGATTGGACCTAGGGTTAGGGTTATGTTGAGGGCTAGTGTTAGAGATCCGGTTAGGTTTCCGATTGGACCTAGGGTTAGGGTTATGTTGAGGCCTAGGTATACAGATCCGGTTAGCGTTCTGATTGGACCTAGGGTTAGGGTTATGTTGAGGGCTAGGGTTAGAGTTCCGTTTACGGTTCCGATTGGACCTAGGGTTAGGGTTATGTTGAGGGCTAGGGTTAGAGATCAGGTTAGGGTTCCGATTGGACCTAGGGTTAGGGTTATGTTGAGGGTTAGGGTTAGAGATCCGGTAAGGGTTCCGATTGGACCTAGGGTTAGGGTTATGTTGAGGGCTAGTGTTAGAGATCCAGTTAGGTTTCCTATTGGACCTAGGGTTAGAGTTATGTTGAGGGCTAGGTATACAGATCCGCTTAGGGTTCCGGTTGGACCTAGGGTTAGGGTTATGTTAAGGGCTAGGGTTAGAGATCCGGTTAGGTTTCCGATTGGACCTAGGGTTAGGGTTATGTTGAGGGTTAGGTATACAGATCCGTTTAGGGTTCCGATTGGACCTAGGGTTAGGGTTATGTTGAGGACTAGAGTTAGAGATCCGGTTAGGGTTCCGATTCGACCTAGGGTTAGGGTTATGTTGAGGGCTAGGTTTAGAGTTCCGGTTAGGGTTCCGATTGGACCTAGGGTTAGGGTTATTTTGAGGGCTAGGGTTAGAGTTCCGGTTAGGGTTCCGATTGGTCCTAGGGTTAGGGTTATGTTGAGGGCTAGGGTTAGAGATCCGGTTAGGGTTCCGATTGGACCCAGGGTTAGGGTTATGTTGAGGGCGAGGGTTAGAGATCTGGTTAGGGTTCCGAGTGGACCTAGGGTTAGGGTTATGTTGAGGGCTAGGGTTAGAGATCCGGTTAGGGTTCCGATTGGACCTAGGGTTAGGGTTATGTTGAGGGCTAGGTATACAGATCCGGTTAGGGTTCCGATTGGACCTAGGGTTAGGGTTATGTTGAGGGCTAGGTATACAGATCCGGTTAGGGTTCCGATTGGACCTAGGGTTAGGGTTATGTTGAGGGCTAGGGTTAGAGATCCGGTTAGGGTTCCGATTGGACCTAGGTTTAGGGTTATGTTGAGGGCTAGATATACAGATCCGGTTAGGGTTCCGATTGGACCTAGGGTTAGGGTTATGTTGAGGGCTAGGAATACAGATCCGGTTAGGGTTCCGATTGGACCTAGGGTTAGGGTTATGTTGAGGTCTAGGGTTAGAGTTCCGGTTAGGAATACGATTGGACCTAGGGTTAGGGTTATGTTTAGGGCTAGGTTTAGAGATCCGGTTATGTTTCGGATTGGACCTAGGGTTAGGGTTATGTTGAGGGCTAGGGTTAGAGATCCGGTTAGCGTTCCGATTGGACGTAGGGTTAGGGTTATGTTGACGGCGAGGGGTAGAGATCCCGTTAGGGTTCCGATTGGACCTAGGGTTTCGGTTATGTTGAGGGCTAGGGTTAGATATCCGGTTAGGGTTCCGATTGCACCTAGGGTTAATGGTTACGTGCAGGGCTAGGGTTAGATATCCATTTAGGGTTCCGATTGGACCTAGGGTTAGGGTAATGTTGAGGGCTAGGGTTAGAGATCCTGTTAGGGTTCCGATTGGACTTAGGGTTAGGGTTATGTTGAGGGCTAGGGATAGATATCCGGTTAGGGTTCGGATTGGACCTAGGGTTAGGGTTATGTTGAGGGCTAGGGTTAGAGTTCCGGTTAGGGTTCCGATTGGACCTAGGGTTAGGGTTATTTTGAGGGCTAGGGTTAGAGTTCCGGTTAGGGTTCCGATTGGACCTAGGGTTATGGTTATGTTGAGGGCTAGGGTTAGAGATCCGGTTAGGGTTCCGTTTGGACCTAGGGTTAGGGTAATGTTGAGGGCTAGGGTTAGAGATCCGGTTAGGGTTCCGATTGGACCTAGGGTTAGGGTTATGTTGAGGGCTAGGTTTAGAGATCCGGTTAGGGTTCCGATTGGACCTATGGTTAGGGTTATGTTGAGGGCTAGGTATACAGATCCGGTTAGGGTTCCGATTGGACCTAGGGTTAGGGTTATGTTGAGGGCTAGGTATACAGATCCGGTTAGGGTTCCGATTGGACCTAGGGTTAGGGTTATGTTGAGGGCTAGGTTTAGAGGTCCGGTTAGGGTTCCGATTGGACCTAGGGTTAGGGTTATGTTGAGGGCTAGGTTTAGAGATCCGGTTATGTTTCGGATTGGACCTAGGGTTAGGGTTATGTTGAGGGCTAGGGTTAGGGATCCGGTTAGGGTTACGATTGGACCTAGGGTTAGGGTTATGTTGAGGGCTAGGGTTAGAGATCCGGTTAGGGTTCCGATTGGACCTAGGGTTTGGGTTATGTTGAGGGCTAGGGATAGATATCCGCTTAGGGTTCCGATTGGACCTAGTGTTAGGGTTATGTTGAGGGCTACGGTTAGAGTTCCGGTTAGGGTTCCGATTGGACCTAGGGTTAGGGTTATGTTGAGGGGTAGGGTTAGAGATCCGGTTAGGGTTCCGATTGGACCTAGGGTTAGGGTTATGTTGAGGGTTAGGGTTAGAGATCCGGTTAGGGTTCCGATTGGACCTAGGGTTAGGGTTATGTTGAGGGCTAGGGTTAGAGTTCCGATTACGATTCCGATTGGACCTAGGGTTAGGGTTATGTTGAGGGCTAGGTTTAGAGATCAGGTTCGGGTTCCGATTGGACCTAGGGTTAGGGTTATGTTGAGGGTTAGGGTTAGAGATCCGGTTAGGGTTCCGATTGGACCTAGGGTTAGGGTTATGTTGAGGGCTAGTGTTAGAGATCCGGTTAGGTTTCCTATTGGACCTAGGTTTAGGGTTATGTTGAGGGCTAGGTATACAGATCCGCTTAGGGTTCCGATTGGACCTAGGGTTAGGGTTATGTTAAGGCTTAGGGTTAGAGATCCGGTTAGGTTTCCGATTGGACCTAGGGTTAGGGTTATGTTGAGGGCTAGGTATACAGATCCGGTTAGGGTTCCGATTGGACCTAGGGTTAGGGTTATGTTGAGGACTAGGGTTAGAGTTCCGGTTAGGGTTCCGATTCGAACTAGGGTTAGGGTTATGTTGAGGGCTAGGGTTAGACATCCTTTTAGGGTTCCGATTCGACCTAGGGTTAGGGTTATGTTGAGGGCTAGGGTTAGAGATCCGTTTAGGGTTCCGATTGGACCTAGGGTTAGGGTTATGTTGAGGGCGAGGGGTAGAGATCCCGTTAGGGTTCCGATTGGACCTAGGGTTAGGGTTATGTTGAGGGCTAGGGTTAGATATCCGGTTAGGGTTCCGATTGCACCTAGGGTTAATGGTTACGTTGAGGGCTAGGGTTAGATATCCATTTAGGGTTCCGATTGGACCTAGGGTTAGGGTTATGTTGAGGGCTAGGGTTAGAGATCCTGTTAGGGTTCCGTTTGGACTTACGGTTAGGGTTATGTTGAGGGCTAGGGATAGATATCCGGTTAGGGCTCGGATTGGACCTAGGGTTAGGGTTATGTTGAGGGCTAGGGTTAGAGTTCCGGTTAGGGTTCCGATTGGACCTAGGGTTAGGGTTATTTTGAGGGCTAGGGTTAGAGTTCCGGTTAGGGTTCCGATTGGACCTAGGGTCAGGGTTATGTTGAGGGCTAGGGTTAGAGATCCGGTTAGGGTTCCGATTGGACCTAGGGTTAGGGTTATGTTGAGGGCGAGGGTTAGAGATCCGGTTAGGGTTCCGAGTGGACCTAGGGTTAGGGTTATGTTGAGGGCTAGGGTTAGAGATCCGGTTAGTGTTCCGATTGGACCTAGGGTTAGGGTTATGTTGAGGACTAGGTATACAGATCCGGTTAGGGTTCCGATTGGACCTAGGGTTAGGGTTATGTTGAGGGCTAGGTATACAGATCCGGTTAGGGTTCCGATTGGACCTAGGGTTAGGGTTATGTTGAGGGCTAGGGTTAGAGTTCCGTTTACGGTTCCGATTGGACCTAGGGTTAGGGTTATGTTGAGGGCTAGGGTTAGAGATCAGGTTAGGGTTCCGATTGGACCTAGGGTTGGGGTTATGTTGAGGGTTAGGGTTAGAGATCCGGTTAGGATTCCGATTGGACCTAGGGTTAGGGTTATGTTGAGGGTTAGGGTTAGAGATCCGGTTAGGGTTCCGATTGGACCTAGGGTTTGGGTTATGTTGAGGGCTAGTGTTAGAGATCCGGTTAGGTTTCCGATTGGACCTAGGGTTAGGGTTATGTTAAGGCCTAGGTATACAGATCCGGTTAGCGTTCCGATTGGACCTAGGGTTAGGGTTATGTTGAGGGCTAGGGTTAGAGTTCCGTTTACGGTTCCGATTGGACCTAGGGTTAGGGTTATGTTGAGGGCTAGGGTTAGAGATCAGGTTAGGGTTCCGATTGGACCTAGGGTTAGGGTTATGTTGAGGGTTAGGGTTAGAGATCCGGTTAGGGTTCCGATTGGATCTAGGGCTAGGGTTATGTTGAGGGCTAGTGTTAGAGATCTGGTTAGGTTTCCTATTGGACCTAGGGTTAGAGTTATGTTGAGGGCTAGGTATAAAGATCCGCTTAGGGTTCCGATTGGACCTAGGGTTAGGGTTATGTTAAGGGCTAGGGTTAGAGATCCGGTTAGGTTTCCGATTGGACCTAGGGTTAGGGTTATGTTGAGGGCTAGGTATACAGATCCGTTTAGGGTTCCGATTGGACCTAGGGTTAGGGTTATGTTGAGGACTAGGGTTAGAGATCCCGTTAGGGTTCCGATTCGACCTAGGGTTAGGGTTATGTTGAGGGCTAGGGTTAGAGATCCGTTTAGGGTTCCGATTCGACCTAGGGTTAGTGTTATGTTGAGGGCTAGGGTTAGAGATCCGTTTAGGGTTCCGATTGGACCTAGGGTTAGGGTTATGTTGAGGGCGAGGGGTAGAGATCCCGTTAGGGTTCCGATTGGACCTAGGGTTAGGGTTATGTTGAGGGCTAGGGTTAGAGATCCGTTTAGGGTTCCGATTGCACCTAGGGTTAATGGTTACGTTGAGGGCTAGGGTTAGATATCCATTTAGGGTTCCGATTGGACCTAGGGTTAGGGTTATGTTGAGGGCTAGGGTTAGAGATCCTGTTAGGGTTCCGATTGGACTTAGGGTTAGGGTTATGTTGAGGGCTAGGGATAGATATCCGGTTAGGGTTCCGATTGGACCTAGGGTTAGGGTTATGTTGAGGGTTAGGGTTAGAGATCCGATTAGGGTTCCGATTGGACCTAGGGTTTGGGTTATGTTGAGGGCTAGTGTTAGAGATCCGGTTAGGTTTCCGATTGGACCTAGGGTTAGGGTTATGTTGAGGCCTAGGTATACAGATCCGGTTAGCGTTCCGATTGGACCTAGGGTTAGGGTTATGTTGAGGGCTAGGGTTAGAGTTCCGTTTACGGTTCCGATTGGACCTAGGGTTAGGGTTATGTTGAGGGCTAGGGTTAGAGATCAGGTTAGGGTTCCGATTGGACCTAGGGTTAGGGTTATGTTGAGGGTTAGGGTTAGAGATCCGGTTAGGGTTCCGATTGGATCTAGGGCTAGGGTTATGTTGAGGGCTAGTGTTAGAGATCTGGTTAGGTTTCCTATTGGACCTAGGGTTAGAGTTATGTTGAGGGCTAGGTATACAGATCCGCTTAGGGTTCCGATTGGACCTAGGGTTAGGGTTATGTTAAGGGCTAGGGTTAGAGATCCGGTTAGGTTTCCGATTGGACCTAGGGTTAGGGTTATGTTGAGGGCTAGGTATACAGATCCGTTTAGGGTTCCGATTGGACCTAGGGTTAGGGTTATGTTGAGGACTAAGGTTAGAGATCCCGTTAGGGTTCCGATTCGACCTAGGGTTAGGGTTATGTTGAGGGCTAGGGTTAGAGATCCGTTTAGGGTTCCGATTCGACCTAGGGTTAGTGTTATGTTGAGGGCTAGGGTTAGAGATCCGTTTAGGGTTCCGATTGGACCTAAGGTTAGGGTTATGTTGAGGGCGAGGGGTAGAGATCCCGTTAGGGTTCCGATTGGACCTAGGGTTAGGGTTATGTTGAGGGCTAGGGTTAGATATCCGGTTAGGGTTCCGATTGCACCTAGGGTTAATGGTTACGTTGAGGGCTAGGGTTAGATATCCATTTAGGGTTCCGATTGGACCTAGGGTTAGGGTTATGTTGAGGGCTAGGGTTAGAGATCCTGTTAGGGTTCCGATTGGACTTAGGGTTAGGGTTATGTTGAGGGCTAGGGATAGATATCCGGTTAGGGTTCGGATTGGACCTAGGGTTAGGGTTATGTTGAGGGCTAGGGTTAGAGATCAGGTTAGGGTTCCGATTGGACCTAGGGTTAGGGTTATGTTGAGGGTTAGGGTTAGAGATCCGGTTAGGGTTCCGATTGGACCTAGGGTTTGGGTTATGTTGAGGGCTAGTGTTAGAGATCCGGTTAGGTTTCCGATTGGACCTAGGGTTAGGGTTATGTTGAGGCCTAGGTATACAGATCCGGTTAGCGTTCCGATTGGACCTAGGGTTAGGGTTATGTTGAGGGCTAGGGTTAGAGTTCCGTTTACGGTTCCGATTGGACCTAGGGTTAGGGTTATGTTGAGGGCTAGGGTTAGAGATCAGGTTAGGGTTCCGATTGGACCTAGGGTTAGGGTTATGTTGAGGGTTAAGGTTAGAGATCCGGTTAGGGTTCCCATTGGACCTAGGGCTAGGGTTATGTTGAGGGCTAGTGTTAGAGATCTGGTTAGGTTTCCTATTGGACCTAGGGTTAGAGTTATGTTGAGGGCTAGGTATACAGATCCGCTTAGGGTTCCGATTGGACCTAGGGTTAGGGTTATGTTAAGGGCTAGGGTTAGAGATCCGGTTAGGTTTCCGATTTGACCTAGGGTTAGGATTATGTTGAGGGCTAGGTATACAGATCCGTTTAGGGTTCCGATTGGACCTAGGGTCAGGGTTATGTTGAGGGCTAGGGTTAGAGATCCGGTTAGGGTTCCGATTGGACCTAGGGTTAGGGTTATGTTGAGGGCGAGGGTTAGAGATCCGGTTAGGGTTCCGAGTGGACCTAGGGTTAGGGTTATGTTGAGGGCTAGGGTTAGAGATCCGGTTAGTGTTCCGATTGGACCTAGGGTTAGGGTTATGTTGAGGACTAGGTATACAGATCCGGTTAGGGTTCCGATTGGACCTAGGGTTAGGGTTATGTTGAGGGCTAGGTATACAGATCCGGTTAGGGTTCCGATTGGACCTAGGGTTAGGGTTATGTTGAGGGCTAGGGTTAGAGATCCGGTTAGGGTTCCGATTGGACCTAGGGTTAGGGTTATGTTGAGGGCTAGGTATAGAGATCCGGTTAGGGTTCCGATTGGACCTAGGGTTAGGGTTATGTTGAGGGCTAGGTATACAGATCCGGTTAGGGTTCCGATTGGTCCTAGGGTTAGGGTTATGTTGAGGGCTAGGTTTAGAGGTCCGCTTAGGGTTCCGATTGGACCTAGGGTTAGGGTTATGTTGAGGGCGAGGGGTAGAGATCCCGTTAGGGTTCCGAGTGGACCTAGGGTTAGGGTTATGTTGAGGGCTAGGGTTAGATATCCGGTTAGGGTTCCGATTGCACCTAGGGTTAATGGTTACGTTGAGGGCTAGGGTTAGATATCCTTTTAGGGTTCCGATTGGACCTAGGGTTAGGGTTATGTTGAGGGCTAGGGTTAGAGATCCTGTTAGGGTTCCGATTGGACTTAGGGTTAGGGTTATGTTGAGGGCTAGGGATAGATATCCGGTTAGGGTTCCGATTGGACCTAGGGTTAGGGTTATGTTGAGGGTTAGGATTAGAGATCCGGTTAGGGTTCCGATTGGACCTAGGGTTTGGGTTATGTTGAGGGCTAGTGTTAGAGATCCGGTTAGGTTTCCGATTGGACCTAGGGTTAGGGTTATGTTGAGGCCTAGGTATACAGATCCGCTTAGGGTTCCGATTGGACCTAGGGTTAGGGTTATGTTAAGGGCTAGGGTTAGAGATCCGGTTAGGTTTCCGATTGGACCTAGGGTTAGGGTTATGTTGAGGGTTAGGGTTAGAGATCCGGTTAGGGTTCCGATTGGATCTAGGGCTAGGGTTATGTTGAGGGCTAGTGTTAGAGATCTGGTTAGGTTTCCTATTGGACCTAGGGTTAGAGTTATGTTGAGGGCTAGGTATACAGATCCGCTTAGGGTTCCGATTGGACCTAGGGTTAGGGTTATGTTAAGGGCTAGGGTTAGAGATCCGGTTAGGTTTCCGATTGGACCTAGGGTTAGGGTTATGTTGAGGGCTAGGTATACAGATCCGTTTAGGGTTCCGATTGGACCTAGGGTTAGGGTTATGTTGAGGACTAGGGTTAGAGATCCCGTTAGGGTTCCGATTCGACCTAGGGTTAGGGTTATGTTGAGGGCTAGGGTTAGAGATCCGTTTAGGGTTCCGATTCGACCTAGGGTTAGTGTTATGTTGAGGGCTAGGGTTAGAGATCCGTTTAGGGTTCCGATTGGACCTAGGGTTAGGGTTATGTTGAGGGCGAGGGGTAGAGATCCCGTTAGGGTTCCGATTGGACCTAGGGTTAGGGTTATGTTGAGGGCTAGGGTTAGATATCCGGTTAGGGTTCCGATTGCACCTAGGGTTAATGGTTACGTTGAGGGCTAGGGTTAGATATCCATTTAGGGTTCCGATTGGACCTAGGGTTAGGGTTATGTTGAGGGCTAGGGTTAGAGATCCTGTTAGGGTTCCGATTGGACTTAGGGTTAGGGTTATGTTGAGGGCTAGGGATAGATATCCGGTTAGGGTTCGGATTGGACCTAGGGTTAGGGTTATGTTGAGGGCTAGGGTTAGAGATCAGGTTAGGGTTCCGATTGGACCTAGGGTTAGGGTTATGTTGAGGGTTAGGGTTAGAGATCCGGTTAGGGTTCCGATTGGACCTAGGGTTTGGGTTATGTTGAGGGCTAGTGTTAGAGATCCGGTTAGGTTTCCGATTGGACCTAGGGTTAGGGTTATGTTGAGGCCTAGGTATACAGATCCGGTTAGCGTTCCGATTGGACCTAGGGTTAGGGTTATGTTGAGGGCTAGGGTTAGAGTTCCGTTTACGGTTCCGATTGGACCTAGGGTTAGGGTTATGTTGAGGGCTAGGGTTAGAGATCAGGTTAGGGTTCCGATTGGACCTAGGGTTAGGGTTATGTTGAGGGTTAAGGTTAGAGATCCGGTTAGGGTTCCCATTGGACCTAGGGCTAGGGTTATGTTGAGGGCTAGTGTTAGAGATCTGGTTAGGTTTCCTATTGGACCTAGGGTTAGAGTTATGTTGAGGGCTAGGTATACAGATCCGCTTAGGGTTCCGATTGGACCTAGGGTTAGGGTTATGTTAAGGGCTAGGGTTAGAGATCCGGTTAGGTTTCCGATTTGACCTAGGGTTAGGGTTATGTTGAGGGCTAGGTATACAGATCCGTTTAGGGTTCCGATTGGACCTAGGGTTAGGGTTATGTTGAGGGCTAGGGTTAGAGATCCGTTTAGGGTTCCGATTCGACCTAGGGTTAGGGTTATGTTGAGGACTAGGGTTAGAGATCCCGTTAGGGTTCCGAATCGACCTAGGGTTAGGGTTATGTTGAGGGCTAGGGTTAGAGATCCGTTTAGGGTTCCGATTCGACCTAGGGTTAGGGTTATGTTGAGGACTAGGGTTAGAGATCCGGTTAGGGTTCCGATTGGACCTAGGGTTAGGGTTATGTTGAGGGCTAGTGTTAGAGATCCGGTTAGGTTTCCGATTGGACCTAGGGTTAGGGTTATGTTGAGGCCTAGGTATACAGATCCGGTTAGCGTTCTGATCGGACCTAGGGTTAGGGTTATGTTGAGGGCTAGGGTTAGAGTTCCGTTTACGGTTCCGATTGGACCTAGGGTTAGGGTTATGTTGAGGGCTAGGGTTAGAGATCAGGTTAGGGTTCCGATTGGACCTAGGGTTAGGGTTATGTTGAGGACTAGAGTTAGAGATCCGGTTAGGGTTCCGATTCGACCTAGGGTTAGGGTTATGTTGAGGGCTAGGGTTAGAGATCCGTTTAGGGTTCCGATTCGACCTAGGGTTAGGGTTATGTTGAGGGCTAGGGTTAGAGATCCGTTTAGGGTTCCGAATCGACCTAGGGTTAGGGTTATGTTGAGGGCGAGGGGTAGAGATCCCGTTAGGGTTCCGATTGGACCTAGGGTTAGGGTTATGTTGAGGGCTAGGGTTAGATATCCGGTTAGGGTTCCGATTGCACCTAGGGTTAATGGTTACCTTGAGGGCTAGGGTTAGATATCCATTTAGGGTTCCGATTGGACCTAGGGTTAGGGTTATGTTGAGGGCTAGGGTTAGAGATCCTGTTAGGGTTCCGATTGGACTTAGGGTTAGGGTTATGTTGAGGGCTAGGGATAGATATCCGGTTAGGGTTCGGATTGGACCTAGGGTTAGGGTTATGTTGAGGGCTAGGGTTAGAGTTCCGGTTAGGGTTCCGATTGGACCTAGGGTTAGGGTTATTTTGAGGGCTAGGGTTAGAGTTCCGGTTAGGGTTCCGATTGGACCTAGGGTTAGGGTTATGTTGAGGGCTAGGGTTAGAGATCCGGTTAGGGTTCCGATTGGACCCAGGGTTAGGGTTATGTTGAGGGCGAGGGATAGAGATCTGGTTAGGGTTCCGAGTGGACCTAGGGTTAGGGTTATGTTGAGGGCTAGGGTTAGAGATCCGGTTAGGGTTCCGATTGGACCTAGGGTTAGGGTTATGTTGAGGGCTAGGTATACAGATCCGGTTAGGGTTCCGATTGGACCTAGGGTTAGGGTTATGTTGAGGGCTAGGTATACAGGTCCGGTTAGGGTTCCGATTGGACCTAGGGTTAGGGTTATGTTGAGGGCTAGGGTTAGAGATCCGGTTAGGGTTCCGATTGGACCTAGGTTTAGGGTTATGTTGAGGGCTAGATATACAGATCCGGTTAGGGTTCCGATTGGACCTAGGGTTAGGGTTATGTTGAGGGCTAGGAATACAGATCCGGTTAGGGTTCCGATTGGACCTAGGGTTAGGGTTATGTTGAGGTCTAGGGTTAGAGTTCCGGTTAGGAATACGATTGGACCTAGGGTTAGGGTTATGTTTAGGGCTAGGTTTAGAGATCCGGTTATGTTTCGGATTGGACCTAGGGTTAGGGTTATGTTGAGGGCCAGGGTTAGAGATCCGGTTAGCGTTCCGATTGGACCTAGGGTTTGGGTTATGTTGAGGGCTAGGGTTAGATATCCGGTTAGGGTTCCGATTGCACCTAGGGTTAATGGTTACGTGGAGGGCTAGGGTTAGATATCCATTTAGGGTTCCGATTGGACCTAGGGTTAGGGTAATGTTGAGGGCTAGGGTTAGAGATCCTGTTAGGGTTCCGATTGGACTTAGGGTTAGGGTTATGTTGAGGGCTAGGGATAGATATCCGGTTAGGGTTCGGATTGGACCTAGGGTTAGGGTTATGTTGAGGGCTAGGGTTAGAGTTCCGGTTAGGGTTCCGATTGGACCTAGGGTTAGGGTTATTTTGAGGGCTAGGGTTAGAGTTCCGGTTAGGGTTCCGATTGGACCTAGGGTTATGGTTATGTTGAGGGCTAGGGTTAGAGATCCGGTTAGGGTTCCGTTTGGACCTAGGGTTAGGGTAATGTTGAGGGCTAGGGTTAGAGATCCGGTTAGGGTTCCGATTGGACCTAGGGTTAGGGTTATGTTGAGGGCTAGGTTTAGAGATCCGGTTAGGGTTCCGATTGGACCTAGGGTTAGGGTTATGTTGAGGGCTAGGTATACAGATCCGGTTAGGGTTCCGATTGGACCTAGGGTTAGGGTTATGTTGAGGGTTAGGGTTAGAGATCCGGTTAGGGTTCCGATTGGACCTAGGGTTTGGGTTATGTTGAGGGCTAGTGTTAGAGATCCGGTTAGGTTTCCGATTGGACCTAGGGTTAGGGTTATGTTGAGGCCTAGGTATACAGATCCGGTTAGCGTTCCGATTGGACCTAGGGTTAGGGTTATGTTGAGGGCTAGGGTTAGAGTTCCGTTTACGGTTCCGATTGGACCTAGGGTTAGGGTTATGTTGAGGGCTAGGGTTAGAGATCAGGTTAGGGTTCCGATTGGACCTAGGGTTAGGGTTATGTTGAGGGTTAAGGTTAGAGATCCGGTTAGGGTTCCCATTGGACCTAGGGCTAGGGTTATGTTGAGGGCTAGTGTTAGAGATCTGGTTAGGTTTCCTATTGGACCTAGGGTTAGAGTTATGTTGAGGGCTAGGTATACAGATCCGCTTAGGGTTCCGATTGGACCTAGGGTTAGGGTTATTTTGAGGGCTAGGGTTAGAGTTCCGGTTAGGGTTCCGATTGGACCTAGGGTCAGGGTTATGTTGAAGGCTAGGGTTAGAGATCCGGTTAGGGTTCCGATTGGACCTAGGGTTAGGGTTATGTTGAGGGCGAGGGTAAGAGATCCGGTTAGGGTTCCGAGTGGACCTAGGGTTAGGGTTATGTTGAGGGCTAGGGTTAGAGATCCGGTTAGTGTTCCGATTGGACCTAGGGTTAGGGTTATGTTGAGGGCTAGGTATACAGATCCGGTTAGGGTTCCGATTGGACCTAGGGTTAGGGTTATGTTGAGGGCTAGGTATACAGATCCGGTTAGGTTTCCGATTGGACCTAGGGTTAGGGTTATGTTGAGGGCTAGGGTTAGAGATCCGGTTAGGGTTCCGATTGGACCTAGGGTTAGGGTTATGTTGAGGGCTAGGTATACAGATCCGGTTAGGGTTCCGATTGGACCTAGGGTTAGGGTTATGTTGAGGGCTAGGTATACAGATCCGGTTAGGGTTCCGATTGGACCTAGGGTTAGGGTTATGTTGAGGGCTAGGTTTAGAGGTCCGGTTAGGGTTCCGATTGGACCTAGGGTTAGGGTTATGTTGAGGGCTAGGTTTAGATATCCGGTTATGTTTCGGATTGGACCTAGGTTTAGGGTTATGTTGAGTGCTACGGTTAGGGATCCGGTTAGGGTTACGATTGGACCTAGGGTTAGGTTTATGTTGAGGGCTAGGGTTAGAGATCCGGTTAGGGTTCCGATTGGACCTAGGGTTAGGGTTATGTTGAGAGCTAGGGATAGATATCCGGTTAGGGTTCCGATTGGACCTAGTGTTAGGGTTATGTTGAGGGCTAGGGTTAGAGTTCCGGTTAGGGTTCCGATTGGACCCAGGGTTAGGGTTATGTTGAGGGCTAGGGTTAGAGATCCGATAAGGGTTACGGTTGGACCCAGGGTTAGTGTTGTGTTGAGGGCTAGGGTTAGAGATCCGGTTAGGGTTCTGATTGGACCTAGGGTTAGGGTTATGTTGAGGGTTAGGGTTCGAGTTCCGTTTACGGTTCCGATTGGACCTATGGTTAGGGTTATGTTGAGGGCTAGGGTTAGAGATCAGGTTAGGGTTCCGATTGGACCTAGGGTTAGGGTTATGTTGAGGGTTAGGGTTAGAGATCCGGTTAGGGTTCCGATTGGAGCTAGGGTTAGGGTTATGTTGAGGGCTAGTGTTAGAGATCCGGTTAGGTTTCCGATTGGACCTAGGGTTAGGGTTATGTTGAGGCCTAGGTATACAGATCCGGTTAGCGTTCCGATTGGACCTAGGGTTAGGGTTATGTTGAGGGCTACGGTTAGAGTTCCGTTTACGGTTCCGATTGGACCTAGGGTTAGGGTTATGTTGAGAGCTAGGGTTAGAGATTAGGTTAGGGTTCCGATTCGACCTAGGGTTAGGGTTATGTTGAGGGTTAGGGTTAGAGATCCGGTTAGGGTTCCGATTGGACCTAGGGTTAGGGTTATGTTGAGGGCTAGTGTTAGAGATCCGGTTAGGTTTCCTATTGGACCTAGGGTTAGAGTTATGTTGAGGGCTAGGTATACAGATCCGCTTAGGGTTCCGATTGGACCTAGGGTTAGGGTTATGTTAAGGGCTAGGGTTAGAGATCCGGTTAGGTTTCCGATTGGACCTAGGGTTAGGGTTATGTTGAGGGCTAGGTATACAGATCCGTTTAGGGTTCCGATTGGATCTAGGGTTAGGGTTATGTTGAGGACTAGGGTTAGAGATCCGGTTAGGGTTCCGATTCGACCTAGGGTTAGGGTTATGTTGAGGGCTAGGGTTAGAGATCCGTTTAGGGTTCCGATTGGACCTAGGGTTAGGGTTATGTTGAGGGCGAGGGGTAGAGATCCCGTTAGGGTTCCGATTGGACCTAGGGTTTGGGTTATGTTGAGGGCTAGGGTTAGATATCCGGTTAGGTTTCCGATTGCACCTAGGGTTAATGGTTACGTGGAGGGCTAGGGTTAGATATCCATTTAGAGTTCCGATTGGACCTAGGGTTAGGGTAATGTTGAGGGCTAGGGTTAGAGATCCTGTTAGGGTTCCGATTGGACTTAGGGTTAGGGTTATGTTGAGGGCTAGGGATAGATATCCGGTTAGGGTTCGGATTGGACCTAGGGTTAGGGTTATGTTGAGGGCTAGGGTTAGAGTTCCGGTTAGGGTTCCGATTGGACCTAGGGTTAGGGTTATTTTGAGGGCTAGGGTTAGAGTTCCGGTTAGGGTTCCGATTGGACCTAGGGTTATGGTTATGTTGAGGGCTAGGGTTAGAGATCCGGTTAGGGTTCCGTTTGGACCTAGGGTTAGGGTAATGTTGAGGGCTAGGGTTAGAGATCCGGTTAGGGTTCCGATTGGACCTAGGGTTAGGGTTATGTTGAGGGCTAGGGTTAGAGATCCGGTTAGGGTTCCGATTGGACCTAGGGTTAGGGTTATGTTGAGGGCTAGGTATACAGATCCGGATAGGGTTCCGATTGGACCTAGGGTTAGGGTTATGTTGAGGGCTAGGTATACAGATCCGGTTAGGGTTCCGATTGGACCTAGGGTTAGGGTTATGTTGAGGGCTAGGTTTAGAGGTCCGGTTAGGGTTCCGATTGGACCCAGGGTTAGGGTTATGTTGAGGGCTAGGGTTAGAGATCCGGTTATGTTTCGGATTGGACCTAGGGTTAGGGTTATGTTGAGGGCTAGGGTTAGGGATCCGGTTAGGGTTACGATTGGACCTAGGGTTAGGGTTATGTTGAGGGCTAGGGTTAGAGATCCGGTTAGGGTTCCGATTGGACCTAGGGTTTGGGTTATGTTGAGGGCTAGGGATAGATATCCGCTTAGGGTTCCGATTGGACCTAGTGTTAGGGTTATGTTGAGGGCTACGGTTAGAGTTCCGGTTAGGGTTCCGATTGGACCTAGGGTTAGGGTTATGTTGAGGGGTAGGGTTAGAGATCCGGTAAGGGTTACGGTTGGACCCAGGGTTAGGGTTGTGTTGTGGGCTAGGGTTAGAGATCCGGTTAGGGTTCTGATTAGACCTAGGGTTAGGGTTATGTTGAGGGCTAGGGTTAGAGTTCCGTTTACGGTTCCGATTGGACCTAGGGTTAGGGTTATGTTGAGGGCTAGGGTTAGAGATCAGGTTAGGGTACCGATTGGACCTAGGGTTAGGGTTATGTTGAGGGTTAGGGTTAGAGATCCGGTTAGGGTTCCGATTGGACCTAGGGTTAGGGTTATGTTGAGGGCTAGGGTTAGAGTTCCGTTTACGATTCCGATTGGACCTAGGGTTAGGGTTATGTTGAGGGCTAGGTTTAGAGATCAGGTTAGGGTTCCGATTGGACCTAGGGTTAGGGTTATGTTGAGGGTTAGGGTTAGAGATCCGGTTAGGGTTCCGATTGGACCTAGGGTTAGGGTTATGTTGAGGGCTAGTGTTAGAGATCCGGTTAGGTTTCCTATTGGACCTAGGTTTAGGGTTATGTTGAGGGCTAGGTATACAGATCCGCTTAGGGTTCCGATTGGACCTAGGGTTAGGGTTATGTTAAGGCTTAGGGTTAGAGATCCGGTTAGGTTTCCGATTGGACCTAGGGTTAGGGTTATGTTGAGGGCTAGGTATACAGATCCGGTTAGGGTTCCGATTGGACCTAGGGTTAGGGTTATGTTGAGGACTAGGGTTAGAGATCCGGTTAGGGTTCCGATTCGAACTAGGGTTAGGGTTATGTTGAGGGCTAGGGTTAGAGATCCGTTTAGGGTTCCGATTCGACCTAGGGTTAGGGTTATGTTGAGGGCTAGGGTTAGAGATCCGTTTAGGGTTCCGATTGGACCTAGGGTTAGGGTTATGTTGAGGGCGAGGGGTAGAGATCCCGTTAGGGTTCCGATTGGACCTAGGGTTAGGGTTATGTTGAGGGCTAGGGTTAGATATCCGGTTAGGGTTCCGATTGCACCTAGGGTTAATGGTTACGTTGAGGGCTAGGGTTAGATATCCATTTAGGGTTCGGATTGGACCTAGGGTTAGGGTTATGTTGAGGGCTAGGGTTAGAGTTCCGGTTAGGGTTCCGATTGGACCTAGGGTTAGGGTTATTTTGAGGGCTAGGGTTAGAGTTCCGGTTAGGGTTCCGATTGGACCTAGGGTCAGGGTTATGTTGAGGGCTAGGGTTAGAGATCCGGTTAGGGTTCCGATTGGACCTAGGGTTAGGGTTATGTTGAGGGCGAGGGTTAGAGATCCGGTTAGGGTTCCGAGTGGACCTAGGGTTAGGGTTATGTTGAGGGCTAGGGTTAGAGATCCGGTTAGTTTTCCGATTGGACCTAGGGTTAGGGTTATGTTGAGGACTAGGTATACAGATCCGGTTAGGGTTCCGATTGGACCTAGGGTTAGGGTTATGTTGAGGGCTAGGTATACAGATCCGGTTAGGGTTCCGATTGGACCTAGGGTTAGGGTTATGTTGAGGGCTAGGGTTAGAGATCCGGTTAGGGTTCCGATTGGACCTAGGGTTAGGGTTATGTTGAGGGCTAGGTATAGAGATCCGGTTAGGGTTCCGATTGGACCTAGGGTTAGGGTTATGTTGAGGGCTAGGTATACAGATCCGGTTAGGGTTCAGATTGGTCCTAGGGTTAGGGTTATGTTGAGGGCTAGGTTTAGAGGTCCGCTTAGGGTTCCGATTGGACCTAGGGTTAGGGTTATGTTGAGGGCTAGTGTTAGAGATCCGGTTAGGTTTCCGATTGGACCTAGGGTTAGGGTTATTTTGAGGCCTAGGTATACAGATCCGGTTAGCGTTCCGATTGGACCTAGGGTTAGGGTTATGTTGAGGGCTAGGGTTAGAGTTCCGTTTACGGTTCCGATTGGACCTAGGGTTAGGGTTATGTTGAGGGCTAGGGTTAGAGATCAGGTTAGGGTTCCGATTGGACCTAGGGTTGGGGTTATGTTGAGGGTTAGGGTTAGAGATCCGGTTAGGGTTCCGATTGGACCTAGGGTTAGGGTTATGTTGAGGGCTAGTGTTAGAGATCCGGTTAGGTTTCCTATTGGACTAGGGTTAGAGTAATGTTGAGGGCTAGGTATACAGATCCGCTTAGGGTTCCGATTGGACCTAGGGTTAGGGTTATGTTAAGGGCTAGGGTTAGAGATCCGGTTAGGTTTCCGATTGGACCTAGGGTTAGGGTTATGTTGAGGGCTAGGTATACAGATTTGTTTAGGGTTCCGATTGGATCTAGGGTTAGGGTTATGTTGAGGACTAGGGTTAGAGATCCGGTTAGGGTTCCGATTCGACCTAGGGTTAGGGTTATGTTGAGGGCTAGGGTTAGAGATCCGTTTAGGGTTCCGATTCGACCTACGGTTAGGGTTATGTTGAGGGCTAGGGTTAGAGATCCGTTTAGGGTTCCGATTGGACCTAGGGTTAGGGTTATGTTGAGGGCGAGGGGTAGAGATCCCGTTAGGGTTCCGAGTGGACCTAGGGTTAGGGTTATGTTGAGGGCTAGGGTTAGATATCCGGTTAGGGTTCCGATTGCACCTAGGGTTAATGGTTACGTTGAGGGCTAGGGTTAGATATCCATTTAGGGTTCCGATTGGACCTAGGGTTAGGGTTATGTTGAGGGCTAGGGTTAGAGATCCTGTTAGGGTTCCGATTGGACTTAGGGTTAGGGTTATGTTGAGGGCTAGGGATAGATATCCGGTTAGGGTTCCGATTGGACCTAGGGTTAGGGTTATGTTGAGGGTTAGGGTTAGAGATCCGGTTAGGGTTCCGATTGGACCTAGGGTTTGGGTTATGTTGAGGGCTAGTGTTAGAGATCCGGTTAGGTTTCCGATTGGACCTAGGGTTAGGGTTATGTTGAGGCCTAGGTATACAGATCCGGTTAGCGTTCCGATTGGACCTAGGGTTAGGGTTATGTTGAGGGCTAGGGTTAGAGTTCCGTTTACGGTTCCGATTGGACCTAGGGTTAGGGTTATGTTGAGGGCTAGGGTTAGAGATCAGGTTAGGGTTCCGATTGGACCTAGGGTTAGGGTTATGTTGAGGGTTAGGGTTAGAGATCCGGTTAGGGTTCCGATTGGATCTAGGGCTAGGGTTATGTTGAGGGCTAGTGTTAGAGATCTGGTTAGGTTTCCTATTGGACCTAGGGTTAGAGTTATGTTGAGGGCTAGGTATACAGATCCGCTTAGGGTTCCGATTGGACCTAGGGTTAGGGTTATGTTAAGGGCTAGGGTTAGAGATCCGGTTAGGTTTCCGATTGGACCTAGGGTTAGGGTTATGTTGAGGGCTAGGTATACAGATCCGTTTAGGGTTCCGATTGGACCTAGGGTTAGGGTTATGTTGAGGACTAGGGTTAGAGATCCCGTTAGGGTTCCGATTCGACCTAGGGTTAGGGTTATGTTGAGGGCTAGGGTTAGAGATCCGTTTAGGGTTCCGATTCGACCTAGGGTTAGTGTTATGTTGAGGGCTAGGGTTAGAGATCCGTTTAGGGTTCCGATTGGACCTAGGGTTAGGGTTATGTTGAGGGCGAGGGGTAGAGATCCCGTTAGGGTTCCGATTGGACCTAGGGTTAGGGTTATGTTGAGGGCTAGGGTTAGATATCCGGTTAGGGTTCCGATTGCACCTAGGGTTAATGGTTACGTTGAGGGCTAGGGTTAGATATCCATTTAGGGTTCCGATTGGACCTAGGGTTAGGGTTATGTTGAGGGCTAGGGTTAGAGATCCTGTTAGGGTTCTGATTGGACTTAGGGTTAGGGTTATGTTGAGGGCTAGGGATAGATATCCGGTTAGGGTTCGGATTGGACCTAGGGTTAGGGTTATGTTGAGGGCTAGGGTTCGAGTTCCGTTTACGGTTCCGATTGGACCTAGGGTTAGGGTTATGTTGAGGGCTAGGGTTAGAGATCAGGTTAGGGTTCCGATTGGACCTAGGGTTAGGGTTATGTTGAGGGTTAGGGTTAGAGATCCGGTTAGGGTTCCGATTGGACCTAGGGTTAGGGTTATGTTGAGGGCTAGTGTTAGAGATCCGGTTAGGTTTCCGATTGGACCTAGGGTTAGGGTTATGTTGAGGCCTAGGTATACAGATCCGGTTAGCGTTCCGATTGGACCTAGGGTTAGGGTTATGTTGAGGGCTAGGGTTAGAGTTCCGTTTACGGTTCCGATTGGACCTAGGGTTAGGGTTATGTTGAGGGCTAGGGTTAGAGATCAGGTTAGGGTTCCGATTGGACCTAGGGTTGGGGTTATGTTGAGGGTTAGGGTTAGAGATCCGGTTAGGGTTCCGATTGGACCTAGGGTTAGGGTTATGTTGAGGGCTAGTGTTAGAGATCCGGTCAGGTTTCCTATTGGACTAGGGTTAGAGTAATGTTGAGGGCTAGGTATACAGATCCGCTTAGGGTTCCGATTGGACCTAGGGTTAGGGTTATGTTAAGGGCTAGGGTTAGAGATCCGGTTAGGTTTCCTATTGGACCTAGGGTTAGGGTTATGTTGAGGGCTAGGTATACAGATCCGTTTAGGGTTCCGATTGGATCTAGGGTTAGGGTTATGTTGAGGGCTAGGGTTAGAGATCCGTTTAGGGTTCCGATTCGACCTACGGTTAGGGTTATGTTGAGGGCTAGGGTTAGAGATCCGTTTAGGGTTCCGATTGGACCTAGGGTTAGGGTTATGTTGAGGGCGAGGGGTAGAGATCCCGTTAGGGTTCCGATTGGACCTAGGGTTAGGGTTATGTTGAGGGCTAGGGTTAGATATCCGGTTAGGGTTCCGATTGCACATAGGGTTAATGGTTACGTTGAGGGCTAGGGTTAGATATCCATTTAGGGTTCCGATTGGACCTAGGGTTAGGGTTATGTTGAGGGCTAGGGTTAGAGATCCTGTTAGGGTTCCGATTGGACTTAGGGTTAGGGTTATGTTGAGGGCTAGGGATAGATATCCGGTTAGGGTTCCGATTGGACCTAGGGTTAGGGTTATGTTGAGGGTTAGGGTTAGAGATCCGGTTAGGGTTCCGATTGGACCTAGGGTTTGGGTTATGTTGAGGGCTAGGGTTAGAGTTCCGTTTACGGTTCCGATTGGACCTAGGGTTAGGGTTATGTTGAGGGCTAGGGTTAGAGTTCCGTTTACGGTTCCGATTGGACCTAGGGTTAGGGTTATGTTGAGGGCTAGGGTTAGAGATCAGGTTAGGGTTCCGATTGGACCTAGGGTTAGGGTTATGTTGAGGGTTAGGGTTAGAGATCCGGTTAGGGTTCCGATTGGATCTAGGGCTAGGGTTATGTTGAGGGCTAGTGTTAGAGATCTGGTTAGGTTTCCTATGGGCCTAGGGTTAGAGTTATGTTGAGGGCTAGGTATACAGATCCGCTTAGGGTTCCGATTGGACCTAGGGTTAGGGTTATGTTAAGGGCTAGGGTTAGAGATCCGGTTAGGTTTCCGATTGGACCTAGGGTTAGGGTTATGTTGAGGGCTAGGTATACAGATCCGTTTAGGGTTCCGATTGGACCAAGGGTTAGGGTTATGTTGAGGACTAGGGTTAGAGATCCCGTTAGGGTTCCGATTCGACCTAGGGTTAGGGTTATGTTGAGGGCTAGGGTTAGAGATCCGTTTAGGGTTCCGATTCGACCTAGGGTTAGTGTTATGTTGAGGGCTAGGGTTAGAGATCCGTTTAGGGTTCCGATTGGACCTAGGGTTAGGGTTATGTTGAGGGCGAGGGGTAGAGATCCCGTTAGGGTTCCGATTGGACCTAGGGTTAGGGTTATGTTGAGGGCTAGGGTTAGATATCCGGTTACGGTTCCGATTGCACCTAGGGTTAATGGTTACGTTGAGGGCTAGGGTTAGATATCCATTTAGGGTTCCGATTGGACCTAGGGTTAGGGTTATGTTGAGGGCTAGGGTTAGAGATCCTGTTAGGGTTCCGATTGGACTTAGGGTTAGGGTTATGTTGAGGGCTAGGGATAGATATCCGGTTAGGGTTCGGATTGGACCTAGGGTTAGGGTTATGTTGAGGGCTAGGGTTAGAGATCAGGTTAGGGTTCCGATTGGACCTAGGGTTAGGGTTATGTTGAGGGTTAGGGTTAGAGATCCGGTTAGGGTTCCGATTGGACCTAGGGTTTGGGTTATGTTGAGGGCTAGTGTTAGAGATCCGGTTAGGTTTCCGATTGGACCTAGGGTTAGGGTTATGTTGAGGCCTAGGTATACAGATCCGGTTAGCGTTCCGATTGGACCTAGGGTTAGGGTTATGTTGAGGGCTAGGGTTAGAGTTCCGTTTACGGTTCCGATTGGACCTAGGGTTAGGGTTATGTTGAGGGCTAGGGTTAGAGATCAGGTTAGGGTTCCGATTGGACCTAGGGTTAGGGTTATGTTGAGGGTTAGGGTTAGAGATCCGGTTAGGGTTCCGATTGGACCTAGGGCTAGGGTTATGTTGAGGGCTAGTGTTAGAGATCTGGTTAGGTTTCCTATTGGACCTAGGGTTAGAGTTATGTTGAGGGCTAGGTATACAGATCCGCTTAGGGTTCCGATTGGACCTAGGGTTAGGGTTATGTTAAGGGCTAGGGTTAGAGATCCGGTTAGGTTTCCGATTGGACCTAGGGTTAGGGTTATGTTGAGGGCTAGGTATACAGATCCGTTTAGGGTTCCGATTGGACCTAGGGTTAGGGTTATGTTGAGGACTAGGGTTAGAGATCCCGTTAGGGTTCCGATTCGACCTAGGGTTAGGGTTATGTTGAGGGCTAGGGTTAGAGATCCGTTTAGGGTTCCGATTCGACCTAGGGTTAGGGTTATGTTGAGGGCTAGGGTTAGAGATCTGTTTAGGGTTCCGATTGGACCTAGGGTTAGGGTTATGTTGAGGGCGAGGGGTAGAGATCCCGTTAGGGTTCCGATTGGACCTAGGGTTAGGGTTATGTTGAGGGCTAGGGTTAGATATCCGGTTAGGGTTCCGATTGCACCTAGGGTTAATGGTTACGTTGAGGGCTAGGGTTAGATATCCATTTAGGGTTCCGATTGGACCTAGGGTTAGGGTTATGTTGAGGGCTAGGGTTAGAGATCCTGTTAGGGTTCCGATTGGACTTAGGGTTAGGGTTATGTTGAGGGCTAGGGATAGATATCCGGTTAGGGTTCGGATTGGACCTAGGGTTAGGGTTATGTTGAGGGCTAGGGTTAGAGTTCCGGTTAGCGTTCCGATTGGACCTAGGGTTAGGGTTATTTTGAGGGCTAGGGTTAGAGTTCCGGTTAGGGTTCCGATTGGACCTAGGGTTAGGGTTATGTTGAGGGCTAGGGTTAGAGATCCGGTTAGGGTTCCGATTGGACCCAGGGTTAGGGTTATGTTGAGGGCTAGGTATACAGATCCGGTTAGGGTTCCGATTGGACCTAGGGTTAGGATTATGTTGAGGGCTAGGTATACAGATCCGGTTAGGGTTCGGATTGGACCTAGGGTTAGGGTTATGTTGAGGGCTAGGGTTAGAGATCCGGTTAGGGTTCCGATTGGACCTAGGGTTAGGGTTATGTTGAGGGCTAGGTATACAGATCCGGTTAGGGTTCCGATTGGACCTAGGGTTAGGGTTATGTTGAGGGCTAGGGTTAGAGATCCGGTTAGCGTTCCGATTGGACCTAGGGTTAGGGTTATGTTGACGGCGAGGGGTAGAGATCCCGTTAGGGTTCCGATTGGACCTAGGGTTTGGGTTATGTTGAGGGCTAGGGTTAGATATCCGGTTAGGGTTCCGATTGTACCTAGGGTTAATGGTTACGTGCAGGGCTAGGGTTAGATATCCATTTAGGGTTCCGATTGGACCTAGGGTTAGGGTAACGTTGAGGGCTAGGGTTAGAGATGCTGTTAGGGTTCCGATTGGACTTAGGGTTAGGGTTATGTTGAGGGCTAGGGATAGATATCCGGTTAGGGTTCGGATTGGACCTAGGGTTAGGGTTATGTTGAGGGCTAGGGTTAGAGTTCCGGTTAGGGTTCCGATTGGACCTAGGGTTATGGTTATTTTGAGGACTAGGGTTAGAGGTCCGGTTAGGTTTCCGATTGGACCTAGGGTTAGGGTTATGTTGAGGCCTAGGTATACAGATCCGGTTAGCGTTCCGATTGGACCTAGGGTTAGGGTTATGTTGAGGGCTAGTGTTAGAGTTCCGTTTACGGTTCCGATTGGACCTAGGGTTAGGGTTATGTTGAGGGCTAGGGTTAGAGATCAGGTTAGGGTTCCGATTGGACCTAGGGTTAGGGTTATGTTGAGGGTTAGGGTTAGAGATCCGGTTAGGGTTCCGATTGGACCTAGGGCTAGGGTTATTTTGAGGGCTAGTGTTAGAGATCTGGTTAGGTTTCCTATTGGACCTAGGGTTAGAGTTATGTTGAGGGCTAGGTATACAGATCCGCTTAGGGTTCCGATTGGACCTAGGGTTAGGGTTATGTTAAGGGCTAGGGTTAGAGATCCGGTTAGGTTTCCGATTGGACCTAGGGTTAGGGTTATGTTGAGGGCTAGGTATACAGATCCATTTAGGGTTCCGATTGGACCTAGGGTTAGGGTTATGTTGAGGACTAGGGTTAGAGATCCCGTTAGGGTTCCGATTCGACCTAGGGTTAGGGTTATGTTGAGGGCTAGGGTTAGAGATCCGTTTAGGGTTCCGATTCGACCTAGGGTTAGGGTTATGTTGAGGGCTAGGGTTAGAGATCCGTTTAGGGTTCCGATTGGACCTAGGGTTAGGGTTATGTTGAGGGCGAGGGGTAGAGATCCCGTTAGGGTTCCGATTGGACCTAGGGTTAGGGTTATGTTGAGGGCTAGGGTTAGATATCCGGTTAGGGTTCCGATTGCACCTAGGGTTAATGGTTACGTTGAGGGCTAGGGTTAGATATCCATTTAGGGTTCCGATTGGACCTAGGGTTAGGGTTATGATGAGGGCTAGGGTTAGAGATCCTGTTAGGGTTCCGATTGGACTTAGGGTTAGGGTTATGTTGAGGGCTAGGGATAGATATCCGGTTAGGGTTCGGATTGGACCTAGGGTTAGGGTTATGTTGAGGGCTAGGGTTAGAGTTCCGGTTAGCGTTCCGATTGGACCTAGGGTTAGGGTTATTTTGAGGGCTAGGGTTAGAGTTCCGGTTAGGGTTCCGATTGGACCTAGGGTTAGGGTTATGTTGAGGGCTAGGGTTAGAGATCCGGTTAGGGTTCCGATTGGACCCAGGGTTAGGGTTATGTTGAGGGCGAGGGTTAGAGATCTGGTTAGGGTTCCGAGTGGACCTAGGGTTAGGGTTATGTTGAGGGCTAGGGTTAGAGATCCGGTTAGGGTTCCGATTGGACCTAGGGTTAGGGTTATGTTGAGGGCTAGGTATACAGATCCGGTTAGGGTTCCGATTGGACCTAGGGTTAGGGTTATGTTGAGGGCTAGGTATACAGATCCGGTTAGGGTTCGGATTGGACCTAGGGTTAGGGTTATGTTGAGGGCTAGGGTTAGAGATCCGGTTAGGGTTCCGATTGGACCTAGGGTTAGGGTTATGTTGAGGGCTAGGTATACAGATCCGGTTAGGGTTCCGATTGGACCTAGGGTTAGGGTTATGTTGAGGGCTAGGAATACAGATCCGGTTAGGGTTCCGATTGGACCTAGGGTTAGGGTTATGTTGAGGTCTAGGGTTAGAGTTCCGGTTAGGGATACGATTGGACCTAGGGTTAGGGTTATGTTTAGGGCTAGGTTTAGAGATCCGGTTATGTTTCGGATTGGACCTAGGGTTAGGGTTATGTTGAGGGCTAGGGTTAGAGATCCGGTTAGCGTTCCGATTGGACCTAGGGTTAGGGTTATGTTGACGGCGAGGGGTAGAGATCCCGTTAGGGTTCCGATTGGACCTAGGGTTTGGGTTATGTTGAGGGCTAGGGTTAGATATCCGGTTAGGGTTCCGATTGTACCTAGGGTTAATGGTTACGTGCAGGGCTAGGGTTAGATATCCATTTAGGGTTCCGATTGGACCTAGGGTTAGGGTAACGTTGAGGGCTAGGGTTAGAGATGCTGTTAGGGTTCCGATTGGACTTAGGGTTAGGGTTATGTTGAGGGCTAGGGATAGATATCCGGTTAGGGTTCGGATTGGACCTAGGGTTAGGGTTATGTTGAGGGCTAGGGTTAGAGTTCCGGTTAGGGTTCCGATTGGACCTAGGGTTATGGTTATTTTGAGGACTAGGGTTAGAGATCCGGTTAGGGTTCCGTTTGGACCTAGGGTTAGGGTTATGTTGAGGGCGAGGTTTAGAGATCCGGTTACGGTTCCGAGTGGACCTAGGGTTAGGGTAATGTTGAGGGCTAGGGTTAGAGATCCGGTTAGGGTTCCGATTGGACCTAGGGTTAGGGTTATGTTGAGGGCTAGGTTTAGAGATCCGGTTAGGGTTCCGATTGGACCTAGGGTTAGGGTTATGTTGAGGGCTAGGTATACAGATCCGGTTAGGGTTCCGATTGGACCTAGGGTTAGGGTTATGTTGAGGGCTAGGTATACAGATCCGGTTAGGGTTCCGATTGGACCTAGGGTTAGGGTTATGTTGAGGGCTAGGTTTAGAGGTCCGGTTAGGGTTCCGATTGGACCTAGGGTTAGGGTTATGTTGAGGGCTAGGTTTAGAGATCCGGTTATGTTTCGGATTGGACCTAGGGTTAGGGTTATGTTGAGGGCTAGGGTTAGGGATCCGGTTAGGGTTACGATTGGACCTAGGGTTTGGGTTATGTTGAGGGCTAGGGATAGATATCCGGTTAGGGTTCCGATTGGACCTAGTGTTAGGGTTATGTTGAGGGCTACGGTTAGAGTTCTGGTTAGGGTTCCGATTGGACCTAGGGTTAGGGTTATGTTGAGGGCTAGGGTTAGAGATCCGGTAAGGGTTACGGTTGGACCCAGGGTTAGGGTTGTGTTGTAGGCTAGGGTTAGAGATCCGGTTAGGGTTCTGATTGGACCTAGGGTTAGGGTTATGTTGAGGGCTAGGGTTAGAGTTCCGTTTACGGTTCCGATTGGACCTAGGGTTAGGGTTATGTTGAGGGCTAGGGTTAGAGATCAGGTTAGGGTTCCGATTGGACCTAGGGTTAGGGTTATGTTGAGGGTTAGGGTTAGAGATCCGGTTAGGGTTCCAATTGGACCTAGGGTTAGCGTTATGTTGAGGGGTAGTGTTAGAGATCCGGTTAGGTTTCCGATTGGACCTAGGGTTAGGGTTATGTTGTGGCCTAGGTATACAGATCCGGTTAGCGTTCCGATTGGACCTAGGGTTAGGGTTATGTTGAGGGCTAGGGTTAGAGTTCCGTTTACGGTTCCGATTGGACCTAGGGTTAGGGTTATGTTGAGGGCTAGGTTTAGAGATCAGGTTAGGGTTCCGATTGGACCTAGGGTTAGGGTTATGTTGAGGGTTAGGGTTAGAGATCCGGTTAGGGTTCCGATTGGACCTAGGGTTAGGGTTATGTTGAGGTCTAGTGTTAGAGATCCGGTTAGGATTCCTATTGGACCTAGGGTTAGGGTTATGTTGAGGGCTAGGTATACAGATCCGCTTAGGGTTCCGATTGGACCTAGGGTTAGGGTTATGTTAAGGGCTAGGGTTAGAGATCCGGTTAGGTTTCCGATTGGACCTAGGGTTAGGGTTATGTTGAGGGCTAGGTATACAGATCCGGTTAGGGTTCCGATTGGACCTAGGGTTAGGGTTATGTTGAGGACTAGGGTTAGAGATCCGGTTAGGGTTCCGATTCGAACTAGGGTTAGGGTTATGTTGAGGGCTAGGGTTAGAGATCCGTTTAGGGTTCCGATTCGACCTAGGGTTAGGGTTATGTTGAGGGCTAGGGTTAGAGATCCGGTTAGGGTTCCGATTGGACCTAGGGTTAGGGTTATGTTGAGGGCGAGGGGTAGAGATCCCGTTAGGGTTCCGATTGGACCTAGGGTTTGGGTTATGTTGAGGGCTAGGGTTAGAGATCCTGTTAGGGTTCCGTTTGGACTTAGGGTTAGGGTTATATTGAGGGCTAGGGATAGATATCCGTTTAGGGTTCGGATTGGACCTAGGGTTAGGGTTATGTTGAGGGCTAGGGTTAGAGTTCCGGTTAGGGTTCCGATTGGACCTAGGGTTAGGGTTATTTTGAGGGCTAGGGTTAGAGTTCCGGTTAGGGTTCCAATTGGACCTAGGGTTAGGGTTATGTTGAGGGCCAGGGTTAGAGATCCGGTTAGGGTTCCGATTGGACCCAGGGTTAGGGTTATGTTGAGGGCGAGGGTTAGAGATCCGGTTAGGGTTCCGAGTGGTCCTAGGGTTAGGGTTATGTTGAGGGCTAGGGTTAGAGATCCGGTTAGGGTTCCGATTGGACCTAGGGTTAGGGTTATGTTGAGGGCTAGGTATACAGATCCGGTTAGGGTTCCGATTGGACCTAGGGTTAGGGTTATGTTGAGGGCTAGGTATACAGATCCGGTTAGGGTTCCGATTGGACCTAGGGTTAGGGTTATGTTGAGGGCTAGGGTTAGAGATCCGGTTAGGGTTCCGATTGGACCTAGGGTTAGGGTTATGTTGAGGGCTAGGTATACAGATCCGGTTAGGGTTCCGATTGGACCTAGGGTTAGTGTTATGTGGAGGGCTAGGAATACAGATCCGGTTAGGTTTCCGATTGGACCTAGGGTTAGGGTTATGTTGAGGTCTAGGGTTAGAGGTCCGGTTAGGGATCCGATTGGACCTAGGGTTAGGGTTATGTTTAGGGCTAGGTTTAGAGATCCGGTTATGTTTCGGATTGGACCTAGGGTTAGGGTTATGTTGAGGGCTAAGGTTAGAGATCCGGTTAGCGTTCCGATTGGACCTAGGGTTAGGGTTATGTTGACGGCGAGGGGTAGAGATCCCGTTAGGGTTCCGATTGGACCTAGGGTTAGGGTTATGTTGAGGGCTAGGGTTAGATATCCGGTTAGGGTTCCGATTGCACCTAGGGTTAATGGTTACGTGGAGGGCTAGGTTTAGATATCCATTTAGGGTTCCTATTGGACCTAGGGTTAGGGTAATGTTGAGGGCTAGGGTTAGAGATCCTTTTAGGGTTCCGATTGGACTTAGGGTTAGGGTTATGTTGAGGGCTAGGGATAGATATCCGGTTAGGGTTTGGATTGGACCTAGGGTTAGGGTTATGTTGAGGGCTAGGGTTAGAGTTCCGGTTAGGGTTCCGATTGGACCTAGGGTTAGGGTTATTTTGAGGGCTAGGGTTAGAGTTCCGGTTAGGGTTCCGATTGGACCTAGGGTTAGCGTTATGTTGAGGGCTAGGGTTAGAGATCCGGTTAGGGTTCCGTTTGGACCTAGGGTTAGGGTTATGTTGAGGGCGAGGTTTAGAGATCCGGTTAGGGTTCCGAGTGGACCTAGGGTTAGGGTTATGTTGAGGGCTAGGGTTAGAGATCCGGTTAGGGTTCCGATTGGACCTAGGGTTAGGGTTATGTTGAGGGCTAGGTTTAGAGATCCGGTTAGGGTTCCGATTGGACCTAGGGTTAGGGTTATGTTGAGGGCTAGGTATACAGATCCGGTTAGGGTTCCGATAGGACCTAGGGTTAGGGTTATGTTGAGGGCTAGGTATACAGATCCGGTTAGGGTTCCGATTGGACCTAGGGTTAGGGTTATGTTGAGGGCTAGGTTTAGAGGTCCGGTTAGGGTTCCGATTGGACCTAGGGTTAGGGTTATGTTGAGGGCTAGGTTTAGAGATCCGGTTATGTTTCGGATTGGACCTAGGGTTAGGGTTATGTTGAGGGCTAGGGTTAGGGTTCCGTTAGGGTTACGATTGGACCTAGGGTTAGGGTTATGTTGAGGGCTAGGGTTAGAGATCAGGTTAGGGTTCCGATTGGACCTAGGGTTAGGGTTATGTTGAGGGTTAGGGTTAGAGATCCGGTTAGAGTTCCGATTGGACCTAGGGTTAGGGTTATGTTGAGGGCTAGTGTTAGAGATCCGGTTAGGTTTCCGATTGGACCTAGGGTTAGGGTTATGATGAGGCCTAGGTATACAGATCCGGTTAGAGTTCCGATTGGACCTAGGGTTAGGGTTATGTTGAGGGCTAGGGTTAGAGTTCCTTTTACGGTTCCGATTGGACCTAGGGTTAGGGTTATGTTGAGGGCTAGGGTTAGAGATCAGGTTAGGGTTCCGATTGGACCTAGGGTTAGGGTTCTGTTGAGGGTTAGGGTTAGAGATCCGGTTAGGGTTCCGATTGGACCTAGGGTTAGGGTTATGTTGAGGGCTAGTGTTAGAGATCCGGTTAGGTTTCCTATTGGACCTAGGGTTAGGGTTATGTTGAGGGCTTGGTATACAGATCCGCTTAGGGTTCCGATTGGACCTAGGGTTAGGGTTATGTTAAGGGCTAGGGTTAGAGATCCGGTTAGGTTTCCGATTGGACCTAAGGTTAGGGTTATGTTGAGGGCTAGGTATACAGATCCGGTTAGGGTTCCGATTGGACCTAGGGTTAGGGTTATGTTGAGGACTAGGGTTAGAGATCCGGTTAGGGTTCCGATTCGAACTAGGGTTAGGGTTATGTTGAGGGCTAGGGTTAGAGATCCGTTTAGGGTTCCGATTGGACCTAGGGTTAGGGTTATGTTGAGGGCTAGGGTTAGAGATCCGTTTAGGGTTCCGATTGGACCTAGGGTTAGGGTTATGTTGAGGGCGAGGGGTAGAGATCACGTTAGGGTTCCGATTGGACCTAGGGTTAGGGTTATGTTGAGGGCTAGGGTTAGATATCCGGTTAGGGTTCCGATTGCACCTAGGGTTAATGGTTACGTTGAGGGCTAGGGTTAGATATCCATTTAGGGTTCCGATTGGACCTAGGGTTAGGGTTATGTTGAGGGCTCGGGTTAGAGATCCTGTTAGGGTTCCGATTGGACTTAGGGTTAGGGTTATGTTGAGGGCTAGGGATAGATATCCGGTTAGGGTTCGGATTGTACCTAGGGTTAGGGTTATGTTGAGGGCTAGGGTTAGAGTTCCGGTTAGGGTTCCGATTGGACCTAGGGTTAGTGTTATTTTGAGGGCTAGGGTTAGAGTTCCGATTAGGGTTCCGATTGGACCTAGGGTCAGGGTTATGTTGAGGGCTAGGGTTAGAGATCCGGTTAGGGTTCCGATTGGACCTAGGGTTAGGGTTATGTTGAGGGCGAGGGTTTGAGATCCGTTTAGGGTTCCGAGTGGACCTAGGGTTAGGGTTATGTTGAGGGCTAGGGTTAGAGATCCGGTTAGTGTTCCGATTGGACCTAGGGTTAGGGTTATGTTGAGGGCTAGGTATACAGATCCGGTTAGGGTTCCGATTGGACCTAGGGTTAGGGTTATGTTGAGGGCTAGGGTTAGAGATCCGGTTAGGCTTCCGATTGGACCTAGGGTTAGGGTTATGTTGAGGGCTAGGTATACAGATCCGGTTAGGGTTCCGATTGGACCTAGGGTTAGGGTTATGTTGAGGGCTAGGTATACAGATCCGGTTAGGGTTCCGATTGGACCTAGGGTTAGGGTTATGTTGAGGGCTAGGGTTAGAGGTCCGGTTAGGGTTCCGATTGGACCTAGGGTTAGGGTTATGTTTAGGGCTAGGTTTAGAGATCCGGTTATGTTTCGGATTGGACCTAGGGTTAGGGTTATGTTGAGGGCTAGGGTTAGAGATCCGGTTAGGGTTCCGATTGGACCTAGGGTTAGGGTTATGTTGACGGCGAGGGGTAGAGATCCCGTTAGGGTTCCGATTGGACCTAGGGTTAGGGTTATGTTGAGGGCTAGGGTTAGATATCCGGTTAGGGTTCCGATTGCACCTAGGGTTAATGGTTACGTGGAGGGCTAGGGTTAGATATCCATTTAGGGTTCCGATTGGACCTAGGGTTAGGGTTATGTTGAGGGCTAGGGTTAGAGATCCTGTTAGGGTTCCGATTGGACTTAGGGTTAGGGTTATGTTGAGGGCTAGGGATAGATATCCGGTTAGGGTTCGGATTGGACCTAGGGTTAGGGTTATGTTGAGGGCTAGGGTTAGAGTTCCGGTTAGGGTTCCGATTGGACCTAGGGTTAGGGTTATTTTGAGGGCTAGGGTTAGAGTTCCGGTTAGGGTTCCGATTGGACCTAGGGTTATGGTTATGTTGAGGGCTAGGGTTAGAGATCCGGTTAGGGTTCCGTTTGGACCTAGGGTTAGGGTTATGTTGAGGGCGAGGTTTAGAGATCCGGTTAGGGTTCCGAGTGGACCTAGGGTTAGGGTTATGTTGAGGGCTAGGGTTAGAGATCCGGTTAGGGTTCCGATTGGACCTAGGGTTAGGTTTATGTTGAGGGCTAGGTTTAGAGATCCGGTTAGGGTTCCGATTGGACCTAGGGTTAGGGTTATGTTGAGGGCTAGGTATACAGATCCGGTTAGGGTTCCGATTGGAATTAGGGTTAGGGTTATGTTGAGGGCTAGGTATACAGATCCGGTTAGGGTTCCGATTGGACCTAGGGTTAGGGTTATGTTGAGGGCTATGTTTAGAGGTCCGGTTAGGGTTCCGATTGGACCTAGGGTTAGGGTTATGTTGAGGGCTAGGTTTAGAGATCCGGTTATGTTTCGGATTGGACCTAGGGTTAGGGTTATGTTGAGGGCTAGGGTTAGGGATCCGGTTAGGGTTACGATTGGACCTAGGGTTAGGGTTATGTTGAGGGCTAGGGTTAGAGATCCGGTTAGGGTTCCGATTGGACCTAGGGTTAGGGTTATGTTGAGGGCTAGGGATAGATATCCGGTTAGGGTTCCGATTGGACCTAGTGTTAGGGTTATGTTGAGGGCTAGGGTTAGAGATCCGGTAAGGGTTACGGTTGGACCCAGGGTTAGGGTTGTGTTGAGGGCTAGGGTTAGAGATCCGGTTAGGGTTCTGATTGGACCTAGGGTTAGGGTTATGTTGAGGGCTAGGGTTAGAGTTCCGTTTACGGTTCCGATTGGACCTAGGGTTAGGGTTATGTTGAGGGCTAGGGTTAGAGATCAGGTTAGGGTTCCGATTGGACCTAGGGTTAGGGTTATGTTGAGGGTTAAGGTTAGAGATCCGGTTAGAGTTCCGATTGGACCTAGGGTTAGGGTTATGTTGAGGGCTAGTGTTAGAGATCCGGTTAGGTTTCCGATTGGACCTAGGGTTAGGGTTATGTTGAGGGCTAGGGTTAGAGATCAGGTTAGGGTTCCGATTGGACCTAAGGTTAGAGTTATGTTGAGGGCTAGGTATACAGATCCGGTTAGGGTTCCGATTGGACCTAGGGTTAGGGTTATGTTGAGGGCTAGGTATACAGATCCGGTTAGGGTTCCGATTGGACCTAGGGTTAGGGTTATGTTGAGGGCTAGGGTTAGAGGTCCGGTTAGGGTTCCGATTGGACCTAGGGTTAGGGTTATGTTTAGGGCTAGGTTTAGAGATCCGGTTATGTTTCGGATTGGACCTAGGGTTAGGGTTATGTTGAGAGCTAGGGTTAGGGATCCGGTTAGGGTTACGATTGGACCTAGGGTTAGGGTTATGTTGAGGGCTAGGTATACAGATCCGGTTAGGGTTCCGATTGGACCTAGGGTTAGGGTTATGTTGAGGGTTAGGGTTAGAGATCCGGTTAGGGTTCCGATTGGACCTAGGGTTAGGGTTATGTTGAGGGCTAGTGTTAGAGATCCGGTTAGGTTTCCTATTGGACCTAGGGTTAGGGTTATGTTGAGGGCTAGGTATTAAGATCCGCTTAGGGTTCCGATTGGACCTAGGGTTAGGGTTATGTTAAGGGCTAGGGTTAGAGATCCGGTTAGGATTCCGATTGGACCTAGGGTTAGGGTTATGTTGAGGGCTAGGTATACAGATCCGGTTAGGGTTCCGATTGGACCTAGGGTTAGGGTTATGTTGAGGACTAGGGTTAGAGATCCGGTTAGGGTTCCTATTCGACCTAGGGTTAGGGTTATGTTGAGGGCTAGGGTTAGAGATCCGTTTAGGGTTCCGATTCGACCTAGGATTAGGGTTATGTTGAGGGCCAGGGTTAGAGATCCGGTTAGGGTTCCGATTGAACCTAGGGTTAGGGTTATGTTGAGGGCTAGGGTTAGATATCCGGTTAGGGTTCCGATTGCACCTAGGGTTAATGGTTACATTGAGGGCTAGGGTTAGATATCCATTTAGGGTTCCGATTGGACCTAGGGTTAGGGTTATGTTGAGGGCTAGGGTTAGAGATCCTGTTAGGGTTCCGATTGGACTTAGGGTTAGGGTTATGTTGAGGGCTAGGGATAGATATCCGGTGAGGGTTTGGATTGGACCTAGGGTTAGGGTTATGTTGAGGGCTAGTGTTAGAGTTCCGGTTAGGGTTCCGATTGGACCTAGGGTTAGGGTTATTTTGAGGGCTAGGGTTAGAGTTCCGGTTAGGGTTCCGATTGGACCTAGGGTTAGGGTTATGTTGAGGGCTAGGGTTAGAGATCCGGTTAGGGTTCCGATTGGACCTAGGGTTAGGGTTATGTTGAGGGCGAGGGTTAGAGATCCGTTTAGGGTTCCGAGGGGACCTAGGGTTAGGGTTATGTTGAGGGCTAGGGTTGAGATCCGGTTAGGGTTCCGATTGGACCTAGGGTTAGGTTTATGTTGAGGGCTAGGGTTAGAGATCCGGTTAGGGTTCCGATTGGACCTAAGGTTAGGGTTATGTTGAGGGCTAGGTATACAGATCCGGTTAGGGTTCCGATTGGACCTAGGGTTAGGGTTATGTTGAGGGCTAGGTATACAGATCCGGTTAGGGTTCCGATTGGACCTAGGGTTAGGGTTATGTTGAGGGCTAGGGTTAGAGGTCCGGTTAGGGTTACGGTTGGACCCAGGGTTAGGGTTGTGTTGAGGGCTAGGTTTAGAGATCCGGTTAGGGTTCTGATTGGACCTAGGGTTAGGGTTATGTTGAGGGCTAGGGTTAGAGTTCCGTTTACGGTTCCGATTAGACCTAGGGTTAGGGTTATGTTGAGGGCTAGGGTTAGAGATCAGGTTAGGGTTCCGATTGGACCTAGGGTTAGGGTTATGTTGAGGGTTAGGGTTAGAGATCCGGTTAGGGTTCCGATTGGACCTAGGGTTAGGGTTATGTTGAGGGCTAGTGTTAGAAATCCGGTTAGGTTTCCGATTGGACCTAGGGTTAGGGTTATGTTGAGGCCTAGGTATACAGATCCGGTTAGCGTTCCGATTGGACCTAGGTTTAGGGTTATGTTGAGGGCTAGGGTTAGAGTTCCGTTTACGGTTCCGATTGGACCTAGGGTTAGGGTTATGTTGAGGGCTAGGGTTAGAGATCAGGTTAGGGTTCCGATTGGACCTAGGGTTAGGGTTATGTTGAGGGCTAGGGTTAGAGTTCCGTTTACGGTTCCGATTGGACCTAGGGTTAGGGTTATGTTGAGGGCTAGGGTTAGAGATCAGGTTAGGTTTCCTATTGGACCTAGGGTTAGGGTTATGTTGAGGGCTAGGTATACAGATCCGCTTAGGGTTCCGATTGGACCTAGGGTTAGGGTTATGTTAAGGGCTAGGGTTAGAGATCCGGTTAGGATTCCGATTGGACCTAGGGTTAGGGTTATGTTGAGGGCTAGGTATACAGATCCGGTTAGGGTTCCGATTGGACCTAGGGTTAGGGTTATGTTGAGGACTAGGGTTAGAGATCCGGTTAGGGTTCCGATTCGACCTAGGGTTAGGGTTATGTTGAGGGCTAGGGTTAGAGATCCGTTTAGGGTTCCGATTCGACCTAGGGTTAGGGTTATGTTGAGGGCCAGGGTTAGAGATCCGGTTAGGGTTCTGATTGGACCTAGGGTTAGGGTTATGTTGAGGGCTAGGGTTAGATATCCGGATAGGGTTCCGATTACACCTAGGGTTAATGGTTACGTTGAGGGCTAGGGTTAGATATCCATTTAGGGTTCCGATTGGACCCAGGGTTAGGGTTATGTTGAGGGCTAGGGTTAGAGATCCTGTTAGGGTTCCGATTGGACTTAGGGTTAGGGTTATGTTGAGGGCTAGGGATAGATATCCGGTTAGGGTTCGGATTGGACCTAGGGTTAGGGTTATGTTGAGTGCTAGGCTTAGAGTTCCGGTTAGGCTTCCGATTGGACCTAGGGTTAGGGTTATTTTGAGGGCTAGGGTTAGAGTTCCGGTTAGGGTTCCGATTGGACCTAGGGTTAGGGTTATGTTGAGGGCTAGGGTTAGAGATCCGGTTAGGGTTCCGATTGGACCTAGGGTTAGGGTTATGTTGAGGGCGAGGGTTAGAGATCCGGTTAGGGTTCCGAGTGGACCTAGGGTTAGGGTTATGTTGAGGGCTAGGGTTAGAGATCCGGTTAGGGTTCCGATTGGACCTAGGGTTAGGTTTATGTTGAGGGCTAGGGTTAGAGATCCGGTTAGGGTTCCGATTGGACCTAGGGTTAGGGTTATGTTGAGGGCTAGGGTTAGAGATCCGGTTAGGGTTCCGATTGGACCTAGGGTTAGGGTTATGTTGAGGGCTAGGTATACAGATCCGGTTAGGGTTCCGATTGGACCTAGGGTTAGGGTTATGTTGAGGGCTAGGTATACAGATCCGGTTAGGGTTCCGATTGGACCTAGGGTTAGGGTTATGTTGAGGGCTAGGGTTAGAGGTCCGGTTAGGGTTCCGATTGGACCTTGGGTTAGGGTTATGTTTAGGGCTAGTTTTAGAGATCCGGTTATGTTTCGTATTGGACCTAGGGTTAGGGTTATGTTGAGGGCTAGGGTTAGAGATCCTGCTAGGGTTCCGATTGGACCTAGGGTTAGGGTTATGTTGAGGGCTAGGGTTAGAGATCCGGTTAGGGTTCCGATTGGACCTAGGGTTAAGGTTATGTTGAGGGCTAGGGTTAGAGATCCGGTTAGGGTTCCGATTGGACCTAGGGTTAGGGTTATGTTGAGGGCTAGGGTTAGAGATCCGGTTAGGGTTCCGATTGGACCTAGGGTTAGGGTTATGTTGACGGCGAGGGGTAGAGATCCCGTTAGGGTTCCGATTGGACCTAGGGTTAGGGTTATGTTGAGGGCTAGGGTTAGATATCCGGTTAGGGTTCCGATTGCACCTAGGGTTAATGGTTACGTGGAGGGCTAGGGTTAGATATCCATTTAGGGTTCCGATTGGACCTAGGGTTAGGGTTATGTTGAGGGCTAGGGTTAGAGATCCTGTTAGGGTTCCGATTGGACTTAGGGTTAGGGTTATGTTGAGGGCTAGGGATAGATATCCGGTTAGGGTTCGGATTGGACCTAGGGTTAGGGTTATGTTGAGGGCTAGGGTTAGAGTTCCGGTTAGGGTTCCGATTGGACCTAGGGTTAGGGTTATTTTGAGGGCTAGGGTTAGAGTTCCGGTTAGGGTTCCGATTGGACCTAGGGTTATGGTTATGTTGAGGGCTAGGGTTAGAGATCCGGTTAGGGTTCCGTTTGGACCTAGGGTTAGGGTTATGTTGAGGGCGAGGTTTAGAGATCCGGTTAGGGTTCCGAGTGGACCTAGGGTTAGGGTTATGTTGAGGGCTAGGGTTAGAGATCCGGTTAGGGTTCCGATTGGACCTAGGGTTAGGTTTATGTTGAGGGCTAGGTTTAGAGATCCGGTTAGGGTTCCGATTGGACCTAGGGTTCGGGTTATGTTGAGGGCTAGGTATACAGATCCGGTTAGGGTTCCGATTGGAATTAGGGTTAGGGTTATGTTGAGGGCTAGGTATACAGATCCGGTTAGGGTTCCGATTGGACCTAGGGTTAGGGTTATGTTGAGGGCTAGGTTTAGAGGTCCGGTTAGGGTTCCGATTGGACCTAGGGTTAGGGTTATGTTGAGGGCTAGGTTTAGAGATCCGGTTATGTTTCGGATTGGACCTAGGGTTAGGGTTATGTTGAGGGCTAGGGTTAGGGATCCGGTTAGGGTTACGATTGGACCTAGGGTTAGGGTTATGTTGAGGGCTAGGGTTAGAGATCCGGTTAGGGTTCCGATTGGACCTAGGGTTAGGGTTATGTTGAGGGCTAGGGATAGATATCCGGTTAGGGTTCCGATTGGACCTAGTGTTAGGGTTATGTTGAGGGCTAGGGTTAGAGATCCGGTAAGGGTTACGGTTGGACCCAGGGTTAGGGTTGTGTTGAGGGCTAGGGTTAGAGATCCGGTTAGGGTTCTGATTGGACCTAGGGTTAGGGTTATGTTGAGGGCTAGGGTTAGAGTTCGGTTTACGGTTCCGATTGGACCTAGGGTTAGGGTTATGTTGAGGGCTAGGGTTAGAGATCAGGTTAGGGTTCCGATTGGACCTAGGGTTAGGGTTATGTTGAGGGTTAAGGTTAGAGATCCGGTTAGAGTTCCGATTGGACCTAGGGTTAGGGTTATGTTGAGGGCTAGTGTTAGAGATCCGGTTAGGTTTCCGATTGGACCTAGGGTTAGGGTTATGTTGAGGGCTAGGGTTAGAGATCAGGTTAGGGTTCCGATTGGACCTAAGGTTAGGGTTATGTTGAGGGCTAGGTATACAGATCCGGTTAGGGTTCCGATTGGACCTAGGGTTAGGGTTATGTTGAGGGCTAGGTATACAGATCCGGTTAGGGTTCCGATTGGACCTAGGGTTAGGGTTATGTTGAGGGCTAGGGTTAGAGATCCTGCTAGGGTTCCGATTGGACCTAGGGTTAGGGTTATGTTGAGGGCTAGGGTTAGAGATCCTGCTAGGGTTCCGATTGGACCTAGGGTTAGGGTTATGTTGAGGGCTAGGGTTAGAGATCCGGTTAGGGTTCCGATTGGACCTAGGGTTAAGGTTATGTTGAGGGCTAGGGTTAGAGATCCGGTTAGGGTTCCGATTGGACCTAGGGTTAGGGTTATGTTGAGTGCTAGGGTTAGAGATCCGGTTAGGGTTCCGATTCGACCTAGGGTTAGGGTTATGTTGAGGGCTAGGGTTAGAGATCCGGTTAGGGTTCCGATTGGACCTAGGGTTAGGGTTATGTTGAGGGCGAGGGGTAGAGATCCCGTTAGGGTTCCGATTGGACCTAGGGTTAGGGTTATGTTGAGGGCTAGGGTTAGATATCCGGTTAGGGTTCCGATTGCACCTATGGTTAATGGTTACGTTGAGGGCTAGTTTTAGATATCCATTTAGGGTTCCGATTGGACCTAGGGTTAGGGTTATGTTGAGGGCTAGGGTTAGAGATCCTGTTAGGGTTCCGATTGGACTTAGGGTTAGGGTTATGTTGAGGGCTAGGGATAGATATCCGGTTAGGGTTCGGATTGGACCTAGGGTTAGGGTTATGTTGAGGGCTATGGTTAGAGATCCGGTTAGGGTTCCGAATGGACCTAGGGTTAGGGTTATGTTGAGGGCGAGGGGTAGAGATCCCGTTAGGGTTCCGATTGGACCTAGGGTTAGGGTTATGTTGAGGGCTAGGGTTAGATATCCGGTTAGGGTTCCGATTGCACCTAGGGTTAATGGTTACGTGGAGGGCTAGGGTTAGATATCCATTTAGGGTTCCGATTGGACCTAGGGTTAGGGTTATGTTGAGGGCTAGGGTTAGAGAATCTGTTAGGGTTCCGATTGGACCTAGGGTTAGGGTTATGTTGAGGGCTAGGGTTAGAGATCCGGTTAGGGTTCCGATTGGACCTAGCGTTAGGGTTATGTTGAGGGCGAGGGTTAGAGATCCGGTTAGGGTTCCGAGTGGACCTAGGGTTAGGGTTATGTTGAGGGCTAGGGTTAGAGATCCGGTTAGGGTTCCGATTGGACCTAGGGTTAGGGTTATTTTGATGGCTAGGGTTAGAGATTCTGTTAGGGTTCCGATTGGACCTAGGGTTAGGGTTATGTTGAGGGCTAGGTTTAGAGATCCGGTTAGGGTTCCGATTGGACCTAGGGTTAGGGTTATGTTGAGGGCGAGGTTTAGAGATCCGGTTAGGGTTCCGAGTGGACCTAGGGTTAGGGTTATGTTGAGGGCTAGGGTTAGAGATCCGGTTAGGGTTCCGATTGGACCTAGGGTTAGGGTTATGTTGAGGGCTAGGGTTAGAGATCCTGTTAGGGTTCCGATTGGACCTAGGGTTAGGGTTATGTTGAGGGCTAGGGATAGATATCCGGTTAGGGTTCCGATTGGACCTAGGGTTAGGGTTATTTTGAGGGCTAGGGTTAGAGCTTCTGTTAGGGTTCCGATTGGACCTAGGGTTAGGGTTATGTTGAGGGCTAGGGTTAGAGATCCGGTTAGGGTTCCAATTGGACCTAGGGTTAGGGTTATGTTGAGGTCTAGGGTTAGAGATCCGGTTAGGGTTCCGAGTGGACCTAGGGTTAGGGTTATGTTGAGTACTAGGGTTAGAGATCCGGTTAGGGTTCCGATTGGACCTAGGGTTAGGGTTATTTTGAGGGCTAGGGTTAGAGATTCTGTTAGGGTTCCGATTGGACCTAGGGTTAGGGTTATGTTGAGGGCTAGGGTTAGAGATCCGGTTAGGGTTCCGATTGGACCTAGGGTTAGGGTTATGTTGAGGGCGAGGGTTAGAGATCCGGTTAGGGTTCCGAGTGGACCTAGGGTTAGGGTTATGTTGAGGGCTAGGGTTAGAGATCCGGTTAGGGTTCCGATTGGACCTAGGGTTAGGGTTATGTTGAGGGCTAGGGTTAGAGATCCTGTTAGGGTTCCGATGGGACCTAGGGTTAGGGTTATGTTGAGGGCTAGGTATACAGATCCGGTTAGGGTTCCGATTGGACCTAGGGTTAGGGTTATGTTGAGGGCTAGGTATACAGATCCGGTTAGGGTTCCGATTGGACCTAGGGTTAGGTTTATGTTGAGGGCTAGGGTTAGAGGTCCGGATAGGGTTCCGATTGGACCTAGGGTTAGGGTTATGTTGAGGGCTAGGTTTAGAGATCCGGTTATGTTTCGGATTGGACCTAGGGTTAGGGTTATGTTGAGGGCTAGGGTTAGAGATCCGGTTAGGGTTCCGATTGGACCTAGGGTTAGGGTTATGTTGAGGGCTAGGGTTAGAGATCCGGTTAGGGTTCCGATTGGACCTAGGGATAGGGTTATGTTGAGGGCTAGGGTTAGAGATCCGGTTAGGGTTCCGATTCGACCTAGGGTTAGGGTTATGTTGAGGGCTAGGGTTAGAGATCCGGTTAGGGTTCCGATTGGACCTAGGGTTAAGGTTAGGTTGAGGGCGAGGGGTAGAGATCCCGTTAGGGTTCCGATTGGACCTAGGGTTAGGGTTATGTTGAGGGCTAGGGTTAGATATCCGGTTAGCGTTCCGATTGCACCTAGGGTTAATGGTTACGTTGAGGGCTAGTTTTAGTTATCCATTTAGGGCTCCGATTGGACCTAGGGTTAGGGTTATGTTGAGGGCTAGGGTTAGAGATCCGGTTAGGGTTCCGATTGGACTTAGGGTTAGGGTTATGTTGAGGGCGATGGGTAGAGATCCCGTTAGGGTTCCGATTGGACCTAGGGTTAGGGTTATGTTGAGGGCTAGTGTTAGATATCCGCTTAGGTTTCCGATTGGACCTAGGGTTAGGGTTATGTTGAGGGCTAGTGTTAGAAATCCGGTTAGGTTTCCGATTGGACCTAGGGTTAGGGTTATGTTGAGGCCTAGGTATACAGATCCGGTTAGCGTTCCGATTGGACCTAGGTTTAGGGTTATGTTGAGGGCTAGTGTTAGAGATCCTGTTAGGTTTCCTATTGGACCTCGGGTTAGGGTTATGTTGAGGGCTAGGTATACAGATCCGCTTAGGGTTCCGATTGGACCTAGGGTTAGGGTTATGTTAAGGGCTAGGGTTAGAGATCCGGTTAGGATTCCGATTGGACCTAGGTTTAGGGTTATGTTGAGGGCTAGGTATACAGATCCGGTTAGGGTTCCGATTGGACCTAGGGTTAGGGTTATGTTGAGGACTAGGGTTAGAGATCCGGTTAGGGTTCCGATTCGACCTAGGGTTAGGGTTATGTTGAGGGCTAGGGTTAGAGATCCGTTTAGGGTTCCGATTCGACCTAGGGTTAGGGTTATGTTGAGGGCCAGGGTTAGAGATCCGGTTAGGGTTCCGATTGGACCTAGGGTTAGGGTTATGTTGAGGGCTAGGGTTAGATATCCGGTTAGGGTTCCGATTGCACCTAGGGTTAATGGTTACGTTGAGGGCTAGGGATAGATATCCATTTAGGGTTCCGATTGGACCCAGGGTTAGGGTTATGTTGAGGGCTAGGGTTAGAGATCCTGTTAGGGTTCCGATTGGACTTAGGGTTAGGGTTATGTTGAGGGCTAGGGATAGATATCCGGTTAGGGTTCGGATTGGACCTAGGGTTAGGGTTATGTTGAGGGCTAGGGTTAGAGTTCCGGTTAGGCTTCCGATTGGACCTAGGGTTAGGGTTATGTTGAGGGCTAGGGTTAGAGATCAGGTTAGGGTTCCGATTGGACCTAGGGTTAGGGTTATGTTGAGGGTTAAGGTTAGAGATCCGGTTAGAGTTCCGATTGGACCTAGGGTTAGGGTTATGTTGAGGGCTAGTGTTAGAGATCCGGTTAGGTTTCCGATTGGACCTAGGGTTAGGGTTATGTTGAGGGCTAGGGTTAGAGATCAGGTTAGGGTTCCGATTGGACCTAAGGTTAGGGTTATGTTGAGGGCTAGGTATACAGATCCGGTTAGGGTTCCGATTGGACATAGGGTTAGGGTTATGTTGAGGGCTAGGTATACAGATCCGGTTAGGGTTCCGATTGGACCTAGGGTTAGGGTTATGTTGAGGGCTAGGGTTAGAGGTCCGGCTAGGGTTCCGATTGGACCTAGGGTTAGGGTTATGTTTATGGCTAGGTTTAGAGATCCGGTTATGTTTCGGATTGGACCTAGGGTTAGGGTTATGTTGAGGGCTAGGGTTAGGGATCCGGTTAGGGTTACGATTGGACCTAGGGTTAGGGTTATGTTGAGGGCTAGGGTTAGAGTTCCGGTTAGGCTTCCGATTGGACCTAGGGTTAGGGTTATGTTGAGGGCTAGGGTTAGAGATCCTGTTAGGGTTCCGATTGGACTTAGGGTTAGGGTTATGTTGAGGGCTAGGGATAGATATCCGGTTAGGGTTCGGATTGGACCTAGGGTTAGGGTTATGTTGAGGGCTAGGGTTAGAGTTCCGGTTAGGCTTCCGATTGGACCTAGGGTTAGGGTTATGTTGAGGGCTAGGGTTAGAGATCAGGTTAGGGTTCCGATTGGACCTAGGGTTAGGGTTATGTTGAGGGTTAAGGTTAGAGATCCGGTTAGAGTTCCGATTGGACCTAGGGTTAGGGTTATGTTGAGGGCTAGTGTTAGAGATCCGGTTAGGTTTCCGATTGGAACTAGGGTTAGGGTTATGTTGAGGGCTAGGGTTAGAGATCAGGTTAGGGTTCCGATTGGACCTAAGGTTAGGGTTATGTTGAGGGCTAGGTATACAGATCCGGTTAGGGTTCCGATTGGACCTAGGGTTAGGGTTATGTTGAGGGCTAGGTATACAGATCCGGTTAGGGTTCCGAAAGGACCTAGGGTTAGGGTTATGTTCAGGGCTAGGGTTAGAGGTCCGGTTAGGGTTCCGATTGGACCTAGGGTTAGGGTTATGTTTAGGGCTAGGTTTAGAGATCCGGTTATGTTTCGGATTGGACCTAGGGTTAGGGTTATGTTGAGGGCTAGGGTTAGGGATCCGGTTAGGGTTACGATTGGACCTAGGGTTAGGGTTATGTTGTGGGCTAGGTATACAGATCCGGTTAGGGTTCCGATTGGACCTAGGGTTAGGGTTATGTTGAGGGTTAGGGTTAGAGATCCGGTTAGGGTTCCGATTGGACCTAGGGTTAGGGTTATGTTGAGGGCTAGTGTTAGAGATCAGGTTAGGTTTCCTATTGGACCTAGGGTTAGGGTTATGTTGAGGGCTAGGTATACAGATCCGCTTAGGGTTCCGATTGGACCTAGGGTTAGGGTTATGTTAAGGGCTAGGGTTAGAGATCCGGTTAGGATTCCGATTGGACCTAGGGTTAGGGTTATGTTGAGGGCTAGGTATACAGATCCGGTTAGGGTTCCGATTGGACCTAGGGTTAGGGTTATGTTGAGGACTAGGGTTAGAGATCCGGTTAGGGTTCCTATTCGACCTAGGGTTAGGGTTATGTTGAGGGCTAGGGTTAGAGATCCGTTTAGGGTTCCGATTCGACCTAGGATTAGGGTTATGTTGAGGGCCAGGGTTAGAGATCCGGTTAGGGTTCCGATTGGACCTAGGGTTAGGGTTATGTTGAGGGCTAGGGTTAGATATCCGGTTAGGGTTCTGATTGCACCTAGGGTTAATGGTTACGTTGAGGGCTAGGGTTAGATATCCATTTAGGGTTCCGATTGGACCTAGGGTTAGGGTTATGTTGAGGGCTAGGGTTAGAGATCCTGTTAGGGTTCCGATTGGACTTAGGGTTAGGGTTATGTTGAGGGCTAGGGATAGATATCCGGTGAGGGTTCGGATTGGACCTAGGGTTAGGGTTATGTTGAGGGCTAGGGTTAGAGTTCCGGTTAGGGTTCCGATTGGACCTAGGGTTAGGGTTATTTTGAGGGCTAGGGTTAGAGTTCCGGTTAGGGTTCCGATTGGACCTAGGGTTAGGGTTATGTTGAGGGCTAGGGTTAGAGATCCGGTTAGGGTTCCGATTGGACCTAGGGTTAGGGTTATGTTGAGGGCGAGGGTTAGAGATCCGGTTAGGGTTCCGAGTGGACCTAGGGTTAGGGTTATGTTGAGGGCTAGGGTTGAGATCCGGTTAGGGTTCCGATTGGACCTAGGGTTAGGTTTATGTTGAGGGCTAGGGTTAGAGATCCGGTTAGGGTTCCGATTGGACCTAAGGTTAGGGTTATGTTGAGGGCTAGGTATACAGATCCGGTTAGGGTTCCGATTGGACCTAGGGTTAGGGTTATGTTGAGGGCTAGGTATACAGATCCTGTTAGGGTTCCGATTGGACCTAGGGTTAGGGTTATGTTGAGGGCTAGGGTTAGAGGTCCGGTTAGGGTTACGGTTGGACCCAGGGTTAGGGTTGTGTTGAGGGCTAGGTTTAGAGATCCGGTTAGGGTTCTGATTGGACCTAGGGTTAGGGTTATGTTGAGGGCTAGGTTTAGAGTTCCGTTTACGGTTCCGATTGGACCTAGGGTTAGGGTTATGTTGAGGGCTAGGGTTAGAGATCAGGTTAGGGTTCCGATTGGACCTAGGGTTAGGGTTATGTTGAGGGTTAGGGTTAGAGATCCGGTTAGGGTTCCGATTGGACCTAGGGTTAGGGTTATGTTGAGGGCTAGTGTTAGAAATCCGGTTAGGTTTCCGATTGGACCTAGGGTTAGGGTTATGTTGAGGCCTAGGTATACAGATCCGGTTAGCGTTCCGATTGGACCTAGGTTTAGGGTTATGTTGAGGGCTAGGGTTAGAGTTCAATTTACGGTTCCGATTGGACCTAGGGTTAGGGTTATGTTGAGGGCTAGGGTTAGAGATCAGGTTAGGGTTCCGATTGGACCTAGGGTTAGGGTTATGTTGAGGGTTAGGGTTAGAGATCCGGTTAGGGTTCCGATTGGACCTAGGGTTAGGGTTATGTTGAGGGCTAGTGTTAGAGATCCTGTTAGGTTTCCTATTGGACCTAGGGTTAGGGTTATGTTGAGGGCTAGGTATACAGATCCGCTTAGGGTTCCGATTGGACCTAGGGTTAGGGTTATGTTAAGGGCTAGGGTTAGAGATCCGGTTAGGATTCCGATTGGACCTAGGGTTAGGGTTATGTTGAGGGCTAGGTATACAGATCCGGTTAGGGTTCCGATTGGACCTAGGGTTAGGGTTATGTTGAGGACTAGGGTTAGATATCCGGTTAGGGTTCCGATTCGACCTAGGGTTAGGGTTATGTTGAGGGCGAGGGTTAGAGATCCGGTTAGGGTTCCGAGTGGACCTAGGGTTAGGGTTATGTTGAGGGCTAGGGTTAGAGATCCGGTTAGGGTTCCGATTGGACCTAGGGTTAGGTTTATGTTGAGGGCTAGGGTTAGAGATCCGGTTAGGGTTCCGATTGGACCTAGGGTTAGGGTTATGTTGAGGGCTAGGTATACAGATCCGGTTAGGGTTCCGATTGGACCTAGGGTTAGGGTTATGTTGAGGGCTAGGTATACAGATCCGGTTAGGGTTCCGATTGGACCTAGGGTTAGGGTTATGTTGAGGGCTAGGGTTAGAGGTCCGGTTAGGGTTCCGATTGGACCTTGGGTTAGGGTTATGTTTAGGGCTAGTTTTAGAGATCCGGTTATGTTTCGGATTGGACCTAGGGTTAGGGTTATGTTGAGGGCTAGGGTTAGAGATCCTGCTAGGGTTCCGATTGGACCTAGGGTTAGGGTTATGTTGAGGGCTAGGGTTAGAGATCCGGTTAGGGTTCCGATTGGACCTAGGGTTAAGGTTATGTTGAGGGCTAGGGTTAGAGATCCGGTTAGGGTTCCGATTGGACCTAGGGTTAGGGTTATGTTGAGGGCTAGGGTTAGAGATCCGGTTAGGGTTCCGATTCGACCTAGGGTTAGGGTTATGTTGAGGGCTAGGATTAGAGATCCGGTTAGGTTTCCGATTGGACCTAGGGTTAGGGTTATGTTGAGGGCGAGGGGTAGAGATCCCGTTAGGGTTCCGATTGGACCTAGGGTTAGGGTTATGTTGAGGGCTAGGGTTAGATATCCGGTTAGGGTTCCGATTGCACCTAGGGTTAATGGTTACGTTGAGGGCTAGTTTTAGATATCCATTTAGGGTTCCGATTGGACCTAGGGTTAGGGTTATGTTGAGGGCTAGGGTTAGAGATCCTGTTAGGGTTCCGATTGGACTTAGGGTTAGGGTTATGTTGAGGGCTAGGGATAGATATCCGGTTAGGGTTCGGATTGGACCTAGGGTTAGGGTTATGTTGAGGGCTAGGGTTAGAGATCCGGTTAGGGTTCCGAATGGACCTAGGGTTAGGGTTATGTTGAGGGCGAGGGGTAGAGATCCCGTTAGGGTTCCGATTGGACCTAGGGTTAGGGTTATGTTGAGGGCTAGGGTTAGATATCCGGTTAGGGTTCCGATTGCACCTAGGGTTAATGATTACGTTGAGGGCTAGGGTTAGATATCCATTTAGGGTTCCGATTGGACCTAGGGTTAGGGTTATGTTGAGGGCTAGGGTTAGAGAATCTGTTAGGGTTCCGATTGGACCTAGGGTTAGGGTTATGTTGAGGGCTAGGGTTAGAGATCCGGTTAGGGTTCCGATTGGACCTAGCGTTAGGGTTATGTTGAGGGCGAGGGTTAGAGATCCGGTTAGGGTTCCGAGTGGACCTAGGGTTAGGGTTATGTTGAGGGCTAGGGTTAGAGATCCGGTTAGGGTTCCGATTGGACCTAGGTTTAGGGTTATTTTGATGGCTAGGGTTAGAGATTCTGTTAGGGTTCCGATTGGACCTAGGGTTAGGGTTATGTTGAGGGCTAGGGTTAGAGATCCGGTTAGGGTTCCGATTGGACCTAGGGTTAGGGTTATGTTGAGGGCGAGGTTTAGAGATCCGGTTAGGGTTCCGAGTGGACCTAGGGTTAGGGTTATGTTGAGGGCTAGGGTTAGAGATCCGGTTAGGGTTCCGATTGGACCTAGGGTTAGGGTTATGTTGAGGGCTAGGGTTAGAGATCCTGTTAGGGTTCCGATTGGACCTAGGGTTAGGGTTATGTTGAGGGCTAGGTATACAGATCCGGTTAGGGTTCCGATTGGACCTAGGGTTAGGGTTATGTTGAGGGCTAGGTATACAGATCCGGTTAGGGTTCCGATTGGACCTAGGGTTAGGGTTATGTTGAGGGCTAGGGTTAGAGGTCCGGATAGGGTTCCGATTGGACCTAGGGTTAGGGTTATGTTGAGGGCTAGGTATACAGATCCGGTTAGGGTTCCGATTGGACCTAGGGTTAGGGTTATGTTGAGGGCTAGGTATACAGATCCGGTTAGGGTTCCGATTGGACCTAGGGTTAGGGTTATGTTGAGGGCTAGGGTTAGAGGTCCGGATAGGGTTCCGATTGGACCTAGGGTTAGGGTTATGTTGAGGGCTAGGTTTAGAGATCCGGTTATGTTTCGGATTGGACCTAGGGTTAGGGTTATGTTGAGGGCTAGGGTTAGAGATCCGGTTAGGGTTCCGATTGGACCTAGGGTTAGGGTTATGTTGAGGGCTAGGGTTAGAGATCCGGTTAGGGTTCCGATTGGACCTAGGGTTAGGGTTATGTTGAGGGCTAGGGTTAGAGATCCGGTTAGGGTTCCGATTCGACCTAGGGTTAGGGTTATGTTGAGGGCTAGGGTTAGAGATCCGGTTAGGGTTCCGATTGGACCTAGGGTTAAGGTTAGGTTGAGGGCGAGGGGTAGAGATCCCGTTAGGGTTCCGATTGGACCTAGGGTTAGGGTTATGTTGAGGGCTAGGGTTAGATATCCGGTTAGCGTTCCGATTGCACCTAGGGTTAATGGTTACGTTGAGGGCTAGTTTTAGTTATCCATTTAGGGCTCCGATTGGACCTAGGGTTAGGGTTATGTTGAGGGCTAGGGTTAGAGATCCGGTTAGGGTTCCGATTGGACTTAGGGTTAGGGTTATGTTGAGGGCTAGGGATAGATATCCGGTTAGGGTTCGGATTGGACCTAGGGTTAGGGTTATGTTGAGGGCTAGGGTTAGAGATCCGGTTAGGGTTCCGATTGGACCTAGGGTTAGGGTTATGTTGAGGGCTAGGGTTAGAGATCCGGTTAGGGTTCCGATTGGACCTAGGGTTAGGGTTATGTTGAGGGCGATGGGTAGAGATCCCGTTAGGGTTCCGATTGGACCTAGGGTTAGGGTTATGTTGAGGGCTAGGGTTAGATATCCGCTTAGGTTTCCGATTGGACCTAGGGTTAGGGTTATGTTGAGGGCTAGTGTTAGAAATCCGGTTAGGTTTCCGATTGGACCTAGGGTTAGTGTTATGTTGAGGCCTAGGTATACAGATCCGGTTAGCGTTCCGATTGGACCTAGGTTTAGGGTTATGTTGAGGGCTAGTGTTAGAGATCCTGTTAGGTTTCCTATTGGACCTCGGGTTAGGGTTATGTTGAGGGCTAGGTATACAGATCCGCTTAGGGTTCCGATTGGACCTAGGGTTAGGGTTATGTTAAGGGCTAGGGTTAGAGATCCGGTTAGGATTCCGATTGGACCTAGGTTTAGGGTTATGTTGAGGGCTAGGTATACAGATCCGGTTAGGGTTCCGATTGGACCTAGGGTTAGGGTTATGTTGAGGACTAGGGTTAGAGATCCGGTTAGGGTTCCGATTGGACCTAGGGTTAGGGTTATGTTGAGGGCTAGGGTTAGAGATCCGTTTAGGGTTCCGATTCGACCTAGGGTTAGGGTTATGTTGAGGGCCAGGGTTAGAGATCCGGTTAGGGTTCCGATTGGACCTAGGGTTAGGGTTATGTTGAGGGCTAGGGTTAGATATCCGGTTAGGGTTCCGATTGCACCTAGGGTTAATGGTTACGTTGAGGGCTAGGGATAGATATCCATTTAGGGTTCCGATTGGACCCAGGGTTAGGGTTATGTTGAGGGCTAGGGTTAGAGATCCTGTTAGGGTTCCGATTGGACTTAGGGTTAGGGTTATGTTGAGGGCTAGGGATAGATATCCGGTTAGGGTTCGGATTGGACCTAGGGTTAGGGTTATGTTGAGGGCTAGGGTTAGAGTTCCGGTTAGGCTTCCGATTGGACCTAGGGTTAGGGTTATGTTGAGGGCTAGGGTTAGAGATCAGGTTAGGGTTCCGATTGGACCTAGGGTTAGGGTTATGTTGAGGGTTAAGGTTAGAGATCCGGTTAGAGTTCCGATTGGACCTAGGGTTAGGGTTATGTTGAGGGCTAGTGTTAGAGATCCGGTTAGGTTTCCGATTGGACCTAGGGTTAGGGTTATGTTGAGGGCTAGGGTTAGAGATCAGGTTAGGGTTCCGATTGGACCTAAGGTTAGGGTTATGTTGAGGGCTAGGTATACAGATCCGGTTAGGGTTCCGATTGGACATAGGGTTAGGGTTATGTTGAGGGCTAGGTATACAGATCCGGTTAGGGTTCCGATTGGACCTAGGGTTAGGGTTATGTTGAGGGCTAGGGTTAGAGGTCCGGCTAGGGTTCCGATTGGACCTAGGGTTAGGGTTATGTTTATGGCTAGGTTTAGAGATCCGGTTATGTTTCGGATTGGACCTAGGGTTAGGGTTATGTTGAGGGCTAGGGTTAGGGATCCGGTTAGGGTTACGATTGGACCTAGGGTTAGGGTTATGTTGAGGGCTAGGGTTAGAGTTCCGGTTAGGCTTCCGATTGGACCTAGGGTTAGGGTTATGTTGAGGGCTAGGGTTAGAGATCCTGTTAGGGTTCCGATTGGACTTAGGGTTAGGGTTATGTTGAGGGCTAGGGATAGATATCCGGTTAGGGTTCGGATTGGACCTAGGGTTAGGGTTATGTTGAGGGCTAGGGTTAGAGTTCCGGTTAGGCTTCCGATTGGACCTAGGGTTAGGGTTATGTTGAGGGCTAGGGTTAGAGATCAGGTTAGGGTTCCGATTGGACCTAGGGTTAGGGTTATGTTGAGGGTTAAGGTTAGAGATCCGGTTAGAGTTCCGATTGGACCTAGGGTTAGGGTTATGTTGAGGGCTAGTGTTAGAGATCCGGTTAGGTTTCCGATTGGAACTAGGGTTAGGGTTATGTTGAGGGCTAGGGTTAGAGATCAGGTTAGGGTTCCGATTGGACCTAAGGTTAGGGTTATGTTGAGGGCTAGGTATACAGATCCGGTTAGGGTTCCGATTGGACCTAGGGTTAGGGTTATGTTGAGGGCTAGGTATACAGATCCGGTTAGGGTTCCGAAAGGACCTAGGGTTAGGGTTATGTTCAGGGCTAGGGTTAGAGGTCCGGTTAGGGTTCCGATTGGACCTAGGGTTAGGGTTATGTTTAGGGCTAGGTTTAGAGATCCGGTTATGTTTCGGATTGGACCTAGGGTTAGGGTTATGTTGAGGGCTAGGGTTAGGGATCCGGTTAGGGTTACGATTGGACCTAGGGTTAGGGTTATGTTGTGGGCTAGGTATACAGATCCGGTTAGGGTTCCGATTGGACCTAGGGTTAGGGTTATGTTGAGGGTTAGGGTTAGAGATCCGGTTAGGGTTCCGATTGGACCTAGGGTTAGGGTTATGTTGAGGGCTAGTGTTAGAGATCAGGTTAGGTTTCCTATTGGACCTAGGGTTAGGGTTATGTTGAGGGCTAGGTATACAGATCCGCTTAGGGTTCCGATTGGACCTAGGGTTAGGGTTATGTTAAGGGCTAGGGTTAGAGATCCGGTTAGGATTCCGATTGGACCTAGGGTTAGGGTTATGTTGAGGGCTAGGTATACAGATCCGGTTAGGGTTCCGATTGGACCTAGGGTTAGGGTTATGTTGAGGACTAGGGTTAGAGATCCGGTTAGGGTTCCTATTCGACCTAGGGTTAGGGTTATGTTGAGGGCTAGGGTTAGAGATCCGTTTAGGGTTCCGATTCGACCTAGGATTAGGGTTATGTTGAGGGCCAGGGTTAGAGATCCGGTTAGGGTTCCGATTGGACCTAGGGTTAGGGTTATGTTGAGGGCTAGGGTTAGATATCCGGTTAGGGTTCTGATTGCACCTAGGGTTAATGGTTACGTTGAGGGCTAGGGTTAGATATCCATTTAGGGTTCCGATTGGACCTAGGGTTAGGGTTATGTTGAGGGCTAGGGTTAGAGATCCTGTTAGGGTTCCGATTGGACTTAGGGTTAGGGTTATGTTGAGGGCTAGGGATAGATATCCGGTGAGGGTTCGGATTGGACCTAGGGTTAGGGTTATGTTGAGGGCTAGGGTTAGAGTTCCGGTTAGGGTTCCGATTGGACCTAGGGTTAGGGTTATTTTGAGGGCTAGGGTTAGAGTTCCGGTTAGGGTTCCGATTGGACCTAGGGTTAGGGTTATGTTGAGGGCTAGGGTTAGAGATCCGGTTAGGGTTCCGATTGGACCTAGGGTTAGGGTTATGTTGAGGGCGAGGGTTAGAGATCCGGTTAGGGTTCCGAGTGGACCTAGGGTTAGGGTTATGTTGAGGGCTAGGGTTGAGATCCGGTTAGGGTTCCGATTGGACCTAGGGTTAGGTTTATGTTGAGGGCTAGGGTTAGAGATCCGGTTAGGGTTCCGATTGGACCTAAGGTTAGGGTTATGTTGAGGGCTAGGTATACAGATCCGGTTAGGGTTCCGATTGGACCTAGGGTTAGGGTTATGTTGAGGGCTAGGTATACAGATCCTGTTAGGGTTCCGATTGGACCTAGGGTTAGGGTTATGTTGAGGGCTAGGGTTAGAGGTCCGGTTAGGGTTACGGTTGGACCCAGGGTTAGGGTTGTGTTGAGGGCTAGGTTTAGAGATCCGGTTAGGGTTCTGATTGGACCTAGGGTTAGGGTTATGTTGAGGGCTAGGGTTAGAGTTCCGTTTACGGTTCCGATTGGACCTAGGGTTAGGGTTATGTTGAGGGCTAGGGTTAGAGATCAGGTTAGGGTTCCGATTGGACCTAGGGTTAGGGTTATGTTGAGGGTTAGGGTTAGAGATCCGGTTAGGGTTCCGATTGGACCTAGGGTTAGGGTTATGTTGAGGGCTAGTGTTAGAAATCCGGTTAGGTTTCCGATTGGACCTAGGGTTAGGGTTATGTTGAGGCCTAGGTATACAGATCCGGTTAGCGTTCCGATTGGACCTAGGTTTAGGGTTATGTTGAGGGCTAGGGTTAGAGTTCAATTTACGGTTCCGATTGGACCTAGGGTTAGGGTTATGTTGAGGGCTAGGGTTAGAGATCAGGTTAGGGTTCCGATTGGACCTAGGGTTAGGGTTATGTTGAGGGTTAGGGTTAGAGATCCGGTTAGGGTTCCGATTGGACCTAGGGTTAGGGTTATGTTGAGGGCTAGTGTTAGAGATCCTGTTAGGTTTCCTATTGGACCTAGGGTTAGGGTTATGTTGAGGGCTAGGTATACAGATCCGCTTAGGGTTCCGATTGGACCTAGGGTTAGGGTTATGTTAAGGGCTAGGGTTAGAGATCCGGTTAGGATTCCGATTGGACCTAGGGTTAGGGTTATGTTGAGGGCTAGGTATACAGATCCGGTTAGGGTTCCGATTGGACCTAGGGTTAGGGTTATGTTGAGGACTAGGGTTAGAGATCCGGTTAGGGTTCCGATTCGACCTAGGGTTAGGGTTATGTTGAGGGCGAGGGTTAGAGATCCGGTTAGGGTTCCGAGTGGACCTAGGGTTAGGGTTATGTTGAGGGCTAGGGTTAGAGATCCGGTTAGGGTTCCGATTGGACCTAGGGTTAGGTTTATGTTGAGGGCTAGGGTTAGAGATCCGGTTAGGGTTCCGATTGGACCTAGGGTTAGGGTTATGTTGAGGGCTAGGTATACAGATCCGGTTAGGGTTCCGATTGGACCTAGGGTTAGGGTTATGTTGAGGGCTAGGTATACAGATCCGGTTAGGGTTCCGATTGGACCTAGGGTTAGGGTTATGTTGAGGGCTAGGGTTAGAGGTCCGGTTAGGGTTCCGATTGGACCTTGGGTTAGGGTTATGTTTAGGGCTAGTTTTAGAGATCCGGTTATGTTTCGGATTGGACCTAGGGTTAGGGTTATGTTGAGGGCTAGGGTTAGAGATCCTGCTAGGGTTCCGATTGGACCTAGGGTTAGGGTTATGTTGAGGGCTAGGGTTAGAGATCCGGTTAGGGTTCCGATTGGACCTAGGGTTAAGGTTATGTTGAGGGCTAGGGTTAGAGATCCGGTTAGGGTTCCGATTGGACCTAGGGTTAGGGTTATGTTGAGGGCTAGGGTTAGAGATCCGGTTAGGGTTCCGATTCGACCTAGGGTTAGGGTTATGTTGAGGGCTAGGATTAGAGATCCGGTTAGGGTTCCGATTGGACCTAGGGTTAGGGTTATGTTGAGGGCGAGGGGTAGAGATCCCGTTAGGGTTCCGATTGGACCTAGGGTTAGGGTTATGTTGAGGGCTAGGGTTAGATATCCGGTTAGGGTTCCGATTGCACCTAGGGTTAATGGTTACGTTGAGGGCTAGTTTTAGATATCCATTTAGGGTTCCGATTGGACCTAGGGTTAGGGTTATGTTGAGGGCTAGGGTTAGAGATCCTGTTAGGGTTCCGATTGGACTTAGGGTTAGGGTTATGTTGAGGGCTAGGGATAGATATCCGGTTAGGGTTCGGATTGGACCTAGGGTTAGGGTTATGTTGAGGGCTAGGGTTAGAGATCCGGTTAGGGTTCCGAATGGACCTAGGGTTAGGGTTATGTTGAGGGCGAGGGGTAGAGATCCCGTTAGGGTTCCGATTGGACCTAGGGTTAGGGTTATGTTGAGGGCTAGGGTTAGATATCCGGTTAGGGTTCCGATTGCACCTAGGGTTAATGATTACGTTGAGGGCTAGGGTTAGATATCCATTTAGGGTTCCGATTGGACCTAGGGTTAGGGTTATGTTGAGGGCTAGGGTTAGAGAATCTGTTAGGGTTCCGATTGGACGTAGGGTTAGGGTTATGTTGAGGGCTAGGGTTAGAGATCCGGTTAGGGTTCCGATTGGACCTAGCGTTAGGGTTATGTTGAGGGCGAGGGTTAGAGATCCGGTTAGGGTTCCGAGTGGACCTAGGGTTAGGGTTATGTTGAGGGCTAGGGTTAGAGATCCGGTTAGGGTTCCGATTGGACCTAGGTTTAGGGTTATTTTGATGGCTAGGGTTAGAGATTCTGTTAGGGTTCCGATTGGACCTAGGGTTAGGGTTATGTTGAGGGCTAGGGTTAGAGATCCGGTTAGGGTTCCGATTGGACCTAGGGTTAGGGTTATGTTGAGGGCGAGGTTTAGAGATCCGGTTAGGGTTCCGAGTGGACCTAGGGTTAGGGTTATGTTGAGGGCTAGGGTTAGAGATCCGGTTAGGGTTCCGATTGGACCTAGGGTTAGGGTTATGTTGAGGGCTAGGGTTAGAGATCCTGTTAGGGTTCCGATTGGACCTAGGGTTAGGGTTATGTTGAGGGCTAGGTATACAGATCCGGTTAGGGTTCCGATTGGACCTAGGGTTAGGGTTATGTTGAGGGCTAGGTATACAGATCCGGTTAGGGTTCCGATTGGACCTAGGGTTAGGGTTATGTTGAGGGCTAGGGTTAGAGGTCCGGATAGGGTTCCGATTGGACCTAGGGTTAGGGTTATGTTGAGGGCTAGGTTTAGAGATCCGGTTATGTTTCGGATTGGACCTAGGGTTAGGGTTATGTTGAGGGCTAGGTTTAGAGATCCGGTTAGGGTTCCGATTGGACCTAGAGTTAGGGTTATGTTGAGGGCTAGGGTTAGAGATCCGGTTAGGGTTCCGATTGGACCTAGGTTTAGGGTTATGTTGAGGGCTAGGGTTAGAGATCCGGTTAGGGTTCCGATTCGACCTAGGGTTAGGGTTATGTTGAGGGCTAGGGTTAGAGATCCAATTAGGGTTCCGATTGGACCTAGGGTTAGGGTTATGTTGAGGGCGAGGGGTAGAGATCCCGTTAGGGTTCCGATTGGACCTAGGGTTAGGGTTATGTTGAGGGCTAGGGTTAGATATCCGGTTAGGGTTCCGATTGCACCTAGGGTTAATGGTTACGTTGAGGGCTAGTTTTAGATATCCATTTAGGGTTCCGATTGGACCTAGTGTTAGGGTTATGTTGAGGGCTAGGGTTAGAGATCCGGTTAGGGTTCCGATTGGACTTAGGGTTAGGGTTATGTTGAGGGCTAGGGATAGATATCCGGTTAGGGTTCGGATTGGACCTAGGGTTAGGGTTATGTTGAGGGCTAGGGTTAGAGATCCGGTTAGGGTTCCGATTGGACCTAGGGTTAGGGTTATGTTGAGGGCTAGGGTTAGAGATCCGGTTAGGGTTCCGATTGGACCTAGGGTTAGGGTTATGTTGAGGGCGATGGGTAGAGATCCCGTTAGGGTTCCGATTGGACCTAGGGTTAGGGTTATGTTGAGGGCTAGGGTTAGAGATCCGGTTAGGGTTCCGATTGGACCTAGGGTTAGGGTTATGTTGAGGGCGAGGGTTAGAGATCCGGTTAGGGTTCCGAGTGGACCTAGGGTTAGGGTTATGTTGAGGGCTAGGGTTAGAGATCCGGTTAGGGTTCCGATTGGACCTAGGGTTAGGTTTATGTTGAGGGCTAGGGTTAGAGATCCGGTTAGGGTTCCGATTGGACCTAGGGTTAGGGTTATGTTGAGGGCTAGGTATACAGATCCGGTTAGGGTTCCGATTGGACCTAGGGTTAGGGTTATGTTGAGGGCTAGGTATACAGATCCGGATAGGGTTCCGATTCGACCTAGGGTTAGGGTTATGTTGAGGGCTAGGGTTAGAGGTCCGGTTAGGGTTCCGATTGGACCTAGGGTTAGGGTTATGTTTAGGGCTAGTTTTAGAGATCCGGTTATGTTTCGGATTGGACCTAGGGTTAGGGTTATATTGAGGGCTAGGGTTAGAGATCCGGTTAGGGTTCCGATTGGACCTAGGGTTAGGGTTATGTTGAGGGCTAGGGTTAGAGATCCGGTTAGGGTTCCGATTGGACCTAGGGTTAAGGTTATGTTGAGGGCTAGGGTTAGAGATCCGGTTAGGGTTCCGATTGGACCTAGGGTTAGGGTTATGTTGAGGGCTAGGGTTAGAGATCCGGTTAGGGTTCCGATTCGACCTAGGGTTAGGGTTATGTTGAGGGCTAGGGTTAGAGATCCGGTTAGGGTTCCGATTGGACCTAGGGTTAGGGTTATGTTGAGGGCGAGGGGTAGAGATCCCGTTAGGGTTCCGATTGGACCTAGGGTTAGGTGTATGTTGAGGGCTAGGGTTAGATATCCGGTTAGGGTTCCGATTGCACCTAGGGTTAATGGTTACGTTGAGGGCTAGTTTTAGATATCCATTTAGGGTTCCGATTGGACCTAGGGTTAGGGTTATGTTGAGGGCTAGGGTTAGAGATCCTGTTAGGGTTCCGATTGGACCTAGGGTTAGGGTTATGTTGAGGGCTAGGTATACAGATCCGGTTAGGGTTCCGATTGGACCTAGGGTTAGGGTTATGTTGAGGGCTAGGTATACAGATCCGGTTAGGGTTCCGATTGGACCTAGGGTTAGGGTTATGTTGAGGGCTAGGGTTAGAGGTCCGGATAGGGTTCCGATTGGACCTAGGGTTAGGGTTATGTTGAGGGCTAGGTTTAGAGATCCGGTTATGTTTCGGATTGGACCTAGGGTTAGGGTTATGTTGAGGGCTAGGGTTAGAGATCCGGTTAGGGTTCCGATTGGACCTAGGGTTAGGGTTATGTTGAGGGCTAGGGTTAGAGATCCGGTTAGGGTTCCGATTGGACCTAGGGTTAGGGTTATGTTGAGGGCTAGGGTGAGAGATCCGGTTAGGGTTCCGATTCGACCTAGGGTTAGGGTTATGTTGAGGGCTAGGGTTAGAGATCCGGTTAGGGTTCCGATTGGACCTAGGGTTAGGGTTATGTTGAGGGCGAGGGGTAGAGATCCCGTTAGGGTTCCGATTGGACCTAGGGTTAGGGTTATGTTGAGGGCTAGGGTTAGATATCCGGTTAGCGTTCCGATTGCACCTAGGGTTAATGGTTACGTTGAGGGCTAGTTTTAGTTATCCATTTAGGGTTCCGATTGGACCTAGGGTTAGGGTTATGTTGAAGGCTAGGGTTAGAGATCCGGTTAGGGTTCCGATTGGACTTAGGGTTAGGGTTATGTTGAGGGCTAGGGTTAGATATCCGGTTAGGTTTCCGATTGGACCTAGGGTTAGGGTTATGTTGAGGGCTAGTGTTAGAAATCCGGTTAGGTTTCCGATTGGACCTAGGGTTAGGGTTATGTTGAGGCCTAGGTATACAGATCCGGTTAGCGTTCCGATTGGACCTAGGTTTAGGGTTATGTTGAGGGCTAGGGTTAGAGTTCCGTTTACGGTTCCGATTGGACCTAGGGTTAGGGTTATGTTGAGGGCTAGGGTTAGAGATCAGGTTAGGGTTCCGATTGGACCTAGGGTTAGGGTTATGTTGAGGGTTAGGGTTAGAAATCCGGTTAGGGTTCCGATTGGACCTAGGGATAGGGTTATGTTGAGGGCTAGTGTTAGAGATCCTGTTAGGTTTCCTATTGGACCTAGGGTTAGGGTTATGTTGAGGGCTAGGTATACAGATCCGCTTAGGGTTCCGATTGGACCTAGGGTTAGGGTTATGTTAAGGGCTAGGGTTAGAGATCCGGTTAGGATTCCGATTGGACCTAGGGTTAGGGTTATGTTGAGGGCTAGGTATACAGATCCGGTTAGGGTTCCGATTGGACCTAGGGTTAGGGTTATGTTGAGGACTAGGGTTAGAGATCCGGTTAGGGTTCCGATTCGACTTAGGGTTAGGGTTATGTTGAGGGCTAGGGTTAGAGATCCGTTTAGGGTTCCGATTCGACCTAGGGTTAGGGTTATGTTGAGGGCCAGGGTTAGAGATCCGGTTAGGGTTCCGATTGGACCTAGGGTTAGGGTTATGTTGAGGGCTAGGGTTAGATATCCGGTTAGGGTTTCGATTGCACCTAGGGTTAATGGTTACGTTGAGGGCTAGGGTTAGATATCCATTTAGGGTTCCGATTGGACCCAGGGTTAGGGTTATGTTGAGGGCTAGGGTTAGAGATCCTGTTAGGGTTCCGATTGGACTTAGGGTTAGGGTTATGTTGAGGGCTAGGGATAGATATCCGGTTAGGGTTCGGATTGGACCTAGGGTTAGGGTTATGTTGAGGGCTAGGGTTAGAGTTCCGGTTAGGCTTCCGATTGGACCTAGGGTTAGGGTTATGTTGAGGGCTAGGGTTAGAGATCCGGTTAGGGTTCCGATTGGACCTAGGGTTAGGGTTATGTTGAGGGCGAGGGTTAGAGATCCGGTTAGGGTTCCGAGTGGACCTAGGGTTAGGGTTATGTTGAGGGCTAGGGTTAGAGATCCGGTTAGGGTTCCGATTGGACCTAGGGTTAGGTTTATGTTGAGGGCTAGGGTTAGAGATCCGGTTAGGGTTCCGATTGGACCTAGGGTTAGGGTTATGTTGAGGGCTAGGTATACAGATCCGGTTAGGGTTCCGATTGGACCTAGGGTTAGGGTTATGTTGAGGGCTAGGTATACAGATCCGGTTAGGGTTCCGATTGGACCTAGGGTTAGGGTTATGTTGAGGGCTAGGGTTAGATATCCGGTTAGGGTTTCGATTGCACCTAGGGTTAATGGTTACGTTGAGGGCTAGGGTTAGATATCCATTTAGGGTTCCGATTGGACCCAGGGTTAGGGTTATGTTGAGGGCTAGGGTTAGAGATCCTGTTAGGGTTCCGATTGGACTTAGGGTTAGGGTTATGTTGAGGGCTAGGGATAGATATCCGGTTAGGGTTCGGATTGGACCTAGGGTTAGGGTTATGTTGAGGGCTAGGGTTAGAGTTCCGGTTAGGGTTCCGATTGGACCTAGGGTTAGGGTTATGTTGAGGGCTAGGGTTAGAGATCCGGTTAGGGTTCCGATTGGACCTAGGGTTAGGGTTATGTTGAGGGCGAGGGTTAGAGATCCGGTTAGGGTTCCGAGTGGACCTAGGGTTAGGGTTATGTTGAGGGCTAGGGTTAGAGATCCGGTTAGGGTTCCGATTGGACCTAGGGTTAGGTTTATGTTGAGGGCTAGGGTTAGAGATCCGGTTAGGGTTCCGATTGGACCTAGGGTTAGGGTTATGTTGAGGGCTAGGTATACAGATCCGGTTAGGGTTCCGATTGGACCTAGGGTTAGGGTTATGTTGAGGGCTAGGTATACAGATCCGGTTAGGGTTCCGATTGGACCTAGGGTTAGGGTTATGTTGAGGGCTAGGGTTAGAGGTCCGGTTAGGGTTCCGATTGGACCTTGGGTTAGGGTTATGTTTAGGGCTAGTTTTAGAGATCCGGTTATGTTTCGGATTGGACCTAGGTTTAGGGTTATGTTGAGGGCTAGGGTTAGAGATCCTGCTAGGGTTCCGATTGGACCTAGGGTTAGGGTTATGTTGAGGGCTAGGGTTAGAGATCCGGTTAGGGTTCCGATTGGACCTAGGGTTAAGGTTATGTTGAGGGCTAGGGTTAGAGATCCGGTTAGGGTTCCGATTGGACCTAGGGTTAGGGTTATGTTGAGGGCTAGGGTTAGAGATCCGGTTAGGGTTCCGATTCGACCTAGGGTTAGGGTTATGTTGAGGGCTAGGGTTACAGATCCGGTTAGGGTTCCGATTGGACCTAGGGTTAGGGTTATGTTGAGGGCGAGGGGTAGAGATCCCGTTAGGGTTCCGATTGGACCTAGGGTTAGGGTTATGTTGAGGGCTAGGGTTAGATATCCGGTTAGGGTTCCGATTGCACCTAGGGTTAATGGTTACGTTGAGGGCTAGTTTTAGATATCCATTTAGGGTTCCGATTGGACCTAGGGTTAGGGTTATGTTGAGGGCTAGGGTTAGAGATCCTGTTAGGGTTCCGATTGGACTTAGGGTTAGGGTTATGTTGAGGGCTAGGGATAGATATCCGGTTAGGGTTCGGATTGGACCTAGGGTTAGGGTTATGTTGAGGGCTAGGGTTAGAGATCCGGTTAGGGTTCCGAATGGACCTAGGGTTAGGGTTATGTTGAGGGCGAGGGGTAGAGATCCCGTTAGGGTTCCGATTGGACCTAGGGTTAGGGTTATGTTGAGGGCTAGGGTTAGATATCCGGTTAGGGTTCCGATTGCACCTAGGGTTAATGGTTACGTTGAGGGCTAGGGTTAGATATCCATTTAGGGTTCCGATTGGACCTAGGGTTAGGGTTATGTTGAGGGCTAGGGTTAGATATCCGGTTAGGGTTCCGATTGCACCTAGGGTTAATGGTTACGTTGAGGGCTAGGGTTAGATATCCATTTAGGGTTCCGATTGGACCTAGGGTTAGGGTTATGTTGAGGGCTAGGGTTAGAGAATCTGTTAGGGTTCCGATTGGACCTAGGGTTAAGGTTATGTTGAGGGCTAGGGTTAGAGATCCGGTTAGGGTTCCGATTGGACCTAGCGTTAGGGTTATGTTGAGGGCGAGGGTTAGAGATCCGGTTAGGGTTCCGAGTGGACCTAGGGTTAGGGTTATGTTGAGGGCTAGGGTTAGAGATTCTGTTAGGGTTCCGATTGGACCTAGGGTTAGGGTTATTTTGAGGGCTAGGGTTAGAGATCCGGTTAGGGTTCCGATTGGACCTAGGGTTAGGGTTATGTTGAGGGCGAGGTTTAGAGATCCGGTTAGGGTTCCGAGTGGACCTAGGGTTAGGGTTATGTTGAGGGCTAGGGTTAGAGATCCGGTTAGGGTTCCGATTGGACCTAGGGTTAGGGTTGTTGAGGGCTAGGGTTAGAGATCCTGTTAGGGTTCCGATTGGACCTAGGGTTAGGGTTATGTTGAGGGCTAGGTATACAGATCCGGTTAGGGTTCCGATTGGACCTAGGGTTAGGGTTATGTTGAGGGCTAGGTATACAGATCCGGTTAGGGTTCCGATTGGACCTAGGGTTAGGGTTATGTTGAGGGCTAGGGTTAGAGGTCCGGATAGGGTTCCGATTGGACCTAGGGTTAGGGTTATTTTGATGGCTAGGGTTAGAGATTCTGTTAGGGTTCCGATTGGACCTAGGGTTAGGGTTATGTTGAGGGCTAGGGTTAGAGATCCGGTTAGGGTTCCGATTGGACCTAGGGTTAGGGTTATGTTGAGGGCTAGGGTTAGAGATCCTGTTAGGGTTCCGATTGGACCTAGGGTTAGGGTTATGTTGAGGGCTAGGTATACAGATCCGGTTAGGGTTCCGATTGGACCTAGGGTTAGGGTTATGTTGAGGGCTAGGTATACAGATCCGGTTAGGGTTCCGATTGGACCTAGGGTTAGGGTTATGTTGAGGGCTAGGGTTAGAGGTCCGGATAGGGTTCCGATTGGACCTAGGGTTAGGGTTATGTTGAGGGCTAGGTTTAGAGATCCGGTTATGTTTCGGATTGGACCTAGGGTTAGGGTTATGTTGAGGGCTAGGGTTAGAGATCCGGTTAGGGTTCCGATTGGACCTAGAGTTAGGGTTATGTTGAGGGCTAGGGTTAGAGATCCGGTTAGGGTTCCGATTGGACCTAGGTTTAGGGTTATGTTGAGGGCTAGGGTTAGAGATCCGGTTAGGGTTCCGATTCGACCTAGGGTTAGGGTTATGTTGAGGGCTAGGGTTAGAGATCCAGTTAGGGTTCCGATTGGACCTAGGGTTAGGGTTATGTTGAGGGCGAGGGGTAGAGATCCCGTTAGGGTTCCGATTGGACCTAGGGTTAGGGTTATGTTGAGGGCTAGGGTTAGATATCCGGTTAGGGTTCCGATTGCACCTAGGGTTAATGGTTACGTTGAGGGCTAGTTTTAGATATCCATTTAGGGTTCCGATTGGACCTAGTGTTAGGGTTATGTTGAGGGCTAGGGTTAGAGATCCGGTTAGGGTTCCGATTGGACTTAGGGTTAGGGTTATGTTGAGGGCTAGGGATAGATATCCGGTTAGGGTTCGGATTGGACCTAGGGTTAGGGTTATGTTGAGGGCTAGGGTTAGAGATCCGGTAGGGTTCCGATTGGACCTAGGGTTAGGGTTATGTTGAGGGCTAGGGTTAGAGATCCGGTTAGGGTTCCGATTGGACCTAGGGTTAGGGTTATGTTGAGGGCGATGGGTAGAGATCCCGTTAGGGTTCCGATTGGACCTAGGGTTAGGGTTATGTTGAGGGCTAGGGTTAGAGATCCGGTTAGGGTTCCGATTGGACCTAGGGTTAGGGTTATGTTGAGGGCGAGGGTTAGAGATCCGGTTAGGGTTCCGAGTGGACCTAGGGTTAGGGTTATGTTGAGGGCTAGGGTTAGAGATCCGGTTAGGGTTCCGATTGGACCTAGGGTTAGGTTTATGTTGAGGGCTAGGGTTAGAGATCCGGTTAGGGTTCCGATTGGACCTAGGGTTAGGGTTATGTTGAGGGCTAGGTTTAGAGGTCCGGTTAGGGTTCCGATTGGACCTAGGGTTAGGGTTATGTTGAGGGCTAGGTATACAGATCCGGATAGGGTTCCGATTCGACCTAGGGTTAGGGTTATGTTGAGGGCTAGGGTTAGAGGTCCGGTTAGGGTTCCGATTGGACCTAGGGTTAGGGTTATGTTTAGGGCTAGTTTTAGAGATCCGGTTATGTTTCGGATTGGACCTAGGGTTAGGGTTATGTTGAGGGCTAGGGTTAGATATCCGGTTCGCGTTCCGATTGCACCTAGGGTTAATGGTTACGTTGAGGGCTAGTTTTAGTTATCCATTTAGGGTTCCGATTGGACCTAGGGTTAGGGTTATGTTGAGGGCTAGGGTTAGAGATCCGGTTAGGGTTCCGATTGGACTTAGGGTTAGGGTTATGTTGAGGGCTAGGGATAGATATCCGGTTAGGGTTCGGATTGGACCTAGGGTTAGGGTTATGTTGAGGGCTAGGGTTAGAGATCCGGTTAGGGTTCCGATTGGACCTAGGGTTAGGGTTATGTTGAGGGCTAGGGTTAGAGATCCGGTTAGGGTTCCGATTGGACCTAGGGTTAGGGTTATGTTGAGGGCGATGGGTAGAGATCCCGTTAGGGTTCCGATTGGACCTAGGGTTAGGGTTATGTTGAGGGCTAGGGTTAGATATCCGGTTAGGGTTCCAATTGCACCTAGGGTTAATGGTTACGTTGAGGGCTAGTTTTAGATATCCATTTAGGGTTCCGATTGGACCTAGGGTTAGGGTTATGTTGAGGGCTAGGGTTAGAGATCCTGTTAGGGTTCCGATTGGACTTAGGGTTAGGGTTATCTTGAGGGCTAGGGATAGATATCCGGTTAGGGTTCGGATTGGATCCTGGGTTAGGGTTATGTTGAGGGCTAGGGTTAGAGTTCCGGTTAGGGTTCCGATTGGACCTAGGGTTAGGGTTATTTTGAGGGCTAGGGTTAGAGTTCCGGTTAGGGTTCCGATTGGACCTAGGGTTAGGGTTATGTTGAGGGCTAGGGTTAGAGATCCGGTTAGGGTTCCGATTGGACCTAGGGTTAGGGTTATGTTGAGGGCGAGGGTTAGAGATCCGGTTAGGGTTCCGAGTGGACCTAGGGTTAGGGTTATGTTGAGGGCTAGGGTTAGAGATCCGGTTAGGGTTCCGATTGGACCTAGGGTTAGGGTTATGTTGAGGGCGAGGGTTAGAGATCCGGTTAGGGTTCCGATTGGACCTAGGGTTAGGGTTAGGTTGAGGGCTAGGTTTAGAGATCCGGTTAGGGTTCCGATTGGACCTAGGGTTAGGGTTATGTTGAGGGCTAGGTATACAGATCCGGTTAGGGTTCCGATTGGACCTAGGGTTAGGGTTATGTTGAGGGCTAGGTATACAGATCCGGTTAGGGTTCCGATTGGACCTAGATTTAGGGTTATGTTGAGGGCTAGGGTTAGAGGTCCGGTTAGGGTTCCGATTGGACCTAGGGTTAGGGTTATGTTTAGGGCTAGTTTTAGAGATCCGGTTATGTTTCGGATTGGACCTAGGGTTAGGGTTATGTTGAGGGCTAGGCTTAGAGATCCGGTTAGGGTTCCGATTGGACCTAGGGTTAGGGTTATGTTGAGGGCTAGGGTTAGAGATCCTGTTAGGGTTCCGATTGGACTTAGGGTTAGGGTTATGTTGAGGGCTAGGGATAGATATCCGGTTAGGGTTCGGATTGGACCTAGGGTTAGGGTTATGTTGAGGGCTAGGGTTAGAGATCCGGTTAGGGTTCCGAATGGACCTAGGGTTAGGGTTATGTTGAGGGCGAGGGGTAGAGATCCCGTTAGGGTTCCGATTGGACCTAGGGTTAGGGTTATGTTGAGGGCTAGGGTTAGATATCCGGTTAGGGTTCCGATTGCACCTAGGGTTAATTGTTACGTTGAGGACTAGGGTTAGATATCCATTTAGGGTTCCGATTGGACCTAGGGTTAGGGTTATGTTGAGGGCTAGGGTTAGAGATCCTGTTAGGGTTCCGATTGGACTTAGGGTTAGGGTTATGTTGAGGGCTAGGGATAGATATCCGGTTAGGGTTCGGATTGGACCTAGGGTTAGGGTTATGTTGAGGGCTAGGGTTAGAGATCCGGTTAGGGTTCCGAATGGACCTAGGGTTAGGGTTATGTTGAGGGCGAGGGGTAGAGATCCCGTTAGGGTTCCGATTGGACCTAGGGTTAGGGTTATGTTGAGGGCTAGGGTTAGATATCCGGTTAGGGTTCCGATTGCACCTAGGGTTAATGGTTACGTTGAGGGCTAGGGTTAGATATCCATTTAGGGTTCCGATTGGACCTAGGGTTAGGGTTATGTTGAGGGCTAGGGTTAGATATCCGGTTAGGGTTCCGATTGCACCTAGGGTTAATGGTTACGTTGAGGGCTAGGGTTAGATATCCATTTAGGGTTCCGATTGGACCTAGGGTTAGGGTTATGTTGAGGGCTAGGGTTAGAGAATCTGTTAGGGTTCCGATTGGACCTAGGGTTAAGGTTATGTTGAGGGCTAGGGTTAGAGATCCGGTTAGGGTTCCGATTGGACCTAGCGTTAGGGTTATGTTGAGGGCGAGGGTTAGAGATCCGGTTAGGGTTCCGAGTGGACCTAGGGTTAGGGTTATGTTGAGGGCTAGGGTTAGAGATTCTGTTAGGGTTCCGATTGGACCTAGGGTTAGGGTTATTTTGAGGGCTAGGGTTAGAGATCCGGTTAGGGTTCCGATTGGACCTAGGGTTAGGGTTATGTTGAGGGCGAGGTTTAGAGATCCGGTTAGGGTTCCGAGTGGACCTAGGGTTAGGGTTATGTTGAGGGCTAGGGTTAGAGATCCGGTTAGGGTTCCGATTGGACCTAGGGTTAGGGTTGTTGAGGGCTAGGGTTAGAGATCCTGTTAGGGTTCCGATTGGACCTAGGGTTAGGGTTATGTTGAGGGCTAGGTATACAGATCCGGTTAGGGTTCCGATTGGACCTAGGGTTAGGGTTATGTTGAGGGCTAGGTATACAGATCCGGTTAGGGTTCCGATTGGACCTAGGGTTAGGGTTATGTTGAGGGCTAGGGTTAGAGGTCCGGATAGGGTTCCGATTGGACCTAGGGTTAGGGTTATTTTGATGGCTAGGGTTAGAGATTCTGTTAGGGTTCCGATTGGACCTAGGGTTAGGGTTATGTTGAGGGCTAGGGTTAGAGATCCGGTTAGGGTTCCGATTGGACCTAGGGTTAGGGTTATGTTGAGGGCTAGGGTTAGAGATCCTGTTAGGGTTCCGATTGGACCTAGGGTTAGGGTTATGTTGAGGGCTAGGTATACAGATCCGGTTAGGGTTCCGATTGGACCTAGGGTTAGGGTTATGTTGAGGGCTAGGTATACAGATCCGGTTAGGGTTCCGATTGGACCTAGGGTTAGGGTTATGTTGAGGGCTAGGGTTAGAGGTCCGGATAGGGTTCCGATTGGACCTAGGGTTAGGGTTATGTTGAGGGCTAGGTTTAGAGATCCGGTTATGTTTCGGATTGGACCTAGGGTTAGGGTTATGTTGAGGGCTAGGGTTAGAGATCCGGTTAGGGTTCCGATTGGACCTAGAGTTAGGGTTATGTTGAGGGCTAGGGTTAGAGATCCGGTTAGGGTTCCGATTGGACCTAGGTTTAGGGTTATGTTGAGGGCTAGGGTTAGAGATCCGGTTAGGGTTCCGATTCGACCTAGGGTTAGGGTTATGTTGAGGGCTAGGGTTAGAGATCCAGTTAGGGTTCCGATTGGACCTAGGGTTAGGGTTATGTTGAGGGCGAGGGGTAGAGATCCCGTTAGGGTTCCGATTGGACCTAGGGTTAGGGTTATGTTGAGGGCTAGGGTTAGATATCCGGTTAGGGTTCCGATTGCACCTAGGGTTAATGGTTACGTTGAGGGCTAGTTTTAGATATCCATTTAGGGTTCCGATTGGACCTAGTGTTAGGGTTATGTTGAGGGCTAGGGTTAGAGATCCGGTTAGGGTTCCGATTGGACTTAGGGTTAGGGTTATGTTGAGGGCTAGGGATAGATATCCGGTTAGGGTTCGGATTGGACCTAGGGTTAGGGTTATGTTGAGGGCTAGGGTTAGAGATCCGGTAGGGTTCCGATTGGACCTAGGGTTAGGGTTATGTTGAGGGCTAGGGTTAGAGATCCGGTTAGGGTTCCGATTGGACCTAGGGTTAGGGTTATGTTGAGGGCGATGGGTAGAGATCCCGTTAGGGTTCCGATTGGACCTAGGGTTAGGGTTATGTTGAGGGCTAGGGTTAGAGATCCGGTTAGGGTTCCGATTGGACCTAGGGTTAGGGTTATGTTGAGGGCGAGGGTTAGAGATCCGGTTAGGGTTCCGAGTGGACCTAGGGTTAGGGTTATGTTGAGGGCTAGGGTTAGAGATCCGGTTAGGGTTCCGATTGGACCTAGGGTTAGGTTTATGTTGAGGGCTAGGGTTAGAGATCCGGTTAGGGTTCCGATTGGACCTAGGGTTAGGGTTATGTTGAGGGCTAGGTTTAGAGGTCCGGTTAGGGTTCCGATTGGACCTAGGGTTAGGGTTATGTTGAGGGCTAGGTATACAGATCCGGATAGGGTTCCGATTCGACCTAGGGTTAGGGTTATGTTGAGGGCTAGGGTTAGAGGTCCGGTTAGGGTTCCGATTGGACCTAGGGTTAGGGTTATGTTTAGGGCTAGTTTTAGAGATCCGGTTATGTTTCGGATTGGACCTAGGGTTAGGGTTATGTTGAGGGCTAGGGTTAGATATCCGGTTCGCGTTCCGATTGCACCTAGGGTTAATGGTTACGTTGAGGGCTAGTTTTAGTTATCCATTTAGGGTTCCGATTGGACCTAGGGTTAGGGTTATGTTGAGGGCTAGGGTTAGAGATCCGGTTAGGGTTCCGATTGGACTTAGGGTTAGGGTTATGTTGAGGGCTAGGGATAGATATCCGGTTAGGGTTCGGATTGGACCTAGGGTTAGGGTTATGTTGAGGGCTAGGGTTAGAGATCCGGTTAGGGTTCCGATTGGACCTAGGGTTAGGGTTATGTTGAGGGCTAGGGTTAGAGATCCGGTTAGGGTTCCGATTGGACCTAGGGTTAGGGTTATGTTGAGGGCGATGGGTAGAGATCCCGTTAGGGTTCCGATTGGACCTAGGGTTAGGGTTATGTTGAGGGCTAGGGTTAGATATCCGGTTAGGGTTCCAATTGCACCTAGGGTTAATGGTTACGTTGAGGGCTAGTTTTAGATATCCATTTAGGGTTCCGATTGGACCTAGGGTTAGGGTTATGTTGAGGGCTAGGGTTAGAGATCCTGTTAGGGTTCCGATTGGACTTAGGGTTAGGGTTATCTTGAGGGCTAGGGATAGATATCCGGTTAGGGTTCGGATTGGATCCTGGGTTAGGGTTATGTTGAGGGCTAGGGTTAGAGTTCCGGTTAGGGTTCCGATTGGACCTAGGGTTAGGGTTATTTTGAGGGCTAGGGTTAGAGTTCCGGTTAGGGTTCCGATTGGACCTAGGGTTAGGGTTATGTTGAGGGCTAGGGTTAGAGATCCGGTTAGGGTTCCGATTGGACCTAGGGTTAGGGTTATGTTGAGGGCGAGGGTTAGAGATCCGGTTAGGGTTCCGAGTGGACCTAGGGTTAGGGTTATGTTGAGGGCTAGGGTTAGAGATCCGGTTAGGGTTCCGATTGGACCTAGGGTTAGGGTTATGTTGAGGGCGAGGGTTAGAGATCCGGTTAGGGTTCCGATTGGACCTAGGGTTAGGGTTAGGTTGAGGGCTAGGTTTAGAGATCCGGTTAGGGTTCCGATTGGACCTAGGGTTAGGGTTATGTTGAGGGCTAGGTATACAGATCCGGTTAGGGTTCCGATTGGACCTAGGGTTAGGGTTATGTTGAGGGCTAGGTATACAGATCCGGTTAGGGTTCCGATTGGACCTAGATTTAGGGTTATGTTGAGGGCTAGGGTTAGAGGTCCGGTTAGGGTTCCGATTGGACCTAGGGTTAGGGTTATGTTTAGGGCTAGTTTTAGAGATCCGGTTATGTTTCGGATTGGACCTAGGGTTAGGGTTATGTTGAGGGCTAGGCTTAGAGATCCGGTTAGGGTTCCGATTGGACCTAGGGTTAGGGTTATGTTGAGGGCTAGGGTTAGAGATCCTGTTAGGGTTCCGATTGGACTTAGGGTTAGGGTTATGTTGAGGGCTAGGGATAGATATCCGGTTAGGGTTCGGATTGGACCTAGGGTTAGGGTTATGTTGAGGGCTAGGGTTAGAGATCCGGTTAGGGTTCCGAATGGACCTAGGGTTAGGGTTATGTTGAGGGCGAGGGGTAGAGATCCCGTTAGGGTTCCGATTGGACCTAGGGTTAGGGTTATGTTGAGGGCTAGGGTTAGATATCCGGTTAGGGTTCCGATTGCACCTAGGGTTAATTGTTACGTTGAGGACTAGGGTTAGATATCCATTTAGGGTTCCGATTGGACCTAGGGTTAGGGTTATGTTGAGGGCTAGGGTTAGAGATCCTGTTAGGGTTCCGATTGGACTTAGGGTTAGGGTTATGTTGAGGGCTAGGGATAGATATCCGGTTAGGGTTCCGATTGGACCTAGGGTTAGGGTTATTTTGAGGGCTAGGGTTAGAGATTCTGTTAGGGTTCCGATTGGACCTAGGGTTAGGGTTATGTTGAGGGCTAGGGTTAGAGATCCGGTTAGGGTTCCGATTGGACCTAGGGTTAGGGTTATGTTGAGGGCGAGGGTTAGAGATCCGGTTAGGGTTCCGAGTGGACCTAGGGTTAGGGTTATGTTGAGGGCTAGGGTTAGAGATCCGGTTAGGGTTCCGATTGGACCTAGGGTTAGGGTTATTTTGAGGGCTAGGGTTAGAGATTCTGTTAGGGTTCCGATTGGACCTAGGGTTAGGGTTATGTTGAGGGCTAGGGTTAGAGATCCGGTTAGGGTTCCGATTGGACCTAGGGTTAGGGTTATGTTGAGGGCGAGGGTTAGAGATCCGGTTAGGGTTCCGAGTGGACCTAGGGTTAGGGTTATGTTGAGGGCTAGGGTTAGAGATCCTGTTAGGGTTCCGATTGGACCTAGGGTTAGGGTTATGTTGAGGGCTAGGGTTAGAGATCCTGTTAGGGTTCCGATTAGACCTAGGGTTAGGGTTATGTTGAGGGCTAGGTATACAGATCCGGTTAGGGTTCCGATTGGACCTAGGGTTAGGGTTATGTTGAGGGCTAGGTATACAGATCCGGTTAGGGTTCCGATTGGACCTAGGGTTAGGGTTATGTTGAGGGCTAGGGTTAGAGGTCCGGATAGGGTTCCGATTGGACCTAGGGTTAGGGTTATGTTGAGGGCTAGGGTTAGAGATCCGGTTAGGGTTCCGATTGGACCTAGGGTTAGGGTTATGTTGAGGGCTAGGGTTAGAGATCCGGTTAGGGTTCCGATTGGACCTAGGGTTAGGGTTATGTTGAGGGCTAGGGTTAGAGATCCGGTTAGGGTTCCGATTCGTCCTAGGGTTAGGGTTATGTTGAGGGCTAGGGTTAGAGATCCGGTTAGGGTTCCGATTGGACCTAGGGTTAGGGTTATGTTGAGGGCGAGGGGTAGAGATCCCGTTAGGGTTACGATTGGACCTAGGGTTAGGGTTATGTTGAGGGCTAGGGTTAGATATCCGGTTAGGGTTCCGATTGCACCTACGGTTAATGGTTACGTTGAGGGCTAGTTTTAGATATCCATTTAGGGTTCCGATTGGACCTAGGGTTAGGGTTATGTTGAGGGCTAGGGTTAGAGATCCGGTTAGGGTTCCGATTGGACTTAGGGTTAGGGTTATGTTGAGGGCTAGGGATAGATATCCGGTTAGGGTTCGGATTGGACCTAGGGTTAGGGTTATGTTGAGGGCTAGGGTTAGAGATCCGGTTAGGGTTCCGATTGGACCTAGGGTTAGGGTTATGTTGAGGGCTAGGGTTAGAGATCCGGTTAGGGTTCCGATTGGACCTAGGGTTAGGGTTATGTTGAGGGCGATGGGTAGAGATCCCGTTAGGGTTCCGATTGGACCTAGGGTTAGGGTTATGTTGAGGGCTAGGGTTAGATATCCGGTTAGGGTTCCGATTGCACCTAGGGTTAATGTTTACGTTGAGGGCTAGTTTTAGATATCCATTTAGGGTTCCGATTGGACCTAGGGTTAGGGTTATGTTGAGGGCTAGGGTTAGAGATCCTGTTATGGTTCCGATTGGACTTAGGGTTAGGGTTATGTTGAGGGCTAGGGATAGATATCCGGTTAGGGTTCGGATTGGATCCTGGGTTAAGGTTATGTTGAGGGCTAGGGTTAGAGTTCCGGTTAGGGTTCCGATTGGACCTAGGGTTAGGGTTATTTTGAGGGCTAGGGTTAGAGTTCCGGTTAGGGTTCCGATTGGACCTAGGGTTAGGGTTATGTTGAGGGCTAGGGTTAGAGATCCGGTTAGGGTTCCGATTGGACCTAGAGTTAGGGTTATGTTGAGGGCGAGGGTTAGAGATCCGGTTAGGGTTCCGAGTGGACCTAGGGTTAGGGTTATGTTGAGGGCTAGGGTTAGAGATCCGGTTAGGGTTCCGATTGGACCTAGGGTTAGGGTTATGTTGAGGGCTAGGGTTAGAGATCTGGTTAGGGTTCCGATTGGACCTAAGATTAGGGTTATGTTGAGGGCTAGGTATACAGATCCGGTTCGGGTTCCGATTGGACCTAGGGTTAGGGTTATGTTGAGGGCTAGGTATACAGATCCGGTTAGGGTTCCGATTGGACCTAGGGTTAGGGTTATGTTGAGGGCTAGGGTTAGAGGTCCGGTTAGGGTTCCGATTGGACCTAGGGTTAGGGTTATGTTTAGGGCTAGGTTTAGAGATCCGGTTATGTTTCGGATTGGACCTAGGGTTAGGGTTATGTTGAGGGCTAGGGTTAGGGATCCGGTTAGGGTTACGATTGGACCTAGGGTTAGGGTTATGTTGAGGGCTAGGGTTAGAGATCCGGTTAGGGTTCCGATTGGACCTAGGGTTAGGGTTATGTTGAGGGCTAGGGATAGATATCCGGTTAGGGTTCCGATTGGACCTAGTGTTAGGGTTATGTTGAGGGCTAGGGTTAGAGTTCCGGTTAGGGTTCCGATTGGACCTAGGGTTAGGGTTATGTTGAGGGCTAGGGTTAGAGATCCGGTAAGGGTTACGGTTGGACCCAGGGTTAGGGTTGTGTTGAGGGCTAGGTTTAGAGATCCGGTTAGGGTTCTGATTGGACCTAGGGTTAGGGTTATGTTGAGGGCTAGGGTTAGAGTTCCGTTTACGGTTCCGATTGGACCTAGGTTTAGGGTTATGTTGAGGGCTAGGGTTAGAGATCAGGTTAGGGTTCCGATTGGACCTAGGGTTAGGGTTATGTTGAGGGTTAGGGTTAGAGATCCGGTTAGGGTTCCGATTGGACCTAGGGTTAGGGTTATGTTGAGGGCTAGTGTTAGAAATCCGGTTAGGTTTCCGATTGGACCTAGGGTTAGGGTTATGTTGAGGCCTTGGTATACAGATCCGGTTAGCGTTCCGATTGGACCTAGGTTTAGGGTTATGTTGAGGGCTAGGGTTAGAGTTCCGTTTACGGTTCCGATTGGACCTAGGGTTAGGGTTATGTTGAGGGCTAGGGTTAGAGATCAGGTTAGGGTTCCGATTGGACCTAGGGTTAGGGTTATGTTGAGGGTTAGGGTTAGAGATCCGGTTAGGGTTCCGATTGGACCTAGGGTTAGGGTTATGTTGAGGGCTAGTGTTAGAGATCCGGTTAGGTTTCCTATTGGACCTAGGGTTAGGGTTATGTTGAGGGCTAGGTATACAGATCCGCTTAGGGTTCCGATTGGACCTAGGGTTAGGGTTATGTTAAGGGCTAGGGTTAGAGATCCGGTTAGGATTCCGATTGGACCTAGGGTAAGGGTTATGTTGAGGGCTAGGTATACAGATCCGGTTAGGGTTCCGATTGGACCTAGGGTTAGGGTTATGTTGAGGACTAGGGTTAGAGATCCGGTTAGGGTTCCGATTCGACCTAGGGTTAGGGTTATGTTGAGGGCTAGGGTTAGAGATCCGTTTAGGGTTCCGATTCGACCTAGGTTTAGGGTTATGTTGAGGGCCAGGGTTAGAGATCCGGTTAGGGTTCCGATTGGACCTAGGGTTAGGGTTATGTTGAGGGCTAGGGTTAGATATCCGGTTAGGGTTCCGATTGCACCTAGGGTTAATGGTTACGTTGAGGGCTAGGGTTAGATATCCATTTAGGGTTCCGATTGGACCTAGGGTTAGGGTTATGTTGAGGGCTAGGGTTAGAGATCCTGTTAGGGTTCCGATTGGACTTAGGGTTAGGGTTATGTTGAGGGCTAGGGATAGATATCCGGTTAGGGTTCGGATTGGACCTAGGGTTAGGGTTATGTTGAGGGCTAGGGTTAGAGTTCCGGTTAGGGTTCCGATTGGACCTAGGGTTAGGGTTATTTTGAGGGCTAGGGTTAGAGTTCCGGTTAGGGTTCCGATTGGACCTAGGGTTAGGGTTATGTTGAGGGCTAGGGTTAGAGATCCGGTTACGGTTCCGATTGGACCTAGGGTTAGGGTTATGTTGAGGGCGAGGGTTAGAGATCCGGTTAGGGTTCCGAGTGGACCTAGGGTTAGGGTTATGTTGAGGGCTAGGGTTAGAGATCCGGTTAGGGTTCCGATTGGACCTAGGGTTAGGTTTATGTTGAGGGCTAGGGTTAGAGATCCGGTTAGGGTTCCGATTGGACCTAGGGTTAGGGTTATGTTGAGGGCTAGGTATACAGATCCGGTTAGGGTTCCGATTGGACCTAGGGTTAGGGTTATGTTGAGGGCTAGGTATACAGATCCGGTTAGGGTTCCGATTGGACCTAGGGTTAGGGTTATGTTGAGGGCTAGGGTTAGAGGTCCGGTTAGGGTTCCGATTGGACCTAGGGTTAGGGTTATGTTTAGGGCTACTTTTAGAGATCCGGTTATGTTTCGGATTGGACCTAGGGTTAGGGTTATGTTGAGGGCTAGGCTTAGAGATCCGGTTAGGGTTTCGATTGGACCTAGGGTTAGGGTTATGTTGAGGGCTAGGGTTAGAGATCCGGTTAGGGTTCCGATTGGACCTAGGGTTAAGGTTATGTTGAGGGCTAGGGTTAGAGATCCGGTTAGGGTTCCGATTGGACCTAGGGTTAGGGTTATGTTGAGGGCTAGGGTTAGAGATCCGGTTAGGGTTCCGATTCGACCTAGGGTTAGGGTTATGTTGAGGGCGAGGGGTAGAGATCCCGTTAGGGTTCCGATTGGACCTAGGGTTAGGGTTATGTTGAGGGCTAGGGTTAGATATCCGGTTAGGGTTCCGATTGCACCTAGGGTTAATGGTTACGTTGAGGGCTAGTTTTAGATATCCATTTAGGGTTCCGATTTGACCTAGGGTTAAGGTTATGTTGAGGGCTAGGGTTAGAGATCCTGTTAGGGTTCCGATTGGACTTAGGGTTACGGTTATGTTGAGGGCTAGGGATAGATATCCGGTTAGGGTTCGGATTGGACCTAGGGTTAGGGTTATGTTGAGGGCTAGGGTTAGAGATCCGGTTAGGGTTCCGAATGGACCTAGGGTTAGGGTTATATTGAGGGCGAGGGGTAGAGATCCCGTTAGGGTTCCGATTGGACCTAGGGTTAGGGTTATGTTGAGGGCTAGGGTTAGATATCCGGTTAGGGTTCCGATTGCACCTAGGGTTAATGGTTACGTTGAGGGCTAGGGTTAGATATCCATTTAGGGTTCCGATTGGACCTAGGGTTAGGGTTATGTAGAGGGCTAGGGTTAGAGATCCTGTTAGGGTTCCGATTGGACTTAGGGTTAGGGTTATGTTGAGGGCTAGGGATAGATATCCGGTTAGGGTTCCGATTGGACCTAGGGTTAGGGTTATTTTGAGGGCTAGGGTTAGAGATTCTGTTAGGGTTCCGATTGGAACTAGGGTTAGGGTTATGTTGAGGGCTAGGGTTAGAGATCCGGTTAGGGTTCCGATTGTACCTAGGGTTAGGGTTATGTTGAGGGCGAGGGTTAGAGATCCGGTTAGGGTTCCGAGTGGACCTAGGGTTAGGGTTATGTTGAGGGCTAGGGTTAGAGATCCGGTTAGGGTTCCGATTGGACCTAGGGTTAGGGTTATTTTGAGAGCTAGGGTTAGAGATTCTGTTAGGGTTCCGATTGGACCTAGGGTTAGGGTTATGTTGAGGGCTAGGGTTAGAGATCCGGTTAGGGTTCCGATTGGACCTAGGGTTAGGGTTATGTTGAGGGAGAGGGTTAGAGATCCGGTTACGGTTCCGAGTGGACCTAGGGTTAGGGTTATGTTGAGGGCTAGGGTTAGAGATCCGGTTAGGGTTCCGATTGGACCTAGGGTTAGGGTTATGTTGAGGGCTAGGGTTAGAGATCCTGTTAGGGTTCCGATTTGACCTAGGGTTAGGGTTATGTTGAGGGCTAGGTATACAGATCCGGTTAGGGTTCCGTTTGGACCTAGGGTTAGTGTCATGTTGAGGTCTAGGTATACAGATCCGGTTAGGGTTCCGATTGGACCTAGGGTTAGGGTTATGTTGAGGGCTAGGGTTAGAGGTCCGGATAGGGTTCCGATTGGACCTAGGGTTAGGGTTATGTTGAGGGCTAGGTTTAGAGATCCGGTTATGTTTCGAATTGGATCTAGGGTTAGGGTTATTTTGAGGGCTAGGGTTAGAGATCCGGTTAGGGTTCCGATTGGACCTAGGGTTAGGGTTATGTTGAGGGCTAGGGTTAGAGATCCGGTTAGGGTTCCGATTGGACCTAGAGTTAGGGTTATGTTGAGGGCTAGGGTTAGAGATCCGGTTAGGGTTCCGATTGGACCTAGGGTTAGGGTTATGTTGAGGGCTAGGGTTAGAGATCCGGTTAGGGTTCCGATTCGACCTAGGGTTAGGGTTATGTTGAGGGCTAGGGTTAGAGATCCGGTTAGGGTTCCGATTGGACCTAGGGTTAGGGTTATGTTGAGGGCGAGGGGTAGAGATCCCGTTAGGGTTCCGATTGGACCTAGGGTTAGGGTTATGTTGAGGGCTAGGGTTAGATATCCGGTTAGGGTTCCGATTGCACCTAGGGTTAATGGTTACGTTGAGGGCTAGTTTTAGATATCCATTTAGGGTTCCGATTGGACCTAGGGTTAGGGTTATGTTGAGGGCTAGGGTTAGAGATCCGGTTAGGGTTCCGATTGGACTTAGGGTTAGGGTTATGTTGAGGGCTAGGGATAGATATCCGGTTAGGGTTCGGATTGGACCTAGGGTTAGGGTTATGTTGAGGGCTAGGGATAGAGATCCGGTTAGGGTTCCGATTGGACCTAGGGTTAGGGTTATGTTGAGGGCTAGGGTTAGAGATCCGATTAGGGTTCCGATTGGACCTAGGGTTAGGGTTATGTTGAGGGCGATGGGTAGAGATCCCGTTAGGGTTCCGATTGGACCTAGGGTTAGGGTTATGTTGAGGGCTAGGGTTAGATATCCGGTTAGGGTTCCGATTGCACCTAGGGTTAATGGTTACGTTGAGGGCTCGTTTTAGATATCCATTTAGGGTTCCGATTGGACCTAGGGTTAGGGTTATGTTGAGAGCTAGGGTTAGAGATCCTGTTAGGGTTCCGATTGGACCTAGGGTTAGGGTTATGTTGAGGGCTAGGGATAGATATCCGGTTAGGGTTCGGATTGGATCCTGGGTTAGGGTTATGTTGAGGGCTAGGGTTAGAGTTCCGGTTAGGGTTCCGATTGGACCTAGGGTTGGGGTTATTTTCAGGGCTAGGGTTAGAGTTCCGGTTAGGGTTCCGATTGTACCTAGGGTTAGGGTTATGTTGAGGGCTAGGGTTAGAGATCCGGTTAGGGTTCCGATTGGACCTAGGGTTAGGGTTATGTTGAGGGCGAGGGTTAGAGATCCGGTTAGGGTTCCGAGTGGACCTAGGGTTAGGGTTATGTTGAGGGCTAGGGTTAGAGATCCGGTTAGGGTTCCGATTGGACCTAGGGTTAGGGTTATGTTGAGGGCTTGGGATAGAGATCCGGTTAGGCTTCCGATTGGACCTAGGGTTAGGGTTACGTTGAGGGGAAGGGTTAGATATCCATTTAGGGTTCCGATTGGTCCTAGGGTTATGGTTATGTTGAGGGCTAGGGTTAGAGATCCGGTTAGGGTTCCGATTGGACCTAGGGTTAGGGTTATGTTGAGGGCTAGGGTTAGAGATCCGGTTAGGGTTCCGATTGGACCTAGGGTTAGGGTTATGTTGAGGGCTAGGGTTAGAGATCCGGTTAGGGTTCCGATTGGACCTAGGGTTAGGGTTACGTTGAGGGGAAGGGTTAGATATCCATTTAGGGTTCCGATTGGTCCTAGGCTTAGGGTTATGTTGAGGGCTAGGGTTAGAGATCCGGTTAGGGTTCCGATTGGACCTAGGGTTAGGGTTATTTTGAGGGCTAGGGTTAGAGTTCCGGTTAGGGTTCCGAATGGACCTAGGGTTAGGGTTATGTTGAGGGCTAGTGTTAGAGATCTGGTTAGTGTTCCGATTGGACCTAGGGTTAGGGTTATGTTGAGGGCGAGGGTTAGAGTTCCGGTTAGGGTTCCGATTGGACCTAGGGTTAGGGTTATGTTGAGGGCTAGGTATACAGATCCGGTTAGGGTTCCGATTGGACCTAGGGTTAGGTTTATGTTCAGGGCTAGGTATACATATCCGGTTAGGGTTCCGATTGGACCTCGGGTTAGGGTTATGTTGAGGGCTAGGTTTAGAGATCCGGTTAGGGTTCCGATTGGACCTAGGGTTAGGGTTATGTTGAGGGCTAGGGTTAGAGATCCGGTTAGGGTTCCAATTGGACCTAGGGTTATGGTTATGTTGAGGGCTAGGGTTAGAGTTCCGTTTAGGGTTCCGATTGGACCTAGGGTTAGGGTTATGTTGAGGGCTAGCGTTAGATATCCGTTTAGGGTTCCGATTGGACCTAGGGTTAGGGTTATGTTGAGGGCTAGGGTTAAAGATCCGGTTAGGGTTCCGATTGGACCTAGGGTTAGGGTTATGTTGAGGGCTAGGGTTAGAGACCCGGTTAGGTTTCCGATTGGACCTAGGGTTAGGGTTATGTTGAGGGCTAGGTATACAGATCCGGTTAGGGGTCCGATTGGACCTTGGGTTAGGGTTATGTTGAGGGATAGGGTTAGAGATTCGGTTAGGGTTCCGATTGGACCTAGGGTTAGGGTTATGTTGAGGGCTAGTGTTAGAGATCCGGTTAGGTTTCCGATTGGACCTAGGGTTAGGGTTATGTTGAGGCCTAGGTATACAGATCCGGTTAGCGTTCCGATTGGACCTAGGGTTAGGGTTATGTTCAGGGCTAGGGTTAGAGTTCCGTTTACGGTTCCGATTGGACCTAGGGTTAGGGTTATGTTGAGGGCTAGGTTTCGATATCAGGTTAGGGTTCCGATTGGACCTAGAGTTAGGGTTATGTTGAGGGTTAGGGTTAGAGATCCGGTTAGGGTTCCGATTGGACCTAAGGTTAGGGTTATGTTGAGGGCTAGTGTTAGAGATTCGGTTAGGCTTCCTATTGGACCTAGGGTTAGGGTTATGTTGAGGGCTAGGTATACAGATCCGGTTAGGGTTCCGATTGGACCTAGGGTTAGGGTTATGTTAAGGGGTAGGGTTAGAGATCCGGTTAGGTTTCCGATTGGACCTAGGGTTAGGGTTATGTTGAGGGCTAGGTATACAGATCCGGTTAGGGTTCTGATTGGACCTAGGGTTAGGATTATGTTGAGGACTAGGGTTAGAGATCCGGTTTGGGTTCCGATTCGACCTAGGGTTAGGGTTATGTTGAGGGCTAGGGTTAGAGATCCGGTTAGGGTTCCGATTCGACCTAGGGTTAGGGTTATGTTGAGGGCTAGGGTTAGAGATCCGGTTAGGGTTCCGACTGGACCTAGGGTTAGGGTTATGTTGAGAGCTAGTGTTAGAGATCCGGTTAGGTTTCCGATTGGACCTAGGGTTAGGGTTATGTTGAGGACTAGGGTTAGAGATCCTGTTAGGGTTCCGATTCGACCTAGGGTTAGGGTTATGTTGAGGGCTAGGGTTAGAGATCCGGTTAGGGTTCCGATTCGACCTAGGGTTAGGGTTATGTTGAGGGCTAGGGTTAGAGATCCGGTTAGGGTTCCGATTGGACCTAGGGTTAGGGTTATGTTGAGGGCGAGGGGTAGAGATCCCGTTAGGGTTCCGATTGGACCTAGGTTTACGGTTATGTTGAGGGCTAGGGTTAGATATCCGGTTAGGGTTCCGATTGCACCTAGGGTTAATGGTTACGTTGAGGGCTAGGGTTAGATATCCATTTAGGGTTCCGATTGGACCTAGGGTTAGGGTTATGTTGAGGGCTAGGGTTAGAGATCCTGTTAGGGTTCCGATTGGACCTAGGGTTAGGGTTATGTTGAGGGCTAGGGATAGATATCCGGTTAGGGTTCGGATTGTACCTAGGGTTAGGGTTATGTTGAGGGCTAGGGTTAGTTCCGGTTAGGGTTCCGATTGGACCTAGGGTTAGGGTTATTTTGAGGGCTAGGGTTAGAGTTCCGGTTAGGGTTCCGATTGGACCTAGGGTTAGGGTTATGTTGAGGGCTAGGGTTAGAGATCCGGTTAGGGTTCCGATTGGACCTAGGTTTAGGGTTATGTTGAGGGCGAGGGTTAGAGATCAGGTTAGGATTCCGAGTGGACCTAGGGTTAGGGTTATGTTGAGGGCTAGGGTTAGAGATCCGGTTAGGGTTCCGATTGGACCTAGGGTTAGGGTTATGTTGAGGGCTAGGGTTAGAGATCCTGTTAGGGTTCCGATTGGACCTAGGGTTAGGGTTATGTTAAGGGCTAGGTATACAGATCGGGTTAGGGTTCCGATTGGACCTAGGGTTAGGGTTATGTTGAGGGCTAGGTATACAGATCCGGTTAGGGTTCCGATTGGACCTAGGGTTAGGGTTATGTTAAGGGGTAGGGTTAGAGATCCGGTTTGGTTTCCGATTGGACCTAGGGTTAGGGTTATGTTGAGGGCTAGGTATACAGATCCGGTTAGGATTCCGATTGGACCTAGGGTTAGGGTTATGTTAAGGGGTAGGGTTAGAGATCCGGTTAGGTTTCCGATTGGACCTAGGGTTAGGGTTATGTTGAGGGCTAGGTATACAGATCCGGTTAGGGTTCTGATTGGACCTAGGGTTAGGATTATGTTGAGGACTAGGGTTAGAGATCCGGTTTGGGTTCCGATTCGACCTAGGGTTAGGGTTATGTTGAGGGCTAGGGTTAGAGATCCGGTTAGGGTTCCGATTCGACCTAGGGTTAGGGTTATGTTGAGGGCTAGGGTTAGAGATCCGGTTCGGGTTCCGATTGGACCTAGGGTTACGGTTATGTTGAGAGCGAGGGGTAGAGATCCCGTTAGGGTTCCGATTGGACCTAGGGTTAGGGTTATGTTGAGGGCTAGGGTTAGATATCCTGTTAGGGTTCCGATTGCACCTAGGGTTAATGGTTTCGTTGAGGGCTAGGGTTAGATATCCATTTAGGGTTCCGATTGGACCTAGGGTTAGGGTTATGTTGAGGGCTAGGATTAGAGATCGTGTTAGGGTTCCGATTGGACTTAGGGTTAGGGTTATGTTGAGGGCTAGGGATAGATATCCGGTTAGGGTTCGGATTGGAACTAGGGTTAGGGTTATGTTGAGGGCTAGGGTTTGATATCCGTTTAGGTTTCCGATTGGACCTAGGGTTAGGGTTATGTTGAGGGCTAGGGTTAGAGATCCGGTTAGAGTTCCGATTGGACCTAGGGTTAGGGTTATGTTGAGGGCGAGGGTTAGAGATCCGGTTAGGTTTCCGAGTTTACGTAGGGATAGGGTTATGTTGAGGGCTAGGTTTAGAGATCCGGTTAGGGTTCCGATTGGACCTACAGTTAGGGTTATGTTGAGGGCTAGGGTTAGAGATCCGGTTAGGGTTCCGATTGGACCTAGGGTTAGGGTTATGTTGAGGGCTAGGGTTAGAGATCCGGTTAGGGTTCCGATTCGACCTAGGGTTAGGGTTATGTTGAGGGCTAGGGTTAGAGATCCGGTTAGGGTTCCGATTGGACCTAGGGTTAGGGTTATGTTGAGGGCGAGGGGTAGAGATCCCGTTAGGGTTCCGATTGGACCTAGGGTTAGGGTTATGTTGAGGGCTAGGGTTAGATATCCGGTTAGGGTTCCGATTGCACCTAGGGTTAATGGTTACGTTGAGGGCTAGTTTTAGATATCCATTTAGGGTTCCGATTGGACCTAGGGTTAGGGTTATGTTGAGGGCTAGGGTTAGAGATCCGGTTAGGGTTCCGATTGGACTTAGGGTTAGGGTTATGTTGAGGGCTAGGGATAGATATCCGGTTAGGGTTCGGATTGGACCTAGGGTTAGGGTTATGTTGAGGGCTAGGGATAGAGATCCGGTTAGGGTTCCGATTGGACCTAGGGTTAGGGTTATGTTGAGGGCTAGGGTTAGAGATCCGGTTAGGGTTCCGATTGGACCTAGGGTTAGGGTTATGTTGAGGGCGATGGGTAGAGATCCCGTTAGGGTTCCGATTGGACCTAGGGTTAGGGTTATGTTGAGAGCTAGGGTTAGAGATCCTGTTAGGGTTCCGATTGGACCTAGGGTTAGGGTTATGTTGAGGGCTACGGATAGATATCCGGTTAGGGTTCGGATTGGATCCTGGGTTAGGGTTATGTTGAGGGCTAGGGTTAGAGTTCCGGTTAGGGTTCCGATTGGACCTAGGGTTGGGGTTATTTTGAGGGCTAGGGTTAGAGTTCCGGTTAGGGTTCCGATTGTACCTAGGGTTAGGGTTATGTTGAGGGCTAGGGTTAGAGATCCGGTTAGGGTTCCGATTGGACCTAGGGTTAGGGTTATGTTGAGGGCGAGGGTTAGAGATCCGGTTAGGGTTCCGAGTGGACCTAGGGTTAGGGTTATGTTGAGGGCTAGGGTTAGAGATCCGGTTAGGGTTCCGATTGGACCTAGGGTTAGGGTTATGTTGAGGGCTTGGGATAGAGATCCGGTTAGGCTTCCGATTGGACCTAGGGTTAGGGTTACGTTGAGGGGAAGGGTTAGATATCCATTTAGGGTTCCGATTGGTCCTAGGGTTATGGTTATGTTGAGGGCTAGGGTTAGAGATCCGGTTAGGGTTCCGATTGGACCTAGGGTTAGGGTTATGTTGAGGGCTAGGGTTAGAGATCCGGTTAGGGTTCCGATTGGACCTAGGGTTAGGGTTATGTTGAGGGCTAGGGTTAGAGATCCGGTTAGGGTTCCGATTGGACCTAGGGTTAGGGTTACGTTGAGGGGAAGGGTTAGATATCCATTTAGGGTTCCGATTGGTCCTAGGCTTAGGGTTATGTTGAGGGCTAGGGTTAGAGATCCGGTTAGGGTTCCGATTGGACCTAGGGTTAGGGTTATTTTGAGGGCTAGGGTTAGAGTTCCGGTTAGGGTTCCGAATGGACCTAGGGTTAGGGTTATGTTGAGGGCTAGTGTTAGAGATCTGGTTAGTGTTCCGATTGGACCTAGGGTTAGGGTTATGTTGAGGGCGAGGGTTAGAGTTCCGGTTAGGGTTCCGATTGGACCTAGGGTTAGGGTTATGTTGAGGGCTAGGTATACAGATCCGGTTAGGGTTCCGATTGGACCTAGGGTTAGGTTTATGTTCAGGGCTAGGTATACATATCCGGTTAGGGTTCCGATTGGACCTCGGGTTAGGGTTATGTTGAGGGCTAGGTTTAGAGATCCGGTTAGGGTTCCGATTGGACCTAGGGTTAGGGTTATGTTGAGGGCTAGGTTTAGAGATCCGGTTAGGGTTCCAATTGGACCTAGGGTTATGGTTATGTTGAGGGCTAGGGTTAGAGTTCCGTTTAGGGTTCCGATTGGACCTAGGGTTAGGGTTATGTTGAGGGCTAGCGTTAGATATCCGTTTAGGGTTCCGATTGGACCTAGGGTTAGGGTTATGTTGAGGGCTAGGGTTAAAGATCCGGTTAGGGTTCCGATTGGACCTAGGGTTAGGGTTATGTTGAGGGCTAGGGTTAGAGACCCGGTTAGGTTTCCGATTGGACCTAGGGTTAGGGTTATGTTGAGGGCTAGGTATACAGATCCGGTTAGGGGTCCGATTGGACCTTGGGTTAGGGTTATGTTGAGGGATAGGGTTAGAGATTCGGTTAGGGTTCCGATTGGACCTAGGGTTAGGGTTATGTTGAGGCCTAGGTATACAGATCCGGTTAGCGTTCCGATTGGACCTAGGGTAGGGTTATGTTCAGGGCTAGGGTTAGAGTTCCGTTTACGGTTCCGATTGGACCTAGGGTTAGGGTTATGTTGAGGGCTAGGGTTCGATATCAGGTTAGGGTTCCGATTGGACCTAGAGTTAGGGTTATGTTGAGGGTTAGGGTTAGAGATCCGGTTAGGGTTCCGATTGGACCTAAGGTTAGGGTTATGTTGAGGGCTAGTGTTAGAGATTCGGTTAGGCTTCCTATTGGACCTAGGGTTAGGGTTATGTTGAGGGCTAGGTATACAGATCCGGTTAGGGTTCCGATTGGACCTAGGGTTAGGGTTATGTTAAGGGGTAGGGTTAGAGATCCGGTTAGGTTTCCGATTGGACCTAGGGTTAGGGTTATGTTGAGGGCTAGGTATACAGATCCGGTTAGGGTTCTGATTGGACCTAGGGTTAGGATTATGTTGAGGACTAGGGTTAGAGATCCGGTTTGGGTTCCGATTCGACCTAGGGTTAGGGTTATGTTGAGGGCTAGGGTTTGAGATCCGGTTAGGGTTCCGATTCGACCTAGGGTTAGGGTTATGTTGAGGGCTAGGGTTAGAGATCCGGTTCGGGTTCCGATTGGACCTAGGGTTAGGGTTATGTTGAGAGCCAGGGGTAGAGATCCCGTTAGGGTTCCGATTGGACCTAGGGTTAGGGTTATGTTGAGGGCTAGGGTTAGATATCCTGTTAGGGTTCCGATTGCACCTAGGGTTAATGGTTTCGTTGAGGGCTAGGGTTAGATATCCATTTAGGGTTCCGATTGGACCTAGGGTTAGGGTTATGTTGAGGGCTAGGATTAGAGATCGTGTTAGGGTTCCGATTGGACTTAGGGTTAGGGTTATGTTGAGGGCTAGGGATAGATATCCGGTTAGGGTTCGGATTGGAACTAGGGTTAGGGTTATGTTGAGGGCTAGGGTTTGATATCCGTTTAGGTTTCCGATTGGACCTAGGGTTAGGGTTATGTTGAGGGCTAGGGTTAGAGATCCGGTTAGGGTTCCGATTGGACCTAGGGTTAGGGTTATGTTGAGGGCGAGGGTTAGAGATCCGGTTAGGTTTCCGAGTGGACGTAGGGATAGGGTTATGTTGAGGGCTAGGTTTAGAGATCCGGTTAGGGTTCCGATTGGACCTAGGGTTAGGGTTATGTTGAGGGCTAGGGTTAGAGATCCGGTTAGGGTTCCGACTGGACCTAGGGTTAAGGTTATGTTGAGGGCTAGGGATAGATATCCGGTTAGGGTTCGGATTGTACCTAGGGTTAGGGTTATGTTGAGGGCTAGGGTTAGTTCCGGTTAGGGTTCCGATTGGACCTAGGGTTAGGGTTATTTTGAGGGCTAGGGTTAGAGTTCCGGTTAGGGTTCCGATTGGACCTAGGGTTAGGGTTATGTTGAGGGCTAGGGTTAGAGATCCGGTTAGGGTTCCGATTGGACCTAGGGTTAGGGTTATGTTGAGGGCGAGGGTTAGAGATCAGGTTAGGATTCCGAGTGGACCTAGGGTTAGGGTTATGTTGAGGGCTAGGGTTAGAGATCCGGTTAGGGTTCCGATTGGACCTAGGGTTAGGGTTATGTTGAGGGCTAGGGTTAGAGATCCTGTTAGGGTTCCGATTGGACCTAGGGTTAGGGTTATGTTGAGGGCTAGGTATACAGATCGGGTTAGGGTTCCGATTGGACCTAGGGTTAGGGTTATGTTGAGGGCTAGGTATACAGATCCGGTTAGGGTTCCGATTGGACCTAGGGTTAGGGTTATGTTAAGGGGTAGGGTTAGAGATCCGGTTAGGTTTCCGATTGGACCTAGGGTTAGGGTTATGTTGAGGGCTAGGTATACAGATCCGGTTAGGATTCCGATTGGACCTAGGGTTAGGGTTATGTTAAGGGGTAGGGTTAGAGATCCGGTTAGGTTTCCGATTGGACCTAGGGTTAGGGTTATGTTGAGGGCTAGGTATACAGATCCGGTTAGGGTTCTGATTGGACCTAGGGTTAGGATTATGTTGAGGACTAGGGTTAGAGATCCGGTTTGGGTTCCGATTCGACCTAGGGTTAGGGTTATGTTGAGGGCTAGGGTTAGAGATCCGGTTAGGGTTCCGATTCGACCTAGGGTTAGGGTTATGTTGAGGGCTAGGGTTAGAGATCCGGTTCGGGTTCCGATTGGACCTAGGGTTACGGTTATGTTGAGAGCGAGGGGTAGAGATCCCGTTAGGGTTCCGATTGGACCTAGGGTTAGGGTTATGTTGAGGGCTAGGGTTAGATATCCTGTTAGGGTTCCGATTGCACCTAGGGTTAATGGTTTCGTTGAGGGCTAGGGTTAGATATCCATTTAGGGTTCCGATTGGACCTAGGGTTAGGGTTATGTTGAGGGCTAGGATTAGAGATCGTGTTAGGGTTCCGATTGGACTTAGGGTTAGGGTTATGTTGAGGGCTAGGGATAGATATCCGGTTAGGGTTCGGATTGGAACTAGGGTTAGGGTTATGTTGAGGGCTAGGGTTTGATATCCGTTTAGGTTTCCGATTGGACCTAGGGTTAGGGTTATGTTGAGGGCTAGGGTTAGAGATCCGGTTAGAGTTCCGATTGGACCTAGGGTTAGGGTTATGTTGAGGGCGAGGGTTAGAGATCCGGTTAGGTTTCCGAGTTTACGTAGGGATAGGGTTATGTTGAGGGCTAGGTTTAGAGATCCGGTTAGGGTTCCGATTGGACCTAGGGTTAGGGTTATGTTGAGGGCTAGGGTTAGAGATCCGGTTAGGGTTCCGATTGGACCTAGGGTTAGGGTTATGTTGAGAGCTAGTGTTAGAGATCCGGTTAGGTTTCCGATTGGACCTAGGGTTAGGGTTATGTTGAGGACTAGGGTTAGAGATCCTGTTAGGGTTCCGATTCGACCTAGGGTTAGGGTTATGTTGAGGGCTAGGGTTAGAGATCCGGTTAGGGTTCCGATTCGACCTAGGGTTAGGGTTATGTTGAGGGCTAGGGTTAGAGATCCGGTTAGGGTTCCGATTGGACCTAGGGTTAGGGTTATGTTGAGGGCGAGGGGTAGAGATCCCGTTAGGGTTCCGATTGGACCTAGGGTTAGGGTTATGTTGAGGGCTAGGGTTAGATATCCCGTTAGGGTTCCGATTGCACCTAGGGTTAATGGTTACGTTGAGGGCTAGTTTTAGATATCCATTTAGGGTTCCGATTGGACCTAGGGTTAGGGTTATGTTGAGGGCTAGGGTTAGAGATCCGGTTAGGGTTCCGATTGGACTTAGGGTTAGGGTTATGTTGAGGGCTAGGGATAGATATCCGGTTAGGGTTCGGATTGGACCTAGGGTTAGGGTTATGTTGAGGGCTAGGGATAGAGATCCGGTTAGGGTTCCGATTGGACCTAGGGTTAGGGTTATGTTGAGGGCTAGGGTTAGAGATCCGGTTAGGGTTCCGATTGGAACTAGGGTTAGGGTTATGTTGAGGGCGATGGGTAGAGATCCCGTTAGGGTTCCGATTGGACCTAGGGTTAGGGTTATGTTGAGGGCTAGGGTTAGATATCCGGTTAGGGTTCCGATTGCACCTAGGGTTAATGGTTACGTTGAGGGCTCGTTTTAGATATCCATTTAGGGTTCCGATTGGACCTAGGGTTAGGGTTATGTTGAGAGCTAGGGTTAGAGATCCTGTTAGGGTTCCGATTGGACCTAGGGTTAGGGTTATGTTGAGGGCTAGGGATAGATATCCGGTTAGGGTTCGGATTGGATCCTGGGTTAGGGTTATGTTGAGGGCTAGGGTTAGAGTTCCGGTTAGGGTTCCGATTGGACCTAGGGTTGGGGTTATTTTGAGGGCTAGGGTTAGAGTTCCGGTTAGGGTTCCGATTGTACCTAGGGTTAGGGTTATGTTGAGGGCTAGGGTTAGAGATCCGGTTAGGGTTCCGATTGGACCTAGGGTTAGGGTTATGTTGAGGGCGAGGGTTAGAGATCCGGTTAGGGTTCCGAGTGGACCTAGGGTTAGGGTTATGTTGAGGGCTAGGGTTAGCGATCCGGTTAGGGTTCCGATTGGACCTAGGGTTAGGGTTATGTTGAGGGCTTGGGATAGAGATCCGGTTAGGCTTCCGATTGGACCTAGGGTTAGGGTTACGTTGAGGGGAAGGGTTAGATATCCATTTAGGGTTCCGATTGGTCCTAGGGTTATGGTTATGTTGAGGGCTAGGGTTAGAGATCCGGTTAGGGTTCCGATTGGACCTAGGGTTAGGGTTATGTTGAGGGCTAGGGTTAGAGATCCGGTTAGGGTTCCGATTGGACCTAGGGTTAGAGTTATGTTGAGGGCTAGGGTTAGAGATCCGGTTAGGGTTCCGATTGGACCTAGGGTTAGGGTTACGTTGAGGGGAAGGGTTAGATATCCATTTAGGGTTCCGATTGGTCCTAGGCTTAGGGTTATGTTGAGGGCTAGGGTTAGAGATCCGGTTAGGGTTCCGATTGGACCTAGGGTTAGGGTTATTTTGAGGGCTAGGGTTAGAGTTCCGGTTAGGGTTCCGAATGGACCTAGGGTTAGGGTTATGTTGAGGGCTAGTGTTAGAGATCTGGTTAGTGTTCCGATTGGACCTAGGGTTAGGGTTATGTTGAGGGCGAGGGTTAGAGTTCCGGTTAGGGTTCCGATTGGACCTAGGGTTAGGGTTATGTTGAGGGCTAGGTATACAGATCCGGTTAGGGTTCCGATTGGACCTAGGGTTAGGTTTATGTTCAGGGCTAGGTATACATATCCGGTTAGGGTTCCGATTGGACCTCGGGTTAGGGTTATGTTGAGGGCTAGGTTTAGAGATCCGGTTAGGGTTCCGATTGGACCTAGGGTTAGGGTTATGTTGAGGGCTAGGGTTAGAGATCCGGTTAGAGTTCCAATTGGACCTAGGGTTATGGTTATGTTGAGGGCTAGGGTTAGAGTTCCGTTTAGGGTTCCGATTGGACCTAGGGTTAGGGTTATGTTGAGGGCTAGCGTTAGATATCCGTTTAGGGTTCCGATTGGACCTAGGGTTAGGGTTATGTTGAGGGCTAGGGTTAAAGATCCGGTTAGGGTTCCGATTGGACCTAGGGTTAGGGTTATGTTGAGGGCTAGGGTTAGAGACCCGGTTAGGTTTCCGATTGGACCTAGGGTTAGGGTTATGTTGAGGGCTAGGTATACAGATCCGGTTAGGGGTCCGATTGGACCTTGGGTTAGGGTTATGTTGAGGGATAGGGTTAGAGATTCGGTTAGGGTTCCGATTGGACCTAGGGTTAGGGTTATGTTGAGGGCTAGTGTTAGAGATCCGGTTAGGTTTCCGATTGGACCTAGGGTTAGGGTTATGTTGAGGCCTAGGTATACAGATCCGGTTAGCGTTCCGATTGGACCTAGGGTTAGGGTTATGTTCAGGGCTAGGGTTAGAGTTCCGTTTACGGTTCCGATTGGACCTAGGGTTAGGGTTATGTTGAGGGCTAGGGTTCGATATCAGGTTAGGGTTCCGATTGGACCTAGAGTTAGGGTTATGTTGAGGGTTAGGGTTAGAGATCCGGTTAGGGTTCCGATTGGACCTAAGGTTAGGGTTATGTTGAGGGCTAGTGTTAGAGATTCGGTTAGGCTTCCTATTGGACCTAGGGTTAGGGTTATGTTGAGGGCTAGGTATACAGATCCGGTTAGGGTTCCGATTGGACCTAGGGTTAGGGTTATGTTAAGGGGTAGGGTTAGAGATCCGGTTAGGTTTCCGATTGGACCTAGGGTTAGGGTTATGTTGAGGGCTAGGTATACAGACCCGGTTAGGGTTCTGATTGGACCTAGGGTTAGGATTATGTTGAGGACTAGGGTTAGAGATCCGGTTTGGGTTCCGATTCGACCTAGGGTTAGGGTTATGTTGAGGGCTAGGGTTAGAGATCCGGTTAGGGTTCCGATTCGACCTAGGGTTAGGGTTATGTTGAGGGCTAGGGTTAGAGATCCGGTTCGGGTTCCGATTGGACCTAGGGTTAGGGTTATGTTGAGAGCCAGGGGTAGAGATCCCGTTAGGGTTCCGATTGGACCTAGGGTTAGGGTTATGTTGAGGGCTAGTGTTAGAGATCCGGTTAGGTTTCCGATTGGACCTAGGGTTAGGGTTATGTTGAGGCCTAGGTATACAGATCCGGTTAGCGTTCCGATTGGACCTAGGGTTAGGGTTATGTTCAGGGCTAGGGTTAGAGTTCCGTTTACGGTTCCGATTGGACCTAGGGTTAGGGTTATGTTGAGGGCTAGGGTTCGATATCAGGTTAGGGTTCCGATTGGACCTAGAGTTAGGGTTATGTTGAGGGTTAGGGTTAGAGATCCGGTTAGGGTTCCGATTGGACCTAAGGTTAGGGTTATGTTGAGGGCTAGTGTTAGAGATTCGGTTAGGCTTCCTATTGGACCTAGGGTTAGGGTTATGTTGAGGGCTAGGTATACAGATCCGGTTAGGGTTCCGATTGGACCTAGGGTTAGGGTTATGTTAAGGGGTAGGGTTAGAGATCCGGTTAGGTTTCCGATTGGACCTAGGGTTAGGGTTATGTTGAGGGCTAGGTATACAGATCCGGTTAGGGTTCTGATTGGACCTAGGGTTAGGATTATGTTGAGGACTAGGGTTAGAGATCCGGTTTGGGTTCCGATTCGACCTAGGGTTAGGGTTATGTTGAGGGCTAGGGTTAGAGATCCGGTTAGGGTTCCGATTCGACCTAGGGTTAGGGTTATGTTGAGGGCTAGGGTTAGAGATCCGGTTCGGGTTCCGATTGGACCTAGGGTTAGGGTTATGTTGAGAGCCAGGGGTAGAGATCCCGTTAGGGTTCCGATTGGACCTAGGGTTAGGGTTATGTTGAGGGCTAGGGTTAGATATCCTGTTAGGGTTCCGATTGCACCTAGGGTTAATGGTTTCGTTGAGGGCTAGGGTTAGATATCCATTTAGGGTTCCGATTGGACCTAGGGTTAGGGTTATGTTGAGGGCTAGGATTAGAGATCGTGTTAGGGTTCCGATTGGACTTAGGGTTAGGGTTATGTTGAGGGCTAGGGATAGATATCCGGTTAGGGTTCGGATTGGAACTAGGGTTAGGGTTATGTTGAGGGCTAGGGTTTGATATCCGTTTAGGTTTCCGATTGGACCTAGGGTTAGGGTTATGTTGAGGGCTAGGGTTAGAGATCCGGTTAGGGTTCCGATTGGACCTAGGGTTAGGGTTATGTTGAGGGCGAGGGTTAGATATCCGGTTAGGTTTCCGAGTGGACGTAGGGATAGGGTTATGTTGAGGGCTAGGTTTAGAGATCCGGTTAGGGTTCCGATTGGACCTAGGGTTAGGGTTATGTTGAGGGCTAGGGTTAGAGATCCGGTTAGGGTTCCGACTGGACCTAGGGTTAGGGTTATGTTGAGAGCTAGTGTTAGAGATCCGGTTAGGTTTCCGATTGGACCTAGGGTTAGGGTTATGTTGAGGACTAGGGTTAGAGATCCTGTTAGGGTTCCGATTCGACCTAGGGTTAGGGTTATGTTGAGGGCTAGGGTTAGAGATCCGGTTAGGGTTCCGATTCGACCTAGGGTTAGGGTTATGTTGAGGGCTAGGGTTAGAGATCCGGTTAGGGTTCCGATTGGACCTAGGGTTAGGGTTATGTTGAGGGCGAGGGGTAGAGATCCCGTTAGGGTTCCGATTGGACCTAGGTTTACGGTTATGTTGAGGGCTAGGGTTAGATATCCGGTTAGGGTTCCGATTGCACCTAGGGTTAATGGTTACGTTGAGGGCTAGGGTTAGATATCCATTTAGGGTTCCGATTGGACCTAGGGTTAGGGTTATGTTGAGGGCTAGGGTTAGAGATCCTGTTAGGGTTCCGATTGGACCTAGGGTTAGGGTTATGTTGAGGGCTAGGGATAGATATCCGGTTAGGGTTCGGATTGTACCTAGGGTTAGGGTTATGTTGAGGGCTAGGGTTAGTTCCGGTTAGGGTTCCGATTGGACCTAGGGTTAGGGTTATTTTGAGGGCTAGGGTTAGAGTTCCGGTTAGGGTTCCGATTGGACCTAGGGTTAGGGTTATGTTGAGGGCTAGGGTTAGAGATCCGGTTAGGGTTCCGATTGGACCTAGGGTTAGGGTTATGTTGAGGGCGAGGGTTAGAGATCAGGTTAGGATTCCGAGTGGACCTAGGGTTAGGGTTATGTTGAGGGCTAGGGTTAGAGATCCGGTTAGGGTTCCGATTGGACCTAGGGTTAGGGTTATGTTGAGGGCTAGGGTTAGAGATCCTGTTAGGGTTCCGATTGGTCCTAGGGTTAGGGTTATGTTGAGGGCTAGGTATACAGATCGGGTTAGGGTTCCGATTGGACCTAGGGTTAGGGTTATGTTGAGGGCTAGGTATACAGATCCGGTTAGGGTTCCGATTGGACCTAGGGTTAGGGTTATGTTAAGGGGTAGGGTTAGAGATCCGGTTAGGTTTCCGATTGGACCTAGGGTTAGGGTTATGTTGAGGGCTAGGTATACAGATCCGGTTAGGATTCCGATTGGACCTAGGGTTAGGGTTATGTTAAGGGGTAGGGTTAGAGATCCGGTTAGGTTTCCGATTGGACCTAGGGTTAGGGTTATGTTGAGGGCTAGGTATACAGATCCGGTTAGGGTTCTGATTGGACCTAGGGTTAGGATTATGTTGAGGACTAGGGTTAGAGATCCGGTTTGGGTTCCGATTCGACCTAGGGTTAGGGTTATGTTGAGGGCTAGGGTTAGAGATCCGGTTAGGGTTCCGATTCGACCTAGGGTTAGGGTTATGTTGAGGGCTAGGGTTAGAGATCCGGTTCGGGTTCCGATTGGACCTAGGGTTACGGTTATGTTGAGAGCGAGGGGTAGAGATCCCGTTAGGGTTCCGATTGGACCTAGGGATAGGGTTATGTTGAGGGCTAGGGTTAGATATCCTGTTAGGGTTCCGATTGCACCTAGGGTTAATGGTTTCGTTGAGGGCTAGGGTTAGATATCCATTTAGGGTTCCGATTGGACCTAGGGTTAGGGTTATGTTGAGGGCTAGGATTAGAGATCGTGTTAGGGTTCCGATTGGACTTAGGGTTAGGGTTATGTTGAGGGCTAGGGATAGATATCCGGTTAGGGTTCGGATTGGAACTAGGGTTAGGGTTATGTTGAGGGCTAGGGTTTGATATCCGTTTAGGTTTCCGATTGGACCTAGGGTTAGGGTTATGTTGAGGGCTAGGGTTAGAGATCCGGTTAGAGTTCCGATTGGACCTAGGGTTAGGGTTATGTTGAGGGCGAGGGTTAGAGATCCGGTTAGGTTTCCGAGTTTACGTAGGGATAGGGTTATGTTGAGGGCTAGGTTTAGAGATCCGGTTAGGGTTCCGATTGGACCTAGGGTTAGGGTTATGTTGAGGGCTAGGGTTAGAGATCCGGTTAGGGTTCCGATTGGACCTAGGGTTAGGGTTATGTTGAGAGCTAGTGTTAGAGATCCGGTTAGGTTTCCGATTGGACCTAGGGTTAGGGTTATGTTGAGGACTAGGGTTAGAGATCCTGTTAGGGTTCCGATTCGACCTAGGGTTAGGGTTATGTTGAGGGCTAGGGTTAGAGATCCGGTTAGGGTTCCGATTCGACCTAGGGTTAGGGTTATGTTGAGGGCTAGGGTTAGAGATCCGGTTAGGGTTCCGATTGGACCTAGGGTTAGGGTTATGTTGAGGGCGAGGGGTAGAGATCCCGTTAGGGTTCCGATTGCACCTAGGGTTAATGGTTACGTTGAGGGCTAGGGTTAGATATCCATTTAGGGTTCCGATTGGACCTAGGGTTAGGGTTATGTTGAGGGCTAGGGTTAGAGATCCTGTTAGGGTTCCGATTGGACCTACGGTTAGGGTTATGTTGAGGGCTAGGGATAGATATCCGGTTAGGGTTCGGATTGGACCTAGGGTTAGGGTTATGTTGAGGGCTAGGGTTAGTTCCGGTTAGGGTTCCGATTGGACCTAGGGTTAGGGTTATTTTGAGGGCTAGGGTTAGAGTTCCGGTTAGGGTTCCGATTGGACCTAGGGTTAGGGTTATGTTGAGGGCTAGGGTTAGAGATCCGGTTAGGGTTCCGATTGGACCTAGGGTTAGGGTTATGTTGAGGGCGAGGGTTAGAGATCAGGTTAGGATTCCGAGTGGACCTAGGGTTAGGGTTATGTTGAGGGCTAGGGTTAGAGATCCGGTTAGGGTTCCGATTGGACCTAGGGTTAGGGTTATGTTGAGGGCTAGGGTTAGAGATCCTGTTAGGGTTCCGATTGGACCTAGGGTTAGGGTTATGTTGAGGGCTAGGTATACAGATCGGGTTAGGGTTCCGATTGGACCTAGGGTTAGGGTTATGTTGAGGGCCAGGTATACAGATCCGGTTAGGGTTCCGATTGGACCTAGGGTTAGGGTTATGTTGAGGGCTAGGGTTAGAGGTCCGGTTAGGGTTCCGATTGGACCTAGGGTTAGGGTTATGTTGAGGGCTAGGTTTAGAGATCCGTTTATGTTTCGGATTGCACCTAGGGTTAGGGTTATGTTGAGGGCTAGGGTTAGAGATCCGGTTAGGGTTCCGATTGGACCTAGGGTTAGGGTTATGTTGAGGGCTAGGGTTAGAGATCCGGTTAGGGTTCCGATTGGACCTAGGGTTAGGGTTATGTTGAGGGCTAGGGTTAGAGATCCGGTTAGGGTTCCGATTGGACCTAGGGTTAGGGTTATGTTGAGGACTAGGGTTAGAGATCCGGTTAGGGTTCCGATTCGACCTAGGGTTAGGGTTATGTTGAGGGCTAGGGTTAGAGATCCGGTTAGGGTTCCGATTGGACCTAGGGTTAGGGTTATGTTGAGGGCTAGGGGTAGAGATCCCGTTAGGGTTCCGATTGGGCCTAGGGTTAGTGTTATGTTGAGGGCTAGGGTTAGATATCCGGTTAGGGTTCCGATTGCAGCTAGGGTTAATGGTTACGTTGAGGGCTAGTTTTAGATATCCATTTAGGGTTCCGATTGGACCTAGGGTTAGGGTTATGTTGAGGGCTAGGGTTAGAGACCCGGTTAGGTTTCCGATTGGACCTAGGGTTAGGGTTATGTTGAGGGCTAGGTATACAGATCCGGTTAGGGGTCCGATTGGACCTTGGGTTAGGGTTATGTTGAGGGATAGGGTTAGAGATTCGGTTAGGGTTCCGATTGGACCTAGGGTTAGGGTTATGTTGAGGGCTAGTGTTAGAGATCCGGTTAGGTTTCCGATTGGACCTAGGGTTAGGGTTATGTTGAGGCCTAGGTATACAGATCCGGTTAGCGTTCCGATTGGACCTAGGGTTAGGGTTATGTTCAGGGCTAGGGTTAGAGTTCCGTTTACGGTTCCGATTGGACCTAGGGTTAGGGTTATGTTGAGGGCTAGGGTTCGATATCAGGTTAGGGTTCCGATTGGACCTAGAGTTAGGGTTATGTTGAGGGTTAGGGTTAGAGATCCGGTTAGGGTTCCGATTGGACCTAAGGTTAGGGTTATGTTGAGGGCTAGTGTTAGAGATTCGGTTAGGCTTCCTATTGGACCTAGGGTTAGGGTTATGTTGAGGGCTAGGTATACAGATCCGGTTAGGGTTCCGATTGGACCTAGGGTTAGGGTTATGTTAAGGGGTAGGGTTAGAGATCCGGTTAGGTTTCCGATTGGACCTAGGGTTAGGGTTATGTTGAGGGCTAGGTATACAGATCCGGTTAGGGTTCTGATTGGACCTAGGGTTAGGATTATGTTGAGGACTAGGGTTAGAGATCCGGTTTGGGTTCCGATTCGACCTAGGGTTAGGGTTATGTTGAGGGCTAGGGTTAGAGATCCGGTTAGGGTTCCGATTCGACCTAGGGTTAGGGTTATGTTGAGGGCTAGGGTTAGAGATCCGGTTCGGGTTCCGATTGGACCTAGGGTTAGGGTTATGTTGAGAGCCAGGGGTAGAGATCCCGTTAGGGTTCCGATTGGACCTAGGGTTAGGGTTATGTTGAGGGCTAGGGTTAGATATCCTGTTAGGGTTCCGATTGCACCTAGGGTTAATGGTTTCGTTGAGGGCTAGGGTTAGATATCCATTTAGGGTTCCGATTGGACCTAGGGTTAGGGTTATGTTGAGGGCTAGGATTAGAGATCGTGTTAGGGTTCCGATTGGACTTAGGGTTAGGGTTATGTTGAGGGCTAGGGATAGATATCCGGTTAGGGTTCGGATTGGAACTAGGGTTAGGGTTATGTTGAGGGCTAGGGTTTGATATCCGTTTAGGTTTCCGATTGGACCTAGGGTTAGGGTTATGTTGAGGGCTAGGGTTAGAGATCCGGTTAGGGTTCCGATTGGACCTAGGGTTAGGGTTATGTTGAGGGCGAGGGTTAGAGATCCGGTTAGGTTTCCGAGTGGACGTAGGGATAGGGTTATGTTGAGGGCTAGGTTTAGAGATCCGGTTAGGGTTCCGATTGGACCTAGGGTTAGGGTTATGTTGAGGGCTAGGGTTAGAGATCCGGTTAGGGTTCCGATTGGACCTAGGGTTAGGGTTATGTTGAGAGCTAGTGTTAGAGATCCGGTTAGGTTTCCGATTGGACCTAGGGTTAGGGTTATGTTGAGGACTAGGGTTAGAGATCCTGTTAGTGTTCCGATTCGACCTAGGGTTAGGGTTATGTTGAGGGCTAGGGTTAGAGATCCGGTTAGGGTTCCGATTCGACCTAGGGTTAGGGTTATGTTGAGGGCTAGGGTTAGAGATCCGGTTAGGGTTCCGATTGGACCTAGGGTTAGGGTTATGTTGAGGGCGAGGGGTAGAGATCCCGTTAGGGTTCCGATTGGACCTAGGTTTACGGTTATGTTGAGGGCTAGGGTTAGATATCCGGTTAGGGTTCCGATTGCACCTAGGGTTAATGGTTACGTTGAGGGCTAGGGTTAGATATCCATTTAGGGTTCCGATTGGACCTAGGGTTAGGGTTATGTTGAGGGCTAGGGTTAGAGATCCTGTTAGGGTTCCGATTGGACCTAGGGTTAGGGTTATGTTGAGGGCTAGGGTTAGATATCCGGTTAGGGTTCCGATTGCACCTAGGGTTAATGGTTACGTTGAGGGCTAGGGATAGATATCCGGTTAGGGTTCGGATTGTACCTAGGGTTAGGGTTATGTTGAGGGCTAGGGTTAGTTCCGGTTAGGGTTCCGATTGGACCTAGGGTTAGGGTTATTTTGAGGGCTAGGGTTAGAGTTCCGGTTAGGGTTCCGATTGGACCTAGGGTTAGGGTTATGTTGAGGGCTAGGGTTAGAGATCCGGTTAGGGTTCCGATTGGACCTAGGGTTAGGGTTATGTTGAGGGCGAGGGTTAGAGATCAGGTTAGGATTCCGAGTGGACCTAGGGTTAGGGTTATGTTGAGGGCTAGGGTTAGAGATCCGGTTAGGGTTCCGATTGGACCTAGGGTTAGGGTTATGTTGAGGGCTAGGGTTAGAGATCCTGTTAGGGTTCCGATTGGACCTAGGGTTAGGGTTATGTTGAGGGCTAGGTATACAGATCGGGTTAGGGTTCCGATTGGACCTAGGGTTAGGGTTATGTTGAGGGCTAGGTATACAGATCCGGTTAGGGTTCCGATTGGACCTAGGGTTAGGGTTATGTTAAGGGGTAGGGTTAGAGATCCGGTTAGGTTTCCGATTGGACCTAGGGTTAGGGTTATGTTGAGGGCTAGGTATACAGATCCGGTTAGGATTCCGATTGGACCTAGGGTTAGGGTTATGTTAAGGGGTAGGGTTAGAGATCCGGTTAGGTTTCCGATTGGACCTAGGGTTAGGGTTATGTTGAGGGCTAGGTATACAGATCCGGTTAGGGTTCTGATTGGACCTAGGGTTAGGATTATGTTGAGGACTAGGGTTAGAGATCCGGTTTGGGTTCCGATTCGACCTAGGGTTAGGGTTATGTTGAGGGCTAGGGTTAGAGATCCAGTTAGGGTTCCGATTCGACCTAGGGTTAGGGTTATGTTGAGGGCTAGGGTTAGAGATCCGGTTCGGGTTCCGATTGGACCTAGGGTTACGGTTATGTTGAGAGCGAGGGGTAGAGATCCCGTTAGGGTTCCGATTGGACCTAGGGTTAGGGTTATGTTGAGGGCTAGGGTTAGATATCCTGTTAGGGTTCCGATTGCACCTAGGGTTAATGGTTTCGTTGAGGGCTAGGGTTAGATATCCATTTAGGGTTCCGATTGGACCTAGGGTTAGGGTTATGTTGAGGGCTAGGATTAGAGATCGTGTTAGGGTTCCGATTGGACTTAGGGTTAGGGTTATGTTGAGGGCTAGGGATAGATATCCGGTTAGGGTTCGGATTGGAACTAGGGTTAGGGTTATGTTGAGGGCTAGGGTTTGATATCCGTTTAGGTTTCCGATTGGACCTAGGGTTAGGGTTATGTTGAGGGCGAGGGGTAGAGATCCCGTTAGGGTTCCGATTGGACCTAGGTTTACGGTTATGTTGAGGGCTAGGGTTAGATATCCGGTTAGGGTTCCGATTGCACCTAGGGTTAATGGTTACGTTGAGGGCTAGGGTTAGATATCCATTTAGGGTTCCGATTGGACCTAGGGTTAGGGTTATGTTGAGGGCTAGGGTTAGAGATCCTGTTAGGGTTCCGATTGGACCTAGGGTTAGGGTTGTGTTGAGGGCTAGGGATAGATATCCGGTTAGGGTTCGGATTGGACCTAGGGTTAGGGTTATGTTGAGGGCTAGGGTTAGTTCCGGTTAGGGTTCCGATTGGACCTAGGGTTAGGGTTATTTTGAGGGCTAGGGTTAGAGTTCCGGTTAGGGTTCCGATTGGACCTAGGGTTAGGGTTATGTTGAGGGCTAGGGTTAGAGATCCGGTTAGGGTTCCGATTGGACCTAGGGTTAGGGTTATGTTGAGGGCGAGGGTTAGAGATCAGGTTAGGATTCCGAGTGGACCTAGGGTTAGGGTTATGTTGAGGGCTAGGGTTAGAGATCCGGTTAGGGTTCCGATTGGACCTAGGGTTAGGGTTATGTTGAGGGCTAGGGTTAGAGATCCTGTTAGGGTTCCGATTGGACCTAGGGTTAGGGTTATGTTGAGGGCCAGGTATACAGATCCGGTTAGGGTTCCGATTGGACCTAGGGTTAGGGTTATGTTGAGGGCTAGGGTTAGAGGTCCGGTTAGGGTTCCGATTGGACCTAGGGTTAGGGTTATGTTGAGGGCTAGGTTTAGAGATCCGTTTATGTTTCGGATTGGACCTAGGGTTAGGGTTATGTTGAGGGCTAGGGTTAGAGATCCGGTTAGGGTTCCGATTGGACCTAGGGTTAGGGTTATGTTGAGGGCTAGGGTTAGAGATCCGGTTAGGGTTCCGATTGGACCTAGGGTTAGGGTTATGTTGAGGGCCAGGTGTTAGAGATCCGGTTAGGGTTCCGATTGGACCTAGGGTTAGGGTTATGTTGAGGGCTAGGGTTAGAGATCCGGTTAGGGTTCCGATTCGACCTAGGGTTAGGGTTATGTTGAGGGCTAGGGTTAGAGATCCGGTTAGGGTTCCGATTGGACCTAGGGTTAGGGTTATGTTGAGGGCTAGGGGTAGAGATCCCGTTAGGGTTCCGATTGGGCCTAGGGTTAGGGTTATGTTGAGGGCTAGGGTTAGATATCCGGTTAGGGTTCCGATTGCAGCTAGGGTTAATGGTTACGTTGAGGGCTAGTTTTAGATATCCATTTAGGGTTCCGATTGGACCTAGGGTTAGGGTTATGTTGAGGGCGAGGGTTAGAGATCAGGTTAGGATTCCGAGTGGACCTAGGGTTAGGGTTATGTTGAGGGCTAGGGTTAGAGATCCGGTTAGGGTTCCGATTGGACCTAGGGTTAGGGTTATGTTGAGGGCTAGGGTTAGAGATCCTGTTAGGGTTCCGATTGGACCTAGGGTTAGGGTTATGTTGAGGGCTAGGTATACAGATCGGGTTAGGGTTCCGATTGGACCTAGGGTTAGGGTTATGTTGAGGGCTAGGTATACAGATCCGGTTAGGGTTCCGATTGGACCTAGGGTTAGGGTTATGTTAAGGGGTAGGGTTAGAGATCCGGTTAGGTTTCCGATTGGACCTAGGGTTAGGGTTATGTTGAGGGCTAGGTATACAGATCCGGTTAGGATTCCGATTGGACCTAGGGTTAGGGTTATGTTAAGGGGTAGGGTTAGAGATCCGGTTAGGTTTCCGATTGGACCTAGGGTTAGGGTTATGTTGAGGGCTAGGTATACAGATCCGGTTAGGGTTCTGATTGGACCTAGGGTTAGGATTATGTTGAGGACTAGGGTTAGAGATCCGGTTTGGGTTCCGATTCGACCTAGGGTTAGGGTTATGTTGAGGGCTAGGGTTAGAGATCCGGTTAGGGTTCCGATTCGACCTAGGGTTAGGGTTATGTTGAGGGCTAGGGTTAGAGATCCGGTTCGGGTTCCGATTGGACCTAGGGTTACGGTTATGTTGAGAGCGAGGGGTAGAGATCCCGTTAGGGTTCCGATTGGACCTAGGGTTAGGGTTATGTTGAGGGCTAGGGTTAGATATCCTGTTAGGGTTCCGATTGCACCTAGGGTTAATGGTTTCGTTGAGGGCTAGGGTTAGATATCCATTTAGGGTTCCGATTGGACCTAGGGTTAGGGTTATGTTGAGGGCTAGGATTAGAGATCGTGTTAGGGTTCCGATTGGACCTAGGGTTAGGGTTATGTTGAGGGCGAGGGTTAGAGATCCGGTTAGGTTTCCGAGTTTACGTAGGGATAGGGTTATGTTGAGGGCTAGGTTTAGAGATCCGGTTAGGGTTCCGATTGGACCTAGGGTTAGGGTTATGTTGAGGGCTAGGGTTAGAGATCCGGTTAGGGTTCCGATTGGACCTAGGGTTAGGGTTATGTTGAGAGCTAGTGTTAGAGATCCGGTTAGGTTTCCGATTGGACCTAGGGTTAGGGTTATGTTGAGGACTAGGGTTAGAGATCCTGTTAGGGTTCCGATTCGACCTAGGGTTAGGGTTATGTTGAGGGCTAGGGTTAGAGATCCGGTTAGGGTTCCGATTCGACCTAGGGTTAGGGTTATGTTGAGGGCTAGGGTTAGAGATCCGGTTAGGGTTCCGATTGGACCTAGGGTTAGGGTTATGTTGAGGGCGAGGGGTAGAGATCCCGTTAGGGTTCCGATTGGACCTAGGTTTACGGTTATGTTGAGGGCTAGGGTTAGATATCCGGTTAGGGTTCCGATTGCACCTAGGGTTAATGGTTACGTTGAGGGCTAGGGTTAGATATCCATTTAGGGTTCCGATTGGACCTAGGGTTAGGGTTATGTTGAGGGCTAGGGTTAGAGATCCTGTTAGGGTTCCGATTGGACCTAGGGTTAGGGTTATGTTGAGGGCTAGGGATAGATATCCGGTTAGGGTTCGGATTGGACCTAGGGTTAGGGTTATGTTGAGGGCTAGGGTTAGTTCCGGTTAGGGTTCCGATTGGACCTAGGGTTAGGGTTATTTTGAGGGCTAGGGTTAGAGTTCCGGTTAGGGTTCCGATTGGACCTAGGGTTAGGGTTATGTTGAGGGCTAGGGTTAGAGATCCGGTTAGGGTTCCGATTGGACCTAGGGTTAGGGTTATGTTGAGGGCGAGGGTTAGAGATCAGGTTAGGATTCCGAGTGGACCTAGGGTTAGGGTTATGTTGAGGGCTAGGGTTAGAGATCCGGTTAGGGTTCCGATTGGACCTAGGGTTAGGGTTATGTTGAGGGCTAGGGTTAGAGATCCTGTTAGGGTTCCGATTGGACCTAGGGTTAGGGTTATGTTGAGGGCTAGGTATACAGATCGGGTTAGGGTTCCGATTGGACCTAGGGTTAGGGTTATGTTGAGGGCTAGGTATACAGATCCGGTTAGGGTTCCGATTGGACCTAGGGTTAGGGTTATGTTGAGGGCTAGGGTTAGAGGTCCGGTTAGGGTTCCGATTGGACCTAGGGTTAGGGTTATGTTGAGGGCTAGGTTTAGAGATCCGTTTATGTTTCGGATTGGACCTAGGGTTAGGGTTATGTTGAGGGCTAGGGTTAGAGATCCGGTTAGGGTTCCGATTGGACCTAGGGTTAGGGTTATGTTGAGGGCTAGGGTTAGAGATCCGGTTAGGGTTCCGATTGGACCTAGGGTTAGGGTTATGTTGAGGGCTAGGGTTAGAGATCCGGTTAGGGTTCCGATTGGACCTAGGGTTAGGGTTATGTTGAGGACTAGGGTTAGAGATCCGGTTAGGGTTCCGATTCGACCTAGGGTTAGGGTTATGTTGAGGGCTAGGGTTAGAGATCCGGTTAGGGTTCCGATTGGACCTAGGGTTAGGGTTATGTTGAGGGCTAGGGGTAGAGATCCCGTTAGGGTTCCATTGGGCCTAGGGTTAGGGTTATGTTGAGGGCTAGGGTTAGATATCCGGTTAGGGTTCCGATTGCACCTAGGGTTAATGGTTACGTTGAGGGCTAGTTTTAGATATCCATTTAGGGTTCCGATTGGACCTAGGGTTAGGGTTATGTTGAGGGCTAGGGTTAGAGATCCGGTTAGGGTTCCGATTGGACCTAGGGTTAGGGTTACGTTGAGGGGAAGGGTTAGATATCCATTTAGGGTTCCGATTGGTCCTAGGCTTAGGGTTATGTTGAGGGCTAGGGTTAGAGATCCGGTTAGGGTTCCGATTGGACCTAGGGTTAGGGTTATTTTGAGGGCTAGGGTTAGAGTTCCGGTTAGGGTTCCGATTGGACCTAGGGTTAGGGTTATGTTGAGGGCTAGGGTTAGAGATCTGGTTAGTGTTCCGATTGGACCTAGGGTTAGGGTTATGTTGAGGGCGAGGGTTAGAGTTCCGGTTAGGGTTCCGATTGGACCTAGGGTTAGGGTTATGTTGAGGGCTAGGTATACAGATCCGGTTAGGGTTCCGATTGGACCTAGGGTTAGGTTTATGTTGAGGGCTAGGTATACATATCCGGTTAGGGTTCCGATTGGACCTCGGGTTAGGGTTATGTTGAGGGCTAGGTTTAGAGATCCGGTTAGGGTTCCGATTGGACCTAGGGTTAGGGTTATGTTGAGGGCTAGGGTTAGAGATCCGGTTAGAGTTCCAATTGGACCTAGGGTTATGGTTATGTTGAGGGCTAGGGTTAGAGTTCCGTTTAGGGTTCCGATTGGACCTAGGGTTAGGGTTATGTTGAGGGCTAGGGTTAGATATCCGTTTAGGGTTCCGATTGGACCTAGGGTTAGGGTTATGTTGAGGGCTAGGGTTAAAGATCCGGTTAGGGTTCCGATTGGACCTAGGGTTAGGGTTATGTTGAGGGCTAGGGTTAGAGACCCGGTTAGGTTTCCGATTGGACCTAGGGTTAGGGTTATGTTGAGGGCTAGGTATACAGATCCGGTTAGGGGTCCGATTGGACCTAGGGTTAGGGTTATGTTGAGGGATAGGGTTAGAGATTCGGTTAGGGTTCCGATTGGACCTAGGGTTAGGGTTATGTTGAGGGCTAGTGTTAGAGATCCGGTTAGGTTTCCGATTGGACCTAGGGTTAGGGTTATGTTGAGGCCTAGGTATACAGATCCGGTTAGCGTTCCGATTGGACCTAGGGTTAGGGTTATGTTGAGGGCTAGGGTTAGAGTTCCGTTTACGGTTCCGATTGGACCTAGGGTTAGGGTTATGTTGAGGGCTAGGGTTCGATATCAGGTTAGGGTTCCGATTGGACCTAGAGTTAGGGTTATGTTGAGGGTTAGGGTTAGAGATCCGGTTAGGGTTCCGATTGGACCTAAGGTTAGGGTTATGTTGAGGGCTAGTGTTAGAGATTCGGTTAGGCTTCCTATTGGACCTAGGGTTAGGGTTATGTTGAGGGCTAGGTATACAGATCCGGTTAGGGTTCCGATTGGATCTAGGGTTAGGGTTATGTTAAGGGGTAGGGTTAGAGATCCGGTTATGTTTCCGATTGGACCTAGGGTTAGGGTTATGTTGAGGGCTAGGTATACAGATCCGGTTAGGGTTCTGATTGGACCTAGGGTTAGAGTTACGTTGAGGGGAAGGGTTGGATATCCATTTAGGGTTCCGATTGGTCCTAGGGTTAGGGTTATGTTGAGGGCTAGGGTTAGAGATCCGGTTAGGGTTCCGATTGGACCTAGGGTTAGGGTTATTTTGAGGGCTAGGGTTAGAGTTCCGGTTAGGGTTCCGATTGGACCTAGGGTTAGGGTTATGTTGAGGGCTAGGGTTAGAGATCTGGTTAGTGTTCCGATTGGACCTAGGGTTAGGGTTATGTTGAGGGCGAGGGTTAGAGTTCCGGTTAGGGTTCCGATTGGACCTAGGGTTAGGGTTATGTTGAGGGCTAGGTATACAGATCCGGTTAGGGTTCCGATTGGACCTAGGGTTAGGTTTATGTTGAGGGCTAGGTATACATATCCGGTTAGGGTTCCGATTGGACCTCGGGTTAGGGTTATGTTGAGGGCTAGGTTTAGAGATCCGGTTAGGGTTCCGATTGGACCTAGGGTTAGGGTTATGTTGAGGGCTAGGGTTAGAGATCCGGTTAGAGTTCCAATTGGACCTAGGGTTATGGTTATGTTGAGGGCTAGGGTTAGAGTTCCGTTTAGGGTTCCGATTGGACCTAGGGTTAGGGTTATGTTGAGGGCTAGGGTTAGATATCCGTTTAGGGTTCCGATTGGACCTAGGGTTAGGGTTATGTTGAGGGCTAGGGTTAAAGATCCGGTTAGGGTTCCGATTGGACCTAGGGTTAGGGTTATGTTGAGGGCTAGGGTTAGAGACCCGGTTAGTTTTCCGATTGGACCTAGGGTTAGGGTTATGTTGAGGGCTAGGTATACAGATCCGGTTAGGGGTCCGATTGGACCTAGGGTTAGGGTTATGTTGAGGGATAGGGTTAGAGATTCGGTTAGGGTTCCGATTGGACCTAGGGTTAGGGTTATGTTGAGGGCTAGTGTTAGAGATCCGGTTAGGTTTCCGATTGGACCTAGGGTTAGGGTTATGTTGAGGCCTAGGTATACAGATCCGGTTAGCGTTCCGATTGGACCTAGGGTTAGGGTTATGTTGAGGGCTAGGGTTAGAGTTCCGTTTACGGTTCCGATTGGACCTAGGGTTAGGGTTATGTTGAGGGCTAGGGTTCGATATCAGGTTAGCGTTCCGATTGGACCTAGAGTTAGGGTTATGTTGAGGGTTAGGGTTAGAGATCCGGTTAGGGTTCCGATTGGACCTAAGGTTAGGGTTATGTTGAGGGCTAGTGTTAGAGATTCGGTTAGGCTTCCTATTGGACCTAGGGTTAGGGTTATGTTGAGGGCTAGGTATACAGATCCGGTTAGGGTTCCGATTGGACCTAGGGTTAGGGTTATGTTAAGGGGTAGGGTTAGAGATCCGGTTAGGTTTCCGATTGGACCTAGGGTTAGGGTTATGTTGAGGGCTAGGTATACAGATCCGGTTAGGGTTCTGATTGGACCTAGGGTTAGGGTTACGTTGAGGGGAAGGGTTAGATATCCATTTAGGGTTCCGATTGGTCCTAGGCTTAGGGTTATGTTGAGGGCTAGGGTTAGAGATCCGGTTAGGGTTCCGATTGGACCTAGGGTTAGGGTTATGTTAAGGGGTAGGGTTAGAGATCCGGTTAGGTTTCCGATTGGACCTAGGGTTAGGGTTATGTTGAGGGCTAGGTATACAGATCCGGTTAGGATTCCGATTGGACCTAGGGTTAGGGTTATGTTAAGGGGTAGGGTTAGAGATCCGGTTAGGTTTCCGATTGGACCTAGGGTTAGGGTTATGTTGAGGGCTAGGTATACAGATCCGGTTAGGGTTCTGATTGGACATAGGGTTAGGATTATGTTGAGGACTAGGGTTAGAGATCCGGTATGGGTTCCGATTCGACCTAGGGTTAGGGTTATGTTGAGGGCTAGGGTTAGAGATCCGGTTAGGGTTCCGATTCGACCTAGGGTTAGGGTTATGTTGAGGGCTAGGGTTAGAGATCCGGTTCGGGTTCCGATTGGACCTAGGGTTAGGGTTATGTTGAGAGCGAGGGGTAGAGATCCCGTTAGGGTTCCGATTGGACCTAGGGTTAGGGTTATGTTGAGGGCTAGGGTTAGATATCCTGTTAGGGTTCCGATTGCACCTAGGGTTAATGGTTTCGTTGAGGGCTAGGGTTAGATATTCATTTAGGGTTCCGATTGGACCTAGGGTTAGGGTTATGTTGAGGGCTAGGATTAGAGATCGTGTTAGGGTTCCGATTGGACTTAGGGTTAGGGTTATGTTGAGGGCTAGGGATAGATATCCGGTTAGGGTTCGGATTGGAACTAGGGTTAGGGTTATGTTGAGGGCTAGGGTTTGATATCCGTTTAGGTTTCCGATTGGACCTAGGGTTAGGGTTATGTTGAGGGCTAGGGTTAGAGATCCGGTTAGGGTTCCGATTGGACCTAGGGTTAGGGTTATGTTGAGGGCGAGGGTTAGAGATCCGGTTAGGTTTCCGAGTGGACGTAGGGATAGGGTTATGTTGAGGGCTATGTTTAGAGATCCGGTTAGGGTTCCGATTGGACCTAGGGTTAGGGTTATGTTGAGGGCTAGGGTTAGAGATCCGGTTAGGGTTCCGATTGGACCTAGGGTTAGGGTTATGTTGAGAGCTAGTGTTAGAGATCCGGTTAGGTTTCCGATTGGACCTAGGGTTAGGGTTATGTTGAGGACTAGGGTTAGAGATCCTGTTAGGGTTCCGATTCGACCTAGGGTTAGGGTTATGTTGAGGGCTAGGGTTAGAGATCCGGTTAGGGTTCCGATTCGACCTAGGGTTAGGGTTATGTTGAGGGCTAGGGTTAGAGAACCGGTTAGGGTTCCGATTGGACCTAGGGTTAGGGTTATGTTGAGGGCGAGGGGTAGAGATCCCGTTAGGGTTCCGATTGGACCTAGGTTTACGGTTATGTTGAGGGCTAGGGTTAGATATCCGGTTAGGGTTCCGATTGCACCTAGGGTTAATGGTTACGTTGAGGGCTAGGGTTAGATATCCATTTAGGGTTCCGATTGGACCTAGGGTTAGGGTTATGTTGAGGGCTAGGGTTAGAGATCCTGTTAGGGTTCCGATTGGACCTAGGGTTAGGGTTATGTTGAGGGCTAGGGATAGATATCCGGTTAGGGTTCGGATTGGACCTAGGGTTAGGGTTATGTTGAGGGCTAGGGTTAGTTCCGGTTAGGGTTCCGATTGGACCTAGGGTTAGGGTTATTTTGAGGGCTAGGGTTAGAGTTCCGGTTAGGGTTCCGATTGGACCTAGGGTTAGGGTTATGTTGAGGGCTAGGGTTAGAGATCCGGTTAGGGTTCCGATTGGACCTAGGGTTAGGGTTATGTTGAGGGCGAGGGTTAGAGATCAGGTTAGGATTCCGAGTGGACCTAGGGTTAGGGTTATGTTGAGGGCTAGGGTTAGAGATCCGGTTAGGGTTCCGATTGGACCTAGGGTTAGGGTTATGTTGAGGGCTAGGGTTAGAGATCCTGTTAGGGTTCCGATTGGACCTAGGGTTAGGGTTATGTTGAGGGCTAGGTATACAGATCGGGTTAGGGTTCCGATTGGACCTAGGGTTAGGTTTATGTTGAGGGCTAGGTATACAGATCCGGTTAGGGTTCCGATTGGACCTAGGGTTAGGGTTATGTTGAGGGCTAGGGTTAGAGGTCCGGTTAGGGTTCCGATTGGACCTAGGGTTAGGGTTATGTTGAGGGCTAGGTTTAGAGATCCGGTTATGTTTCGGATTGGACCTAGGGTTAGGGTTATGTTGAGGGCTAGGGTTAGAGATCCGGTTAGGGTTCCGATTGGACCTAGGGTTAGGGTTATGTTGAGGGCTAGGGTTAGAGATCCGGTTAGGGTTCCGATTGGACCTAGGGTTAGGGTTATGTTGAGGGCTAGGGTTAGAGATCCGGTTAGGGTTCCGATTGGACCTAGGGTTAGGGTTATGTTGAGGACTAGGGTTAGAGATCCGGTTAGGGTTCCGATTCGACCTAGGGTTAGGGTTATGTTGAGGGCTAGGGTTAGAGATCCGGTTAGGGTTCCGATTGGACCTAGGGTTAGGGTTATGTTGAGGGCTAGGGGTAGAGATCCCGTTAGGGTTCCGATTGGGCCTAGGGTTAGGGTTATGTTGAGGGCTAGGGTTAGATATCCGGTTAGGGTTCCGATTGCACCTAGGGTTAATGGTTACGTTGAGGGCTAGTTTTAGATATCCATTTAGGGTTCCGATTGGACCTAGGGTTAGGGTTATGTTGAGGGCTAGGGTTAGAGATCCGGTTAGGGTTCCGATTGGACCTAGGGTTAGGGTTACGTTGAGGGGAAGGGTTAGATATCCATTTAGGGTTCCGATTGGTCCTAGGCTTAGGGTTATGTTGAGGGCTAGGGTTAGAGATCCGGTTAGGGTTCCGATTGGACCTAGGGTTAGGGTTATTTTGAGGGCTAGGGTTAGAGTTCCGGTTAGGGTTCCGATTGGACCTAGGGTTAGGGTTATGTTGAGGGCTATGTATACAGATCCGGTTAGGGTTCCGATTGGACCTAGGGTTAGGTTTATGTTGAGGGCTAGGTATACATATCCGGTTAGGGTTCCGATTGGACCTCGGGTTAGGGTTATGTTGAGGGCTAGGTTTAGAGATCCGGTTAGGGTTCCGGTTGGACCTAGGGTTAGGGTTATGTTGAGGGCTAGGGTTAGAGATCCGGTTAGAGTTCCAATTGGACCTAGGGTTATGGTTATGTTGAGGGCTAGGGTTAGAGTTCCGTTTAGGGTTCCGATTGGACCTCGGGTTAGGGTTATGTTGAGGGCTAGGTTTAGAGATCCGGTTAGGGTTCCGGTTGGACCTAGGGTTAGGGTTATGTTGAGGGCTAGGGTTAGAGATCCGGTTAGAGTTCCAATTGGACCTAGGGTTATGGTTATGTTGAGGGCTAGGGTTAGAGTTCCGTTTAGGGTTCCGATTGGACCTAGGGTTAGGGTTATGTTGAGGGCTAGGTATACAGATCGGGTTAGGGTTCCGATTGGACCTAGGGTTAGGTTTATGTTGAGGGCTAGGTATACAGATCCGGTTAGGGTTCCGATTGGACCTAGGGTTAGGGTTATGTTGAGGGCTAGGGTTAGAGGTCCGGTTAGGGTTCCGATTGGACCTAGGGTTAGGGTTATGTTGAGGGCTAGGTTTAGAGATCCGGTTATGTTTCGGATTGGACCTAGGGTTAGGGTTATGTTGAGGGCTAGGGTTAGAGATCCGGTTAGGGTTCCGATTGGACCTAGGGTTAGGGTTATGTTGAGGGCTAGGGTTAGAGATCCGGTTAGGGTTCCGATTGGACCTAGGGTTAGGGTTATGTTGAGGGCTAGGGTTAGAGATCCGGTTAGGGTTCCGATTGGACCTAGGGTTAGGGTTATGTTGAGGACTAGGGTTAGAGATCCGGTTAGGGTTCCGATTCGACCTAGGGTTAGGGTTATGTTGAGGGCTAGGGTTAGAGATCCGGTTAGGGTTCCGATTGGACCTAGGGTTAGGGTTATGTTGAGGGCTAGGGGTAGAGATCCCGTTAGGGTTCCGATTGGGCCTAGGGTTAGGGTTATGTTGAGGGCTAGGGTTAGATATCCGGTTAGGGTTCCGATTGCACCTAGGGTTAATGGTTACGTTGAGGGCTAGTTTTAGATATCCATTTAGGGTTCCGATTGGACCTAGGGTTAGGGTTATGTTGAGGGCTAGGGTTAGAGATCCGGTTAGGGTTCCGATTGGACCTAGGGTTAGGGTTACGTTGAGGGGAAGGGTTAGATATCCATTTAGGGTTCCGATTGGTCCTAGGCTTAGGGTTATGTTGAGGGCTAGGGTTAGAGATCCGGTTAGGGTTCCGATTGGACCTAGGGTTAGGGTTATTTTGAGGGCTAGGGTTAGAGTTCCGGTTAGGGTTCCGATTGGACCTAGGGTTAGGGTTATGTTGAGGGCTATGTATACAGATCCGGTTAGGGTTCCGATTGGACCTAGGGTTAGGTTTATGTTGAGGGCTAGGTATACATATCCGGTTAGGGTTCCGATTGGACCTCGGGTTAGGGTTATGTTGAGGGCTAGGTTTAGAGATCCGGTTAGGGTTCCGGTTGGACCTAGGGTTAGGGTTATGTTGAGGGCTAGGGTTAGAGATCCGGTTAGAGTTCCAATTGGACCTAGGGTTATGGTTATGTTGAGGGCTAGGGTTAGAGTTCCGTTTAGGGTTCCGATTGGACCTAGGGTTAGGGTTATGTTGAGGGCTAGGGTTAGATATCCGTTTAGGGTTCCGATTGGACCTAGGGTTAGGGTTATGTTGAGGGCTAGGGATAGATATCCGGTTAGGGTTCGGATTGGACCTAGGGTTAGGGTTATGTTGAGGGCTAGGGTTAGTTCCGGTTAGGGTTCTGATTGGACCTAGGGTTAGGGTTATTTTGAGGGCTAGGGTTAGAGTTCCGGTTAGGGTTCCGATTGGACCTAGGGTTAGGGTTATGTTGAGGGCTAGGGTTAGAGATCCGGTTAGGGTTCCGATTGGACCTAGGGTTAGGGTTATGTTGAGGGCGAGGGTTAGATATCAGGTTAGGATTCCGAGTGGACCTAGGGTTAGGGTTATGTTGAGGGCTAGGGTTAGAGATAGGGTTAGGGTTCCGATTGGACCTAGGGTTAGGGTTATGTTGAGGGCTAGGGTTAGAGATCCTGTTAGGGTTCCGATTGGACCTAGGGTTAGGGTTATGTTGAGGGCTAGGTATACAGATCGGGTTAGGGTTCCGATTGGACCTAGGGTTAGGTTTATGTTGAGGGCTAGGTATACAGATCCGGTTAGGGTTCCGATTGGACCTAGGGTTAGGGTTATGTTGAGGGCTAGGGTTAGAGGTCCGGTTAGGGTTCCGATTGGACCTAGGGTTAGGGTTATGTTGAGGGCTAGGTTTAGAGATCCGGTTATGTTTCGGATTGGACCTAGGGTTAGGGTTATGTTGAGGGCTAGGGTTAGAGATCCGGTTAGGGTTCCGATTGGACCTAGGGTTAGGGTTATGTTGAGGGCTAGGGTTAGAGATCCGGTTAGGGTTCCGATTGGACCTAGGGTTAGGGTTATGTTGAGGGCTAGGGTTAGAGATCCGGTTAGGGTTCCGATTGGACCTAGGGTTAGGGTTATTTTGAGGGCTAGGGTTAGAGTTCCGGTTAGGGTTCCGATTGGACCTAGGGTTAGGGTTATGTTGAGGGCTAGGGTTAGAGATCTGGTTAGTGTTCCGATTGGACCTAGGGTTAGGGTTATGTTGAGGGCGAGGGTTAGAGTTCCGGTTAGGGTTCCGATTGGACCTAGGGTTAGGGTTATGTTGAGGGCTAGGTATACAGATCCGGTTAGGGTTCCGATTGGACCTAGGGTTAGGTTTATGTTGAGGGCTAGGTATACATATCCGGTTAGGGTTCCGATTGGACCTCGGGTTAGGGTTATGTTGAGGGCTAGGTTTAGAGATCCGGTTAGGGTTCCGGTTGGACCTAGGGTTAGGGTTATGTTGAGGGCTAGGGTTAGAGATCCGGTTAGAGTTCCAATTGGACCTAGGGTTATGGTTATGTTGAGGGCTAGGGTTAGAGTTCCGTTTAGGGTTCCGATTGGACCTAGGGTTAGGGTTATGTTGAGGGCTAGGGTTAGATATCCGTTTAGGGTTCCGATTGGACCTAGGGTTAGGGTTATGTTGAGGGCTAGGGTTAAAGATCCGGTTAGGGTTCCGATTGGACCTAGGGTTAGGGTTATGTTGAGGGCTAGGGTTAGAGACCCGGTTAGGTTTCCGATTGGACCTAGGGTTAGGGTTATGTTGAGGGCTAGGTATACAGATCCGGTTAGGGGTCCGATTGGACCTAGGGTTAGGGTTATGTTGAGGGATAGGGTTAGAGATTCGGTTAGGGTTCCGATTGGACCTAGGGTTAGGGTTATGTTGAGGGCTAGTGTTAGAGATCCGGTTAGGTTTCCGATTGGACCTAGGGTTAGGGTTATGTTGAGGCCTAGGTATACAGATCCGGTTAGCGTTCCGATTGGACCTAGGGTTAGGGTTATGTTGAGGGCTAGGGTTAGAGTTCCGTTTACGGTTCCGATTGGACCTAGGGTTAGGGTTATGTTGAGGGCTAGGGTTCGATATCAGGTTAGGGTTCCGATTGGACCTAGAGTTAGGGTTATGTTGAGGGTTAGGGTTAGAGATCCGGTTAGGGTTCCGATTGGACCTAAGGTTAGGGTTATGTTGAGGGCTAGTGTTAGAGATTCGGTTAGGCTTCCTATTGGACCTAGGGTTAGGGTTATGTTGAGGGCTAGGTATACAGATCCGGTTAGGGTTCCGATTGGATCTAGGGTTAGGGTTATGTTAAGGGGTAGGGTTAGAGATCCGGTTATGTTTCCGATTGGACCTAGGGTTAGGGTTATGTTGAGGGCTAGGTATACAGATCCGGTTAGGGTTCTGATTGGACCTAGGGTTAGGGTTTCGTTGAGGGGAAGGGTTAGATATCCATTTAGGGTTCCGATTGGTCCTAGGCTTAGGGTTATGTTGAGGGCTAGGGTTAGAGATCCGGTTAGGGTTCCGATTGGACCTAGGGTTAGGGTTATTTTGAGGGCTAGGGTTAGAGTTCCGGTTAGGGTTCCGATTGGACCTAGGGTTAGGGTTATGTTGAGGGCTAGGGTTAGAGATCTGGTTAGTGTTCCGATTGGACCTAGGGTTAGGGTTATGTTGAGGGCGAGGGTTAGAGTTCTGGTTAGGGTTCCGATTGGACCTAGGGTTAGGGTTATGTTGAGGGCTAGGTATACAGATCCGGTTAGGGTTCCGATTGGACCTAGGGTTAGGTTTATGTTGAGGGCTAGGTATACATATCCGGTTAGGGTTCCGATTGGACCTCGGGTTAGGGTTATGTTGAGGGCTAGGTTTAGAGATCCGGTTAGGGTTCCGATTGGACCTAGGGTTAGGTTTATGTTGAGGGCTAGGTATACATATCCGGTTAGGGTTCCGATTGGACCTCGGGTTAGGGTTATGTTGAGGGCTAGGGTTAGAGTTCCGTTTAGGGTTCCGATTGGACCTAGGGTTAGGGTTATGTTGAGGGCTAGGGTTAGATATCCGTTTAGGGTTCCGATTGGACCTAGGGTTAGGGTTATGTTGAGGGCTAGGGTTAAAGATCCGGTTAGGGTTCCGATTGGACCTAGGGTTAGGGTTATGTTGAGGGCTAGGGTTAGAGACCCGGTTAGGTTTCCGATTGGACCTAGGGTTAGGGTTATGTTGAGGGCTAGGTATACAGATCCGGTTAGGGGTCCGATTGGACCTAGGGTTAGGGTTATGTTGAGGGATAGGGTTAGAGATTCGGTTAGGGTTCCGATTGGACCTAGGGTTAGGGTTATGTTGAGGGCTAGTGTTAGAGATCCGGTTAGGTTTCCGATTGGACCTAGGGTTAGGGTTATGTTGAGGCCTAGGTATACAGATCCGGTTAGCGTTCCGATTGGACCTAGGGTTAGGGTTATGTTGAGGGCTAGGATTAGAGTTCCGTTTACGGTTCCGATTGGACCTAGGGTTAGGGTTATGTTGAGGGCTAGGGTTCGATATCAGGTTAGGGTTCCGATTGGACCTAGAGTTAGGGTTATGTTGAGGGTTAGGGTTAGAGATCCGGTTAGGGTTCCGATTGGACCTAAGGTTAGGGTTATGTTGAGGGCTAGTGTTAGAGATTCGGTTAGGCTTCCTATTGGACCTAGGGTTAGGGTTATGTTGAGGGCTAGGTATACAGATCCGGTTAGGGTTCCGATTGGATCTAGGGTTAGGGTTATGTTAAGGGGTAGGGTTAGAGATCCGGTTATGTTTCCGATTGGACCTAGGGTTAGGGTTATGTTGAGGGCTAGGTATACAGATCCGGTTAGGGTTCTGATTGGACCTAGGGTTAGGGTTTCGTTGAGGGGAAGGGTTAGATATCCATTTAGGGTTCCGATTGGTCCTAGGCTTAGGGTTATGTTGAGGGCTAGGGTTAGAGATCCGGTTAGGGTTCCGATTGGACCTAGGGTTAGGGTTATTTTGAGGGCTAGGGTTAGAGTTCCGGTTAGGGTTCCGATTGGACCTAGGGTTAGGGTTATGTTGAGGGCTAGGGTTAGAGATCTGGTTAGTGTTCCGATTGGACCTAGGGTTAGGGTTATGTTGAGGGCGAGGGTTAGAGTTCTGGTTAGGGTTCCGATTGGACCTAGGGTTAGGGTTATGTTGAGGGCTAGGTATACAGATCCGGTTAGGGTTCCGATTGGACCTAGGGTTAGGTTTATGTTGAGGGCTAGGTATACATATCCCGTTAGGGTTCCGATTGGACCTCGGGTTAGGGTTATGTTGAGGGCTAGGTTTAGAGATCCGGTTAGGGTACCGATTGGACCTAGGGTTAGGGTTATGTTGAGGGCTAGGGTTAGAGATCCGGTTAGAGTTCCAATTGGACCTAGGGTTATGGTTATGTTGAGGGCTAGGGTTAGAGTTCCGTTTAGGGTTCCGATTGGACCTAGGGTTAGGGTTATGTTGAGGGCTAGGGTTAGATATCCGTTTAGGGTTCCGATTGGACCTAGGGTTAGGGTTATGTTGAGGGCTAGGGTTAAAGATCCGGTTAGGGTTCCGATTGGACCTAGGGTTAGGGTTATGTTGAGGGCTAGGGTTAGAGACCCGGTTAGGTTTCCGATTGGACCTAGGGTTAGGGTTATGTTGAGGGCTAGGTATACAGATCCGGTTAGGGGTCCGATTGGACCTAGGGTTACGGTTATGTTGAGGGATAGGGTTAGAGATTCGGTTAGGGTTCCGATTGGACCTAGGGTTAGGGTTATGTTGAGGGCTAGTGTTAGAGATCCGGTTAGGTTTCCGATTGGACCTAGGGTTTGGGTTATGTTGAGGCCTAGGTATACAGATCCGGTTAGCGTTCCGATTGGACCTAGGGTTAGGGTTATGTTGAGGGCTAGGGTTAGAGTTCCGTTTACGGTTCCGATTGGACCTAGGGTTAGGGTTATGTTGAGGGCTAGGGTTCGATATCAGGTTAGGGTTCCGATTGGACCTAGAGTTAGGGTTATGTTGAGGGTTAGGGTTAGAGATCCGGTTAGGGTTCCGATTGGACCTAAGGTTAGGGTTATGTTGAGGGCTAGTATTAGAGATTCGGTTAGGCTTCCTATTGGACCTAGGGTTAGGGTTATGTTGAGGGCTAGGTATACAGATCCGGTTAGGGTTCCGATTGGACCTAGGGTTAGGGTTATGTTAAGGGGTAGGGTTAGAGATCCGGTTAGGTTTCCGATTGGACCTAGGGTTAGGGTTATGTTGAGGGCTAGGTATACAGATCCGGTTAGGGTTCTGATTGGACCTAGGGTTAGGGTTACGTTGAGGGGAAGGGTTAGATATCCATTTAGGGTTCCGATTGGTCCTAGGCTTAGGGTTATGTTGAGGGCTAGGGTTAGAGATCCGGTTAGGGTTCCGATTGGACCTAGGGTTAGGGTTATTTTGAGGGCTAGGGTTAGAGTTCCGGTTAGGGTTCCGATTGGACCTAGGGTTAGGGTTATGTTGAGGGCTAGGTATACAGATCCGGTTAGGGTTCCGATTGGACCTAGGGTTAGGTTTATGTTGAGGGCTAGGTATACATATCCGGTTAGGGTTCCGATTGGACCTCGGGTTAGGGTTATGTTGAGGGCTAGGTTTAGAGATCCGGTTAGGGTTCCGATTGGACCTAGGGTTAGGGTTATGTTGAGGGCTAGGGTTAGAGATCCGGTTAGAGTTCCAATTGGACCTAGGGTTATGGTTATGTTGAGGGCTAGGGTTAGAGTTCCGTTTAGGGTTCCGATTGGACCTAGGGTTAGGGTTATGTTGAGGGCTAGGGTTAGATATCCGTTTAGGGTTCCGATTGGACCTAGGGTTAGGGTTATGTTGAGGGCTAGGGTTAAAGATCCGGTTAGGGTTCCGATTGGACCTAGGGTTAGGGTTATGTTGAGGGCTAGGGTTAGAGACCCGGTTAGGTTTCCGATTGGACCTAGGGTTAGGGTTATGTTGAGGGCTAGGTATACAGATCCGGTTAGGGGTCCGATTGGACCTAGGGTTAGGGTCATGTTGAGGGATAGGGTTAGAGATTCGGTTCGGGTTCCGATTGGACCTAGGGTTAGGGTTATGTTGAGGGCTAGTGTTAGAGATCCGGTTAGGTTTCCGATTGGACCTAGGGTTAGGGTTATGTTGAGGCCTAGGTATACAGTACCGGTTAACGTTCCGATTGGACCTAGGGTTAGGGTTATGTTGAGGGCTAGGTATACAGATCCGGTTAGGGGTCCGATTGGACCTAGGGTTAGGGTTATGTTGAGGGATAGGGTTAGAGATTCGGTTCGGGTTCCGATTGGACCTAGGGTTAGGGTTATGTTGAGGGCTAGTGTTAGAGATCCGGTTAGGTTTCCGATTGGACCTAGGGTTAGGGTTATGTTGAGGCCTAGGTATACAGTACCGGTTAACGTTCCGATTGGACCTAGGGTTAGGGTTATGTTGAGGGCTAGGGTTCGATATCAGGTTAGGGTTCCGATTGGACCTAGAGTTAGGGTTATGTTGAGGGTTAGGGTTAGAGATCCGGTTAGGGTTCCGATTGGACCTAAGGTTAGGGTTATGTTGAGGGCTAGTGTTAGAGATTCGGTTAGGCTTCCTATTGGACCTAGGGTTAGGGTTATGTTGAGGGCTAGGTATACAGATCCGGTTAGGGTTCCGATTGGACCTAGGGTTAGGGTTATGTTAAGGGGTAGGGTTAGAGATCCGGTTAGGTTTCCGATTGGACCTAGCGTTAGGGTTATGTTGAGGGCTAGGTATACAGATCCGGTTAGGGTTCTGATTGGACCTAGGGTTAGGATTATGTTGAGGACTAGGGTTAGAGATCCGGTTTGGGTTCCGATTCGACCTAGGGTTAGGGTTATGTTGAGGGCTAGGGTTAGAGATCCGGTTAGGGTTCCGATTGGACCTAGGGTTAGGGTTATGTTGAGGGCTTGGGATAGAGATCCGGTTAGGCTTCCGATTGGACCTAGGGTTAGGGTTACGTTGAGGGGAAGGGTTAGATATCCATTTAGGGTTCCGATTGGTCCTAGGGTTATGGTTATGTTGAGGGCGAGGGTTAGAGATCCGGTTAGGGTTCCGATTGGACCTAGGGTTAGGGTTATGTTGAGGGCTAGGGTTAGAGATCCGGTTAGGGTTCCAATTGGACCTAGGGTTAGGGTTATGTTGAGGGCTAGGGTTAGAGATCCGGTTAGGGTTCCGATTGGACCTAGGGTTAGGGTTACGTTGAGGGGAAGGGTTAGATATCCATTTAGGGTTCCGATTGGTCCTAGGCTTAGGGTTATGTTGAGGGCTAGGGTTAGAGATCCGGTTAGGGTTCCGATTGGACCTAGGGTTAGGGTTATTTTGAGGGCTAGGGTTAGAGTTCCGGTTAGGGTTCCGATTGGACCTAGGGTTAGGGTTATGTTGAGGGCTAGGGTTAGAGATCTTGTTAGTGTTCCGATTGGACCTAGGGTTAGGGTTATGTTGAGGGCGAGGGTTAGAGTTCCGGTTAGGGTTCCGATTGGACCTAGGGTTAGGGTTATGTTGAGGGCTAGGTATACAGATCCGGTTAGGGTTCCGATTCGACCTAGGGTTAGGGTTATGTTGAGGGCTAGGGTTAGAGATCCGGTTAGGGTTCCGATTCGACCTAGGGTTAGGGTTATGTTGAGGGCTTGGGATAGAGATCCGGTTAGGCTTCCGATTGGACCTAGGGTTAGGGTTACGTTGAGGGGAAGGGTTAGATATCCATTTAGGGTTCCGATTGGTCCTAGGGTTATGGTTATGTTGAGGGCTAGGGTTAGAGATCCGGTTAGGGTTCCGATTGGACCTAGGGTTAGGGTTATGTTGAGGGCTAGGGTTAGAGATCCGGTTAGGGTTCCGATTGGACCTAGGGTTAGGATTATGTTGAGGACTAGGGTTAGAGATCCGCTTTGGGTTCCGATTCGACCTAGGGTTAGGGTTATGTTGAGGGCTAGGGTTAGAGATCCGGTTAGGGTTCCGATTCGACCTAGGGTTAGGGTTATGTTGAGGGCTTGGGATAGAGATCCGGTTAGGCTTCCGATTGGACCTAGGGTTAGGGTTACGTTGAGGGGAAGGGTTAGATATCCATTTAGGGTTCCGATTGGTCCTAGGGTTATGGTTATGTTGAGGGCTAGGGTTAGAGATCCGGTTAGGGTTCCGATTGGACCTAGGGTTAGGGTTATGTTGAGGGCTAGGGTTAGAGATCCGGTTAGGGTTCCGATTGGACCTAGGGTTAGGGTTATGTTGAGGGCTAGGGTTAGAGATCCGGTTAGGGTTCCGATTGGACCTAGGGTTAGGGTTACGTTGAGGGGAAGGGTTAGATATCCATTTAAGGTTCCGATTGGTCCTAGGCTTAGGGTTATGTTGAGGGCTAGGGTTAGAGATCCGGTTAGGGTTCCGATTGGACCTAGGGTTAGGGTTATTTTGAGGGCTAGGGTTAGAGTTCCGGTTAGGGTTCCGATTGGACCTAGGGTTAGGGTTATGTTGAGGGCTAGGGTTAGAGATCTGGTTAGTGTTCCGATTGGACCTAGGGTTAGGGTTATGTTGAGGGCGAGGGTTAGAGTTCCGGTTAGGGTTCCGATTGGACCTAGGGTTAGGGTTATGTTGAGGGCTAGGTATACAGATCCAGTTAGGGTTCCGATTGGACCTAGGGTTAGGTTTATGTTGAGGGCTAGGTATACATATCCGGTTAGGGTTCCGATTGGACCTCGGGTTAGGGTTATGTTGAGGGCTAGGTTTAGAGATCCGGTTAGGGTTCCGATTGGACCTAGGGTTAGGGTTATGTTGAGGGCTAGGGTTAGAGATCCGGTTAGAGTTCCAATTGGACCTAGGGTTATGGTTATGTTGAGGGCTAGGGTTAGAGTTCCGTTTAGGGTTCCGATTGGACCTAGGGTTAGGGTTATGTTGAGGGCTAGGGTTAGATATCCGTTTAGGGTTCCGATTGGACCGAGGGTTAGGGTTATGTTGAGGGCTAGGGTTAAAGATCCGGTTAGGGTTCCGATTGGACCTAGGGTTAGGGTTATGTTGAGGGCTAGGGTTAGAGACCCGGTTAGGTTTCCGATTGGACCTAGGGTTAGGGTTATGTTGAGGGCTAGGTATACAGATCCGGTTAGGGGTCCGATTGGACCTAGGGTTAGGGTTATGTTGAGGGATAGGGTTAGAGATTCGGTTAGGGTTCCGATTGGACCTAGGGTTAGGGTTATGTTGAGGGCTAGTGGTAGAGATCCGGTTAGGTTTCCGATTGGACCTAGGGTTAGGGTTATGTTGAGGCCTAGGTATACAGATCCGGTTAGCGTTCCGATTGGACCTAGGGTTAGGGTTATGTTGAGGGCTAGGGTTAGAGTTCCGTTTACGGTTCCGATTGGACCTAGGGTTAGGGTTATGTTGAGGGCTAGGGTTCGATATCAGGTTAGGGTTCCGATTGGACCTAGAGTTAGGGTTATGTTGAGGGTTAGGGTTAGAGATCCGGTTAGGGTTCCGATTGGACCTAAGGTTAGGGTTATGTTGAGGGCTAGTGTTAGAGATTCGGTTAGGCTTCCTATTGGACCTAGGGTTAGGGTTATGTTGAGGGCTAGGTATACAGATCCGGTTAGGGTTCCGATTGGACCTAGGGTTAGGGTTATGTTAAGGGGTAGGGTTAGAGATCCGGTTAGGTTTCCGATTGGACCTAGGGTTAGGGTTATGTTGAGGGCTAGGTATACAGATCCGGTTAGGGTTCTGATTGGAGCTAGGGTTAGGGTTACGTTGAGGGGAAGGGTTAGATATCCATTTAGGGTTCCGATTGGTCCTAGGCTTAGGGTTATGTTGAGGGCTAGGGTTAGAGATCCGGTTAGGGTTCCGATTGGACCTAGGGTTAGGGTTATTTTGAGGGCTAGGGTTAGAGTTCCGGTTAGGGTTCCGATTGGACCTAGGGTTAGGGTTATGTTGAGGGCTAGGGTTAGAGATCTGGTTAGTGTTCCGATTGGACCTAGGGTTAGGGTTATGTTGAGGGCGAGGGTTAGAGTTCCGGTTAGGGTTCCGATTGGACCTAGGGTTAGGGTTATGTTGAGGGCTAGGTATACAGATCCGGTTAGGGTTCCGATTGGACCTAGGGTTAGGTTTATGTTGAGGGCTAGGTATACATATCCGGTTAGGGTTCCGATTGGACCTCAGGTTAGGGTTATGTTGAGGGCTAGGTTTAGAGATCCGGTTAGGGTTCCGATTGGACCTAGGGTTAGGGTTATGTTGAGGGCTAGGGTTAGAGATCCGGTTAGAGTTCCAATTGGACCTAGGGTTATGGTTATGTTGAGGGCTAGGGTTAGAGTTCCGTTTAGGGTTCCGATTGGACCTAGGGTTAGGGTTATGTTGAGGGCTAGGGTTAGATATCCGTTTAGGGTTCCGATTGGACCTAGGGTTAGGGTTATGTTGAGGGCTAGGGTTAAAGATCCGGTTAGGGTTCCGATTGGACCTAGGGTTAGGGTTATGTTGAGGGCTAGGGTTAGAGACCCGGTTAGGTTTCCGATTGGACCTAGGGTTAGGGTTATGTTGAGGGCTAGGTATACAGATCCGGTTAGGGGTCCGATTGGACCTAGGGTTAGGGTTATGTTGAGGGATAGGGTTAGAGATTCGGTTAGGGTTCCGATTGGACCTAGGGTTAGGGTTATGTTGAGGGCTAGTGTTAGAGATCCGGTTAGGTTTCCGATTGGACCTAGGGTTAGGGTTATGTTGAGGCCTAGGTATACAGATCCGGTTAGCGTTCCGATTGGACCTAGGGTTAGGGTTATGTTGAGGGCTAGGGTTAGAGTTCCGTTTACGGTTCCGATTGGACCTAGGGTTAGGGTTATGTTGAGGGCTAGGGTTCGATATCAGGTTAGGGTTCCGATTGGACCTAGAGTTAGGGTTATGTTGAGGGTTAGGGTTAGAGATCCGGTTAGGGTTCCGATTGGACCTAAGGTTAGGGTTATGTTGAGGGCTAGTGTTAGAGATTCGGTTAGGCTTCCTATTGGACCTAGGGTTAGGGTTATGTTGAGGGCTAGGTATTCAGATCCGGTTAGGGTTCCGATTGGACCTAGGGTTAGGGTTATGTTAAGGGGTAGGGTTAGAGATCCGGTTAGGTTTCCGATTGGACCTAGGGTTAGGGTTATGTTGAGGGCTAGGTATACAGATCCGGTTAGGGTTCTGATTGGACCTAGGGTTAGGATTATGTTGAGGACTAGGGTTAGAGATCCGGTTTGGGTTCCGATTCGACTAGGGTTAGGGTTATGTTGAGGGCTAGGGTTAGAGATCCGGTTAGGGTTCCGATTCGACCTAGGGTTAGGGTTATGTTGAGGGCTAGGGTTAGAGATCCGGTTAGGGTTCCGATTGGACCTAGGGTTAGGGTTATGTTGAGAGCGAGGTGTAGAGATCCCGTTAGGGTTCCGATTGGACCTAGGGTTAGGGTTATGTTGAGGGCTAGGGTTAGATATCCTGTTAGGGTTCCGATTGCACCTAGGGTTAATGGTTTCGTTGAGGGCTAGGGTTAGATATCCATTTAGGGTTCCGATTAGGCCTAGGGTTAGGGTTATGTTGAGGGCTAGGATTAGAGATCGTGTTAGGGTTCCGATTGGACTTAGGGTTAGGGTTATGTTGAGGGCTAGGGATAGATATCCGGTTAGGGTTCGGATTGGACCTAGGGTTAGGGTTATGTTGAGGGCTAGGGTTTGATATCCGTTTAGGTTTCCGATTGGACCTAGGGTTAGGGTTATGTTGAGGGCTAGGTTTAGAGATCCGGTTAGGGTTCCGATTGGACCTAGGGTTAGGGTTATGTTGAGGGCGAGGGTTAGAGATCCGGTTAGGTTTCCGAGTGGACCTAGGGATAGGGTTATGTTGAGGGCTAGGTTTAGAGATCCGGTTAGGGTTCCGATTGGACCTAGGGTTAGGGTTATGTTGAGGGCTAGGGTTAGAGATCCGGTTAGGGTTCCGAATGGACCTAGGGTTAGGGTTATGTTGAGAGCTAGTGTTAGAGATCCGGTTAGGTTTCCGATTGGACCTAGGGTTAGGGTTATGTTGAGGACTAGGGTTAGAGATCCTGTTAGGGTTCCGATTCGACCTAGGGTTAGGGTTATGTTGAGGGCTAAGGTTAGAGATCCGGTTAGGGTTCCGATTCGACCTAGGGTTAGGGTTATGTTGAGGGCTAGGGTTAGAGATCCGGTTAGGGTTCCGATTGGACCTAGGGTTAGGGTTATGTTGAGGGCGAGGGGTAGAGATCCCGTTAGGGTTCCGATTGGACCTAGGTTTACGGTTATGTTGAGGGCTAGGGTTAGATATCCGGTTAGGGTTCCGATTGCACCTAGGGTTAATGGTTACGTTGAGGGATAGGGTTAGATATCCATTTAGGGTTCCGATTGGACCTAGGGTTAGGGTTATGTTGAGGGCTAGGGTTAGAGATCCTGTTAGGGTTCCGATTGGACCTAGGGTTAGGGTTATGTTGAGGGCTAGGGATAGATATCCGGTTAGGGTTCGGATTGGACCAAGGGTTAGGGTTATGTTGAGGGCTAGGGTTAGTTCCGGTTAGGGTTCCGATTGGACCTAGGGTTAGGGTTATTTTGAGGGCTAGGGTTAGAGATCCGTTTATGGTTCCGATTGGACCTAGGGTTAGGGTTATGTTGAGGGCGAGGGGTACAGATCCCGTTAGGGTTCCGATTGGACCTAGGGTTAGGGTTATGTTGAGGGCTAGGGTTAGATATCCGGTTAGGGTTCCGATTGCACCTAGGGTTAATGGTTACGTTGAGGGCTAGGGTTAGATATCCATTTAGGGTTCCGATTGGACCTAGGTTTAGGGTTATGGTGAGGGCTAGGGTTAGAGATCCGTTTATGGTTCCGATTGGACCTAGGGTTAGGGTTATGTTGAGGGCGAGGGGTACAGATCCCGTTAGGGTTCCGATTGGACCTAGGGTTAGGGTTATGTTGAGGGCTAGGGTTAGATATCCGGTTAGGGTTCCGATTGCACCTAGGGTTAATGGTTACGTTGAGGGCTAGGGTTAGATATCCATTTAGGGTTCCGATTGGACCTAGGGTTAGGTTTATGTTGAGGGCTAGGGTTAGAGTTCCTGTTAGGGTTCCGATTGGACTTAGGGTTAGGGTTATGTTGAGGACTAGGTATAGATATCCGGTTAGGGTTCGGATTGGACCTAGGGTTAAGGTTATGTTGAGGGCTAGGTTTAGGGATCCGGTTATGTTTCGGATTGGACCTAGGGTTAGGGTTATGTTGAGGGCTAGGGTTAGAGATCCGGTTAGGGTTCCGATTGGACCTAGGGTTAGGGTTATGTTGAGGGCTAGGGTTAGAGATCCGGTTAGGGTTCCGATTGTACCTAGGGTTAGGGTTATGTTGAGGGCTAGGGTTAGAGATCCGGTTAGGGTTCCGATTGGACCTAGGGTTAGGGTTATGTTGAGGGCTAGGTTTAGAGATCCGGTTATGTTTCGGATTGGACCTAGGGTTAGGGTTATGTTGAGGGCTAGGGTTAGAGATCCGGATAGGGTTCCGATTGGACCTAGGTTTAGGGTTATGGTGAGGGCTAGGGTTAGAGATCCGGTTAGGGTTCCGATTGGACCTAGGGTTAGGGTTATGTTGAGGGCGAGGTTTAGAGATCCCGTTAGGGTTCCGATTGGACCTAGGGTTAGGGTTATGTTGAGGGCTAGGGTTAGATACCCGGTTAGGATTCCGATTGCACCTAGGGTTAATGGTTACGTTGAGGGCTAGGGTTAGATATCCATTTAGGGTTCCGATTGGACCTAGGGTTAGGGTTATGTTGAGGGCTAGGGTTAGAGTTCCTGCTAGGGTTCCGATTGGACTTAGGGTTAGGGTTTTGTTGAGGGCTAGGGATAGATATCCGGTTAGGGTTCGGATTGGACCTAGGGTTAAGGTTATGTTGAGGGCTAGGGTTAGAGTTCCGGTTAGGGTTCCGAGTGGACCTAGGGTTAGGGTTATGTTGAGGGCTAGGGTTAGAGATCCGGTTAGGGTTCCGATTGGACCTAGGGTTAGGGTTATGTTGAGGGCTAGGCATACAGATCCGGTTAGGGTTCCGATTGGACCTAGGGTTAGGGTTATGTTGAGGGCTAGTGTTAGAGATCCGGTTAGGTGTCCGATTGGACCTAGGGTTAGGGTTATGTTGAGGCCTAGGTATACAGATCCGGTTAGGGTTCCGATTGGACCTAGGGTTAGGGTTATGTTGAGGGCTAGGGTTAGAGTTCCGTTTACGGTTCCGATTGGACCTAGGGTTAGGGTTATGTTGAGGGCTAGTGTTAGAGATCAGGTTACGGTTCCGATTGGACCTAGGGTTAGGGTTATGTTGAGGGTTAGGGTTAGATATCCGGTTAGGGTTCCGATTGGACCTAGGGTTAGGGTTATGTTAAGGGCTAGTGTTAGAGATCCGGTTAGGTTTCCGATTGGACCTAGGGTTAGGGTTATGTTGAGGGCTATGTATACAGATCCGGTTAGGGTTCCGATTGGACCTAGGGTTAGGGTTATGTTGAGGGCTAGGTATACAGATCCGGTTAGGGTTCAGATTGGACCTAGGGTTAGGGTTATGTTGAAGGCTAGGGTTAGAAATCCGGTTAGGGTTCCGATTCGACCTAGGGTTAGGGTTATGTTGAGGACTAGGGTTAGAGATCCTGTTAGGGTTCCGATTCGACCTAGGGTTAGGGTTATGTTGAGGGCTAGGGTTAGAGATCCGGTTAGGGTTCGGATTCGACCTAGGGTTAGGGTTATGTTGAGGGCTAGGGTTAGAGATCAGGTTAGGGTTCCGATTGGACCTAGGGTTAGGGTTATGTTGAGGGCGAGGGGTAGAGTTCCCGTTAGGGTTCCGATTGGACCTAGGGTTAGGGTTATGGTGAGGGCTAGGGTTAGATATCCGGTTAGGGTTCCGATTGCACCTAGGGTTAATGGTTACGTTGAGGGCTAGGGTTAGATATCCATTTAGGGTTCCGATTGGACCTAGGGTTAGGTTTATGTTGAGGGCTAGGGTTAGAGTTCCTGTTAGGGTTCCGATTGGACTTAGGGTTAGGGTTATGTTGAGGACTAGGTATAGATATCCGGTTAGGGTTCGGATTGGACCTAGGGTTAAGGTTATGTTGAGGGCTAGGGTTAGAGTTCCGGTTAGGGTTCCGATTGGACCTAGGGTTAGGGTTATTTTGAGGGCTAGGGTTAGAGATCCGGTTAGGGTTCCGATTGGACCTAGGGTTAGGGATATGTTGAGGGCGAGGGTTAGAGATCCGGTTAGGGTTCCGAGTGGACCTAGGGTTAGGGTTATGTTGAGGGCTAGGGTTAGAGATCTGGTTAGGGTTCCGATTGGACTTAGGGTTACGGTTATGTTGTGGGCTAGGGTTAGAGATCCGGTTAGGGTTCCGATTGTACCTAGGGTTAGGGTTATGTTGAGGGCTAGGGTTAGAGATCCGATTAGGGTTCCGATTGGACCTAGGGTTAGGGTTATGTTGAGGGCAAGGTATACAGGTCCGTTTCGGGTTCCGATTGGACCTAGGGTTAGGGTTATGTTGAGGGCTAGGGTTAGAGATCCGGTTAGTGTTCCGATTGGACCTAGGTTTAGGGTTATGGTGAGGGCTAGGGTTAGAGATCCGGTTATGGTTCCGATTGGACCTAGGGTTAGGGTTATGTTGAGGGCGAGGGGTAGAGTTCCTGTTAGGGTTCCGAGTGGACCTAGGGATAGGGTTATGTTGAGGGCTAGGTTTAGAGATCCGGTTAGGGTTCCGATTGGACCTAGGGTTAGGGTTATGTTGAGGGCTATGGTTAGAGATCCGGTTAGGGTTCCGATTGGACCTAGGGTTAGGGTTATGTTGAGGGCTAGTGTTAGAGATCCGGTTAGGTTTCCGATTGGACCTAGGGTTAGGGTTATGTTGAGGCCTAGGTATACAGATCCGGATAGGGTTCCGATTGGACCTAGGGTTAGGGTTATGTTGAGGGCTAGGGTTAGAGTTCCGTTTACGGTTCCGATTGGACCTAGGGTTAGGGTTATGTTGAGGGCTAGTGTTAGAGATCAGGTTAGGGTTCCGATTGGACCTAGGGTTAGGGTTATGTTGAGGGTTAGGGTTAGAGATCCGGTTAGGGTTCCGATTGGACCTAGGGTTAGGGTTATGTTGAGGGCGAGGGGTAGAGATCCCGTTAGGGTTCCTATTGGACCTAGGGTTAGGGTTATGTTGAGGGCTAGGTATACAGATCCGGTTAGGGTTCCGATTGGACCTAGGGTTAGGGTTATGTTAAGGGCTAGGGTTAGAGATCCGGTTAGGTTTCCGATTGGACCTAGGGTTAGGGTTATGTTGAGGGCTAGGTATACAGATCCGGTTAGGGTTCCGATTGGACCTAGGGTTAGGGTTATGTTGAGGACTAGGGTTAGAGATCCTGTTAGGGTTCCGATTCGACCTAGTGTTAGGGTTATGTTGAGGGCTAGGTTTAGAGATCCGGTTATGTTTCGGATTGGACCTAGGGTTAGGGTTATGTTGAGGGCTAGGGTTAGAGATCCGGTTAGGGTTCCGATTGGACCTAGGGTTAGGGTTATGTTGAGGGCTAGGGTTAGAGATCCGGTTAGGGTTCCGATTGTACCTAGGGTTAGGGTTATGTTGAGGGCTAGGGTTAGAGATCCGGTTAGGGTTCCGATTGGACCTAGGGTTAGGGTTATGTTGAGGGCTAGGGTTAGAGATCCGGTTAGGGTTCCGATTGGACCTAGGTTTAGGGTTATGGTGAGGGCTAGGGTTAGAGATCCGGTTAGGGTTCCGATTGGACCTAGGTTTAGGGTTATGGTGAGGGCTAGGGTTAGAGATCCGGTTATGGTTCCGATTGGACCTAGGGTTAGGGTTATGTTGAGGGCGAGGGTTAGAGATCCCGTTAGGGTTCCGATTGGACCTAGGGTTAGGGTTATGTTGAGGGCTAGGGTTAGATACCCGGTTAGGGTTCCGATTGCACCTAGGGTTAATGGTTACGTTGAGGGCTAGGGTTAGATATCCATTTAGGGTTCCGATTGGACCTAGGGTTAGGGTTATGTTGAGGGCTAGGGTTAGAGTTCCTGCTAGGGTTCCGATTGGACTTAGGGTTAGGGTTATGTTGAGGGCTAGGGATAGATATCCGGTTAGGGTTCGGATTGGACCTAGGGTTAAGGTTATGTTGAGGGCTAGGGTTAGAGTTCCGGTTAGGGTTCCGATTGGACCTAGGGTTAGGGTTATTTTTAGGGCTAGGGTTACAGTTCCGGTTAGGTTTCCGATTGGACCTAGGGTTAGGGTTATGTTGAGGGCTAGGGTTAGAGATCCGGTTAGGGTTCCGATTGGACCTAGGTTTAGGGTTATGTTGAGGGCGAGGGTTAGAGATCCGGTTAGGGTTCCGAGTGGACCTAGGTTTAGGGTTATGTTGAGGGCTAGGGTTAGAGATCCGGTTAGGGTTCCGATTGGACCTAGGGTTAGGGTTATGTTGATGGCTAGGCATACAGATCCGGTTAGGGTTCCGATTGGACCTAGGGTTAGGGTTATGTTGAGGGCTAGTGTTAGAGATCCGGTTAGGTGTCCGATTGGACCTAGGGTTAGGGTTATGTTGAGGCCTAGGTATACAGATCCGGTTAGGGTTCCGATTGGACCTAGGGTTAGGGTTATGTTTAGGGCTAGGGTTAGAGTTCCGTTTACGGTTCCGATTGGACCTAGGGTTAGGGTTATGTTGAGGGCTAGTGTTAGAGATCAGGTTACGGTTCCGATTGGACCTAGGGTTAGGGTTATGTTGAGGGTTAGGGTTAGATATCCGGTTAGGGTTCCGATTGGACCTAGGGTTAGGGTTATGTTAAGGGCTAGTGTTAGAGATCCGGTTAGGTTTCCGATTGGACCTAGGGTTAGGGTTATGTTGAGGGCTATGTATACAGATCCGGTTAGGGTTCCGATTGGACCTAGGGTTAGGGTTATGTTAAGGGCTAGGGTTAGAGATCCGGTTAGGTTTCCGATTGGACCTAGGGTTAGGGTTATGTTGAGGGCTAGGTATACAGATCCGGTTAGGGTTCCGATTGGACCTAGGGTTAGGGTTATGTTGAGGACTAGGGTTAGAGATCCTGTTAGGGTTCCGATTCGACCTAGGGTTAGGGTTATGTTGAGGGCTAGGGTTAGAGATCCGGTTAGGGTTCGGATTCGACCTAGGGTTAGGGTTATGTTGAGGGCTAGGGTTAGAGATCAGGTTAGGGTTCCGATTGGACCTAGGGTTAGGGTTATGTTGAGGGCGAGGGGTAGAGTTCCCGTTAGGGTTCCGATTGGACCTAGGGTTAGGGTTATGTTGAGGGCTAGGGTTAGATATCCGGTTAGGGTTCCGATTGGACCTAGGTTTAGGGTTATGGTGAGGGCTAGGGTTAGAGATCCGTTTATGGTTCCGATTGGACCTAGGGTTAGGGTTATGTTGAGGGCGAGGGGTACAGATCCCGTAGGGTTCCGATTGGACCTAGGGTTAGGGTTATGTTGAGGGCTAGGGTTAGATATCCGGTTAGGGTTCCGATTGCACCTAGGGTTAATGGTTACGTTGAGGGCTAGGGTTAGATATCCATTTAGGGTTCCGATTGGACCTAGGGTTAGGGTTATGTTGAGGGCTAGGGTTAGTTCCGGTTAGGGTTCCGATTGGACCTAGGGTTAGGGTTATTTTGAGGGCTAGGGTTAGAGTTCCGGTTAGGGTTCCGATTGGACCTAGGATTAGGGTTATGTTGAGGGCTAGGGTTAGAGATCCGGTTAGGGTTCCGATTGGACCTAGGGTTAGGGTTATGTTGAGGGCGAGGGTTAGAGATCAGGTTAGGATTCCGAGTGGACCTAGGGTTAGGGTTATGTTGAGGGCTAGGGTTAGAGATCCGGTTAGGGTTCCGATGGGACCTAGGGTTAGGGTTATGTTGAGGGCTAGGGTTAGAGATCCTGTTAGGGTTCCGATTGGACCTAGGGTTAGGGTTATGTTGAGGGCTAGGTATACAGATCGGGTTAGGGTTCCGACTGGACCTAGGGTTAGGGTTATGTTGAGGGCTAGGTATACAGATCCGGTTAGGGTTCCGATTGGACCTAGGGTTAGGGTTATGTTGAGGGCTAGGGTTAGAGGTCCGGTTAGGGTTCCGATTGGACCTAGGGTTAGGGTTATTTTGAGGGCTAGGGTTAGAGATTCTGTTAGGGTTCCGATTGGACCTAGGGTTAGGGTTATGTTGAGGGCTAGGGTTAGAGATTCTGTTAGGGTTCCGATTGGACCTAGGGTTAGGGTTATGTTGAGGGCGAGGGTTAGAGATCCGGTTAGGGTTCCGAGTGGACCTAGGGTTAGGGTTATGTTGAGGGCGAGGGTTAGAGATCCGGTTAGGGTTCCGAGTGGACCTAGGCTTAGGGTTATGTTGAGGGCTAGGGTTAGAGATCCGGTTAGGGTTCCGATTGGACCTAGGGTTAGGGTTATGTTGAGGGCTAGGGTTAGAGATCCTGTTAGGGTTCCGATTGGACCTAGGGTTAGGGTTATGTTGAGGGCTAGGTATACAGATCCGGTTAGGGTTCCGATTGGACCTAGGGTTAGGGTTATGTTGAGGGCTAGGTATCAGATCCGGTTAGGGTTCCGATTGGACCTAGGGTTAGGGTTATGTTGAGGGCTAGGGTTAGAGGTCCGGATAGGGTTCCGATTGGACCTAGGGTTAGGGTTATGTTGAGGGCTAGGTTTAGAGATCCGGTTATGTTTCGGATTGGACCTAGGGTTAGGGTTATGTTGAGGGCTAGGGTTAGAGATCCGGTTAGGGTTCCGATTGGACCTAGGGTTAGGGTTATGTTGAGGGCTATGGTTAGAGATCCGGTTAGGGTTCCGATTGGACCTAGAGTTAGGGTTATGTTGAGGGCTAGGGTTAGAGATCCGGTTAGGGTTCCGATTGGACCTAGGGTTAGGGTTATGTTGAGGGCTAGGGTTAGAGATCCGGTTAGGGTTCCGATTGGACCTAGGGTTAGGGTTATGTTGAGGGCTAGGGTTAGAGATCCGGTTAGGGTTCCGATTGGACCTAGGGTTAGGGTTATGTTGAGGGCGAGGGGTAGAGATCCCGTTAGGGTTCCGATTGGACCTAGGGTTAGGGTTATGTTGAGGGCTAGGGTTAGATATCCGGTTAGGGTTCCGATTGCACCTAGGGTTAATGGTTACGTTGAGGGCTAGTTTTAGATATCCATTTAGGGTTCCGATTGGACCTAGGGTTAGGGTTATGTTGAGGGCTAGGGTTAGAGATCCGGTTAGGGTTCCGATTGGACTTAGGGTTAGGGTTATGTTGAGGGCTAGGGATAGATATCCGGTTAGGGTTCGGATTGGACCTAGGGTTAGGGTTATGTTGAGGGCTAGGGTTAGAGATCCGGTTAGGGTTCCGATTGGACCTAGGGTTAGGGTTATGTTGAGGGCTAGGGTTAGAGATCCGGTTAGGGTTCCGATTGGACCTAGGGTTAGGGTTATGTTGAGGGCGATGGGTAGAGATCCCGTTAGGGTTCCGATTGGACCTAGGGTTAGGGTTATGTTGAGGGCTAGGGTTAGATATCCGGTTAGGGTTCCGATTGCACCTAGGGTTAATGGTTACGTTGAGGGCTAGTTTTAGATATCCATTTAGGGTTCCGATTGGACCTAGGGTTAGGGTTATGTTGAGGGCTAGGGTTAGAGATCCGGTTAGGGTTCCGATTGGACTTAGGGTTAGGGTTATGTTGAGGGCTAGGGATAGATATCCGGTTAGGGTTCGGATTGGATCCTGGGTTAGGGTTATGTTGAGGGCTAGGGTTAGAGTTCCGGTTAGGGTTCCGATTGGACCTAGGGTTAGGGTTATTTTGAGGGCTAGGGTTATAGTTCCGGTTAGGGTTCCGATTGGACCTAGGGTTAGGGTTATGTTGAGGGCTAGGGTTAGAGATCCGGTTAGGGTTCCGATTGGACCTAGGGTTAGGGTTATGTTGAGGGCGAGGGTTAGAGATCAGGTTAGGGTTCCGAGTGGACCTAGGGTTAGGGTTATGTTGAGGGCTAGGGTTAGAGATCCGGTTAGGGTTCCGATTGGACCTAGGGTTAGGGTTACGTTGAGGGGAAGGGTTAGATATCCATTTAGGGTTCCGATTGGTCCTAGGCTTAGGGTTATGTTGAGGGCTAGGGTTAGAGATCCGGTTAGGGTTCCGATTGGACCTAGGGTTAGGGTTATTTTGAGGGCTAGGGTTAGAGTTCCGGTTAGGGTTCCGATTGGACCTAGGGTTAGGGTTATGTTGAGGGCTAGGGTTAGAGATCTGGTTAGTGTTCCGATTGGACCTAGGGTTAGGGTTATGTTGAGGGCGAGGGTTAGAGTTCCGGTTAGGGTTCCGATTGGACTTAGGGTTAGGGTTATGTTGAGGGCTAGGTATACAGATCCGGTTAGGGTTCCGATTGGACCTAGGGTTAGGTTTATGTTGAGGGCTAGGTATACATATCCGGTTAGGGTTCCGATTGGACCTCGGGTTAGGGTTATGTTGAGGGCTAGGTTTAGAGATCCGGTTAGGGTTCCGATTGGACCTAGGGTTAGGGTTATGTTGAGGGCTAGGGTTAGAGATCCGGTTAGAGTTCCAATTGGACCTAGGGTTATGGTTATGTTGAGGGCTAGGGTTAGAGTTCCGTTTAGGGTTCCGATTGGACCTAGGGTTAGGGTTATGTTGAGGGCTAGGGTTAGATATCCGTTTAGGGTTCCGATTGGACCTAGGGTTAGGGTTATGTTGAGGGCTAGGGTTAAAGATCCGGTTAGGGTTCCGATTGGACTTAGGGTTAGGGTTATGTTGAGGGCTAGGGTTAGAGACCCGGTTAGGTTTCCGATTGGACCTAGGGTTAGGGTTATGTTGAGGGCTAGGTATACAGATCCGGTTAGGGGTCCGATTGGACCTAGGGTTAGGGTTATGTTGAGGGATAGGGTTAGAGATTCGGTTAGGGTTCCGATTGGACCTAGGGTTAGGGTTATGTTGAGGGCTAGTGTTAGAGATCCGGTTAGGTTTCCGATTGGACCTAGGGTTAGGGTTATGTTGAGGCCTAGGTATACAGATCCGGTTAGCGTTCCGATTGGACCTAGGGTTAGGGTTATGTTGAGGGCTAGGGTTAGAGTTCCGTTTACGGTTCCGATTGGACCTAGGGTTAGGGTTATGTTGAGGGCTAGGGTTCGATATCAGGTTAGGGTTCCGATTGGACCTAGAGTTAGGGTTATGTTGAGGGTTAGGGTTAGAGATCCGGTTAGGGTTCAGATTGGACCTAGGGATAGCGTTATGTTGAGGGCTAGGGTTAGATATCCTGTTAGGGTTCCGATTGCACCTAGGGTTAATGGTTTCGTTGAGGGCTAGGGTTAGATATCCATTTAGGGTTCCGATTGGACCTAGGGTTAGGGTTATGTTGAGGGCTAGGATTAGAGATCGTGTTAGGGTTCCGATTGGACTTAGGGTTAGGATTATGTTGAGGGCTAGGGATAGATATCCGGTTAGGGTTCGGATTGGACCTAGGGTTAGGGTTATGTTGAGGGCTAGGGTTTGATATCCGTTTAGGTTTCCGATTGGACCTAGGGTTAGGGTTATGTTGAGGGCTAGGGTTAGAGATCCGGTTAGGGTTCCGATTGGACCTAGGGTTAGGGTTATGTTGAGGGCGAGGGTTAGAGATCCGGTTAGGTTTCCGAGTGGACGTAGGGATAGGGTTATGTTGAGGGCTAGGGTTAGAGATCCGGTTAGGGTTCCGATTGGACCTAGGGTTAGTGTTATGTTGAGGGCTAGGGTTAGAGATCCGGTTAGGGTTCCGATTGGACCTAGGGTTAGGGTTATGTTGAGAGCTAGTGTTAGAGATCCGGTTAGGTTTCCGATTGGACCTAGGGTTAGGGTTATGTTGAGGGCTAGGTATACAGATCCGGTTAGGGTTCCGATTGGACCTAGGTTTAGGGTTATGTTGAGGACTAGGGTTAGAGATCCTGTTAGGGTTCCGATTCGACCTAGGGTTAGGGTTATGTTGAGGGCTAGGGTTAGAGATCCGGTTAGGGTTCCGATTGGACCTAGGGTTAGGGTTATGTTGAGGGCGAGGGGTAGAGATCCCGTTAGGGTTCCGATTGGACCTAGGTTTACGGTTATGTTGAGGGCTAGGGTTAGATATTCGGTTAGGGTTCCGATTGCACCTAGGGTTAATGGTTACGTTGAGGGCTAGGGTTAGATATCCATTTAGGGTTCCGATTGGACCTAGGGTTAGGGTTATGTTGAGGGCTAGGCTTAGAGATCCTGTTAGGGTTCCGATTGGACCTAGGGTTAGGGTTATGTTGAGGGCTAGGGATAGATATCCGGTTAGGGTTCGGATTGGACCTAGGGTTAGTGTTATGTTGAGGGCTAGGGTTAGTTCCGGTTAGGGTTCCGATTGGACCTAGGGTTAGGGTTATGTTGAGGGCTAGGGTTAGAGATCCGGTTAGGGTTCCGATTGGACCTAGGGTTAGGGTTATGTTGAGGGCGAGGGTTAGAGATCAGGTTAGGATTCCGAGTGGACCTATGGTTAGGGTTATGTTGAGGGCTAGGGTTAGAGATCCGGTTAGGGTTCCGATTGGACCTAGGGTTAGGGTTATGTTGAGGGCTAGGGTTAGAGATCCGGTTAGGGTTCCGATTGGACCTAGGGTTAGGGTTATGTTGAGGGCTAGGTATACAGATCGGGTTAGGGTTCCGATTGGACCTAGGGTTAGGGTTATGTTGAGGGCTAGGTATACAGATCCGGTTAGGGTTCCGATTGGACCTAGGGTTAGGGTTATGTTGAGGGCTAGGGTTAGAGGTCCGGTTAGGGTTCCGATTGGACCTAGGGTTAGGGTTATGTTGAGGGCTAGGTTTAGAGATCCGGTTATGTTTCGGATTGGACCTAGGGTTAGGGTTATGTTGAGGGCTAGGGTTAGAGATCCGGTTAGGGTTCCGATTGGACCTAGGGTTAGGGTTATGTTGAGGGCTAGGGTTAGAGATCCGGTTAGGGTTCCGATTGGACCTAGGGTTAGGGTTATGTTGAGGGCTAGGGTTAGAGATCCGGTTAGGGTTCCGATTGGACCTAGGGTTAGGGTTATGTTGAGGGCTAGGGTTAGAGATCCGGTTAGGGTTCCGATTGGACCTAGGGTTAGGGTTATGTTGAGGGCTAGGGTTAGAGATCCGGTTAGGGTTCCGATTGGACCTAGGGTTAGGGTTATGTTGAGGGCGAGGGGTAGAGATCCCGTTAGGGTTCCGATTGGACCTAGGGTTAGGGTTATGTTGAGGGCTAGGTATACAGATCCGGTTAGGGTTCCGATTGGACCTAGGGTTAGGGTTATGTTAAGGGATAGGGTTAGAGATCCGGTTAGGTTTCCGATTGGACCTAGGGTTAGGGTTATGTTGAGGGCTAGGTATACAGATCCGGTTAGGGTTCCGATTGGACCTAGGGTTAGGGTTATGTTGAGGACTAGGGTTAGAGATCCTGTTAGGGTTCCGATTCGACCTAGGGTTAGGGTTATGTTGAGGGCTAGGGTTAGAGATCCGGTTAGGGTTCCGATTCGACCTAGGGTTAGGGTTATGTTGAGGGCTAGGGTTAGAGATCCGGTTAGGGTTCCGATTGGACCTAGGGTTAGGGTTATGTTGAGGGCGAGGGTAGAGATCCCGTTAGGGTTCCGATTGGACCTAGGTTTACGGTTATGTTGAGGGCTAGGGTTAGATATCCGGTTAGGGTTCCGATTGCACCTAGGGTTAATGGTTATGTTGAGGGCTAGGGTTAGATATCCATTTAGGGTTCCGATTGGACCTAGGGTTAGGGTTATGTTGAGGGCTAGGGTTAGAGATCCTGTTAGGGTTCCGATTGGACCTAGGGTTAGGGTTATGTTGAGGGCTAGGGATAGATATCCGGTTAGGGTTCGGATTGGACCTAGGGTTAGGGTTATGTTGAGGGCTAGGGTTAGTTCCGGTTAGGGTTCCGATTGGACATACGGTTAGGGTTATTTTGAGGGCTAGGGTTAGAGTTCCGGTTAGGGTTCCGATTGGACCTAGGGTTAGGGTTATGTTGAGGGCTAGGGTTAGAGATCCGGTTAGGGTTCCGATTGGACCTAGGGTTAGGGTTATGTTGAGGGCGAGGGTTAGAGATCAGGTTAGGATTCCGAGTGGACCTAGGGTTAGGGTTATGTTGAGGGCTAGGGTTAGAGATCCGGTTAGGGTTCCGATTGGACCTAGGGTTAGGGTTATGTTGAGGGCTAGGGTTAGAGATCCTGTTAGGGTTCCGATTGGACCTAGGGTTAGGGTTATGTTGAGGGCTAGGTATACAGATCGGGTTAGGGTTCCGATTGGACCTAGGGTTAGGATTATGTTGAGGGCTAGGTATACAGATCCGGTTAGGGTTCCGATTGGACCTAGGGTTAGGGTTATGTTGAGGGCTAGGGTTAGAGGTCCGGTTAGGGTTCCGATTGGACCTAGGGTTAGGGTTATGTTGAGGGCTAGGTTTAGAGATCCGGTTATGTTTCGGATTGGACCTAGGGTTAGGGTTATGTTGAGGGCTAGGGTTAGAGATCCGGTTAGGGTTCCGATTGGACCTAGGGTTAGGGTTATGTTGAGGGCTAGGGTTAGAGATCCGGTTAGGGTTCCGATTGGACCTAGGGTTAGGGTTATGTTGAGGGCTAGGGTTAGAGATCCGGTTAGGGTTCCGATTGGACCTAGGGTTAGGGTTATGTTGAGGGCTAGGGTTAGAGATCCGGTTAGGGTTCCGATTCGACCTAGGGTTAGGGTTATGTTGAGGGCTAGGGTTAGAGATCCGGTTAGGGTTCCGATTGGACCTAGGGTTAGGGTTATGTTGAGGGCGAGGGGTAGAGATCCCGTTAGGGTTCCGATTGGACCTAGGGTTAGGGTTATGTTGAGGGCTAGGGTTAGATATCCGGTTAGGGTTCCGATTGCACCTAGGGTTAATGGTTACGTTGAGGGCTAGTTTTAGATATCCATTTAGGGTTCCGATTGGACCTAGGGTTAGGGTTATGTTGAGGGCTAGGGTTAGAGATCCGGTTAGGGTTCCGATTGGACTTAGGGTTAGGGTTATGTTGAGGGCTAGAAATAGATATCCGGTTAGGGTTCGGATTGGACCTAGGGTTAGGGTTATGTTGAGGGCTAGGGTTAGAGATCCGGTTAGGGTTCCGATTCGACCTAGGGTTAGGGTTATGTTGAGGGCTAGGGTTAGAGATCCGGTTAGGGTTCCGATTGGACCTAGGGTTAGGGTTATGTTGAGGGCGATGGGTAGAGATCCCGTTAGGGTTCCGATTGGACCTAGGGTTAGGGTTATGTTGAGGGCGAGGGTTAGATATCCGGTTAGGGTTCCGATTGCACCTAGGGTTAATGGTTGCGTTGAGGGCTAGTTTTAGATATCCATTTAGGGTTCCGATTGGACCTAGGGTTAGGGTTATGTTGAGGGCTAGGGTTAGAGATCCTGTTAAGGTTCCGATTGGACTTAGGGTTAGGGTTATGTTGAGGGCTAGGGATAGATATCCGGTTAGGGTTCGGATTGGACCTAGGGTTAGGGTTATGTTGAGGGCTATGGTTAGAGTTCCGGTTAGGGTTCCGATTGGACCTAGGGTTAGGGTTATTTTGAGGGCGAGGGTTAGAGATCCCGTTAGGGTTCCGAGTGGACCTAGGGTTAGGGTTATGTTGAGGGCTAGGGTTAGAGATCCGGTTAGGGTTCCGATTGGACCTAGGGTTAGGGTTATGTTGAGGGCTTGGGATAGAGATCCGGTTAGGGTTCCGATTGGACCTAGGGTTAGGATTACGTTGAGGGGAAGGGTTAGATATCCATTTAGGGTTCCGATTGGTCCTAGGGTTACGGTTATGTTGAGGGCTAGGGTTAGAGATCCGGTTAGGGTTCCGATTGGACCTAGGGTTAGGGTTATGTTGAGGGCTAGGGTTAGAGATCCGGTTAGGGTTCCGATTGGACCTAGGGTTAGGGTTATGTTGAGGGCTAGGGTTAGAGATCCGGTTAGGGTTCCGATTGGACCTAGGGTTAGGGTTACGTTGAGGGGAAGGGTTAGATATCCATTTAGGGTTCCGATTTGTCCTAGGGTTAGGGTTATGTTGAGGGCTAGGGTTAGAGATCCGGTTAGGGTTCCGATTGGACCTAGGGTTAGGGTTATTTTGAGGGCTAGGGTTAGAGTTCCGGTTAGGGTTCCGATTGGACCTAGGGTTAAGGTTATGTTGAGTGCGAGGGGTAGAGATCCGGTTAGGGTTCGGATTGGTCCTAGGGTTAGGGTTATGTTGAGGGCTAGGGTTAGGGATCCGGTTAGGGTTCCGATTGGACCTAGGGTTAGGGTTATGTTGAGGGCTAGGGTTAGAGATCTGGTTAGTGTTCCGATTGGACCTAGGGTTAGGGTTATGTTGAGGGCGAGGGTTAGAGTTCCGGTTAGGGTTCCGATTGGACCTAGGGTTAGGGTTATGTTGAGGGCTAGGTATACAGATCCGGTTAGGGTTCCGATTGGACCTAGGGTTAGGTTTATGTTGAGGGCTAGGTATACATATCCGGTTAGGGTTCCGATTGGACCTCGGGTTAGGGTTATGTTGAGGGCTAGGGTTAGAGATCCGGTTAGGGTTCCGATTGGACCTAGGGTTAGGGTTATGTTGAGGGCTAGGGTTAGAGATCCGGTTAGGGTTCCAATTGGACCTAGGGTTATGGTTATGTTGAGGGCTAGGGTTAGAGTTCCGTTTAGGGTTCCGATTGGACCTAGGGTTAGGGTTATGTTGAGGGCTAGGGTTAGATATCCGTTTAGGGTTCCGATTGGACCTAGGGTTAGGGTTATGTTGTGGGCTAGGGTTAAAGATCCGGTTAGGGTTCCGATTGGACCTAGGGTTAGGGTTATGTTGAGGGCTAGGGTTAGAGACCCGGTTAGGTTTCCGATTGGACCTAGGGTTAGGGTTATGTTGAGGGCTAGGTATACAGATCCGGTTAGGGGTCCGATTGGACCTAGGGTTAGGGTTATGTTGAGGGATAGGGTTAGAGATTCGGTTAGGGTTCCGATTGGACCTAGGGTTATGGTTATGTTGAGGGCTAGTGTTAGAGATCCGGTTAGGTTTCCGATTGGACCTAGGGTTAGGGTTATGTTGAGGCCTAGGTATACAGATCCGGTTAGCGTTCCGATTCGACCTAGGGTTAGGGTTATGTTGAGGGCTAGGGTTAGAGTTCCGTTTACGGTTCCGATTGGACCTAGGGTTAGGGTTATGTTGAGGGCTAGGGTTCGATATCAGGTTAGGGTTCCGATTGGACCTAGGGTTAGGGTTATGTTAAGGGGTAGGGTTAGAGATCCGGTTAGGTTTCCGATTGGACCTAGGGTTAGGGTTATGTTGAGGGCTAGGTATACAGATCCGGTTAGGGTTCTGATTGGACCTAGGGTTAGGGTTATGTTGAGGACTAGGTTTAGAGATCCGGTTTGGGTTCCGATTCGACCTAGGGTTAGGGTTATGTTGAGGGCTAGGGTTAGAGATCCGGTTAGGTTTCCGATTCGACCTAGGGTTAGGGTTATGTTGAGGGCTAGGGTTAGAGATTCGGTTAGGGTTCCGATTGGACCTAGGGTTAGGGTTATGTTGAGAGCGAGGGGTAGAGATCCCGTTAGGGTCCCGATTGGACCTAGGGTTAGGGTTATGTTGAGGGCTAGGGTTAGATATCCTGTTAGGGTTCCGATTGCACCTAGGGTTAATGGTTTCGTTGAGGGCTAGGGTTAGATATCCATTTATGGTTCCGATTGGACCTAGGGTTAGGGTTATGTTGAGGGCTAGGATTAGAGATCCTGTTAGGGTTCCGATTGGACTTAGGGTTAGGGTTATGTTGAGGGCTAGGGATAGATATCCGGTTAGGGTTCGGATTGGACCTAGGGTTAGGGTTATGTTGAGGGCTAGGGTTTGATATCCGTTTAGGTTTCCGATTGGACATAGGGTTAGGGTTATGTTGAGGGGTAGGGTTAGAGTTCCGGTTAGGGTTCCGTTTGGACCTAGGGTTAGGGTTATGTTGAGGGCGAGGGTTAGAGATCCGGTTAGGGTTCCGAGTGGACCTAGGGATAGGGTTATGTTGAGGGCTAGGTTTAGAGATCCGGTTAGGGTTCCGATTGGACCTAGGGTTAGGGTTATGTTGAGGGCTAGGGTTAGAGATCTGGTTAGGGTTCCGATTGGACCTAGGGTTAGGGTTATGTTGAGGGCTAGTGTTAGAGATCCGGTTAGGTTTCCGATTGGACCTAGGGTTAGGGTTATGTTGAGGCCTAGGTATACAGATCCGGTTAGGGTTCCGATTGGACCTAGGGTTAGGGTTATGTTGAGGGCTAGGGTTAGAGTTCCGTTTACGGTTCCGATTGGACCTAGGGTTAGGGTTATGTTGAGGGCTAGTGTTAGAGATCAGGTTAGGGTTCCGATTGGACCTAGGGTTAGGGTTATGTTGAGGGTTAGGGTTAGAGATCCGGTTAGGGTTCCGATTGGACCTAGGGTTAGGGTTATGTTGAGGGCGAGGGGTAGAGATCCCGTTAGGGTTCCGATTGGACCTAGGGTTAGGGTTATGTTGAGGGCTAGGTATACAGATCCGGTTAGGGTTCCGATTGGACCTAGGGTTAGGGTTATGTTAAGGGCTAGGGTTAGAGATCCGGTTAGGTTTCCGATTGGACCTAGGGTTAGGGTTATGTTGAGGGCTAGGTATACAGATCCGGTTAGGGTTCCGATTGGACCTAGGGTTAGGGTTATGTTGAGGACTAGGGTTAGAGATCCTGTTAGGGTTCCGATTAGACCTAGGGTTAGGGTTATGTTGAGGGCTAGGGTTAGAGATCCGGTTAGGGTTCCGATTTGACCTAGGGTTAGGGTTATGTTGAGGGCTAGGTATACAGATCCGGTTAGGGTTCCGATTGGACCTAGGGTTAGGGTTATGTTGAGGGCGAGGGGTAGAGATCCCGTTAGGGTTCCGATTGGACCTAGGGTTACGGTTATGTTGAGGGCTAGGGTTAGATATCCGGTTAGGGTTCCGATTGCACCTAGGGTTAATGGTTACGTTGAGGGCTAGGGTTAGATATCCATTTAGGGTTCCGATTGGACCTAGGGTTAGGGTTATGTTGAGGGCTAGGGTTAGAGATCCTGTTAGGGTTCCGATTGGACCTAGGGTTAGGGTTATGTTGAGGGCTAGGGATAGATATCCGGTTAGGGTTCGGATTGGACCTAGGGTTAGGGTTATGTTGAGGGCTAGGGTTAGAGTTCCGGTTAGGGTTCCGATTGGACCTAGGGTTAGGGTTATTTTGAGGGCTAGGTTTAGAGTTCCGGTTAGGGTTCCGATTGGACCTAGGGTTAGGGTTATGTTGAGGGCTAGGGTTAGAGATTCGGTTAGGGTTCCGATTGGACCTAGGGTTAGGGTTATGTTGAGGGCGAGGGTTAGAGATCCGGTTAGGGTTCCGAGTGGACCTAGGGTTAGGGTTATGTTGAGGGCTAGGGTTAGAGATCCGGTTAGGGTTCCGATTGGACCTAGGGTTAGGGTTATGTTGAGGGCTAGGGTTAGAGATCCTGTTAGGGTTCCGATTGGACCTAGGGTTAGGGTTATATTGAGGGCTAGGTATACAGATCGGGTTAGGGTTCCGATTGGACCTAGGGTTAGGGTTATGTTGAGGGCTAGGGTTAGAGGTCCGGTTAGGGTTCCGATTGGACCTAGGGTTAGGGTTATGTTGAGGGCTAGGTTTCGAGATCCGGTTATGTTTCGGATTGGACCTAGGGTTAGGGTTATGTTGAGGGCTAGGGTTAGAGATCCGGTTAGGGTTCCGATTGGACCTAGGGTTAGGGTTATGTTGAGGGCTAGGGTTAGAGATCCGGTTAGGGTTCCGATTGGACCTAGGGTTAGGGTTATGTTGAGGGCTAGGGTTAGAGATCCGGTTAGGGTTCCGATTTGACCTAGGGTTAGGGTTATGTTGAGGGCTAGGGTTAGAGATCGGGTTAGGGTTCCGATTGGACCTAGGGTTAGGGTTATGTTGAGGGCGAGGGGTAGAGATCCCGTTAGGGTTCCGATTGGACCTAGGGTTACGGTTATGTTGAGGGCTAGGGTTAGATATCCGGTTAGGGTTCCGATTGCACCTAGGGTTAATGGTTACGTTGAGGGCTAGGGTTAGATATCCATTTAGGGTTCCGATTGGACCTAGGGTTAGGGTTATGTTGAGGGCTAGGGATAGATATCCGGTTAGGGTTCGGATTGGACCTAGGGTTAGTGTTATGTTGAGGGCTAGGGTTAGAGTTCCGGTTAGGGTTCCGATTGGACCTAGGGTTAGGGTTATTTTGAGGGCTAGGTTTAGAGTTCCGTTTAGGGTTCCGATTGGACCTAGGGTTAGGGTTATGTTGAGGGCTAGGGTTAGAGATCCGGTTAGGGTTCCGATTGGACCTAGGGTTAGGGTTATGTTGAGGGCGAGGGTTAGAGATCCGGTTAGGGTTCCGAGTGGACCTAGGGTTAGGGTTATGTTGAGGGCTAGGGTTAGAGATCCGGTTAGGGTTCCGATTGGACCTAGGGTTAGGGTTATGTTGAGGGCTAGGGTTAGAGATCCTGTTAGGGTTCCGATTGGACCTAGGGTTAGGGTTATGTTGAGGGCTAGGTATACAGATCGGGTTAGGGTTCCGATTGGACCTAGGGTTAGGGTTATGTTGAGGGCTAGGGTTAGAGGTCCGGTTAGGGTTCCGATTGGACCTAGGGTTAGGGTTATGTTGAGGGCTAGGTTTCGAGATCCGGTTATGTTTCGGATTGGACCTAGGGTTAGGGTTATGTTGAGGGCTAGGGTTAGAGATCCGGTTAGGGTTCCGATTGGACCTAGGGTTAGGGTTATGTTGAGGGCTAGGGTTAGAGATCCGGTTAGGGTTCCGATTGGACCTAGGGTTAGGGTTATGTTGAGGGCTAGGGTTAGAGATCCGGTTAGGGTTCCGATTGGACCTAGGGTTAGGGTTATGTTGAGGGCTAGGGTTAGAGATCCGGTTAGGGTTCCGATTCGACCTAGGGTTAGGGTTATGTTGAGGGCTAGGGTTAGAGATCCGGTTAGGGTTCCGATTGGACTTAGGGTTAGGGTTATGTTGAGGGCTAGGGATAGATATCCGGTTAGGGTTCGGATTGGACCTAGGGTTAGGGTTATGTTGAGGGCTAGGGTTAGAGATCCGGTTAGGGTTCCGATTCGACCTAGGGTTAGGGTTATGTTGAGGGCTAGGGTTAGAGATCCGGTTAGGGTTCCGATTGGACCTAGGGTTAGGGTTATGTTGAGGGCGATGGGTAGATATCCCGTTAGGGTTCCGATTGGACCTAGGGTTAGGGTTATGTTGAGGGCTAGGGTTAGATATCCGGTTAGGGTTCCGATTGCACCTAGGGTTAATGGTTACGTTGAGGGCTAGTTTTAGATATCCATTTAGGGTTCCGATTGGACCTAGGGTTAGGGTTATGTTAAGGGCTAGGGTTAGAGATCCTGTTAGGGTTCCGATTGGACTTAGGGTTAGGGTTATGTTGAGGGCTAGGGATAGATATCCGGTTAGGGTTCGGATTGGACCTAGGGTTAGGGTTATGTTGAGGGCTAGGGTTAGAGTTCCGGTTAGGGTTCCGATTGGACCTAGGGTTAGGGTTATTTTGAGGGCTAGGGTTAGAGTTCCGGTTAGGGTTCCGATTGGACCTAGGGGTAGGGTTATGTTGAGGGCTTGGGTTAGAGATCCGGTTAGGGTTCCGATTGGACCTAGGGTTAGGGTTATGTTGAGGGCGAGGGTTAGAGATCCGGTTAGGGTTCCGAGTGGACCTAGGGTTAGGGTTATGTTGAGGGCTACGGTTAGAGATCCGGTTAGGGTTCCGATTGGACCTAGGGTTAGGGTTATGTTGAGGGCTTGGGATAGAGATCCGGTTAGGGTTCCGATTGGACCTAGGGTTAGGGTACGTTGAGGGAAAGGGTTAGATATCCATTTAGGGTTCCGATTGGTCCTAGGGTTATGGTTATGTTGAAGGCTAGGGTTAGAGATCCGGTTAGGGTTCCGATTGGACCTAGGGTTAGGGTTATGTTGAGGGCTAGGGTTAGAGATCCGGTTAGGGTTCCGATTGGACCTAGGGTTAGGGTTATGTTGAGGGCTAGGGTTAGAGATCCGGTTAGGGTTCCGATTGGACCTAGGGTTAGGGTTACGTTGAGGGGAAGGGTTAGATATCCATTTAGGGTTCCGATTGGTCCTAGGGTTAGGGTTATGTTGAGGGCTAGGGTTAGAGATCCGGTTAGGGTTCCGA